>NC_091301.1:25765060-25895060 GCF_038502225.1 Cherax quadricarinatus | reverse complement strand
TAGGCAGCGACCGTACAGTTGGTAGGCAGCGACCGTACAGTTGGTAGGCAGCGACCGTACAGTTGGTAGGCAGCGACCGTACAGTTAGTAGGCAGCGACCGTACAGTTGGTAGGCAGCGACCGTACAGTTGGTAGGCAGCGACCGTACAGTTAGTAAGCAGCGACCGTACAGTTGGTAAGCAGCGACCATACAGTTGGTAAGCAGCGACCGTACAGTTAGTAAGCAGCGACCGTACAGTTGGTAAGCAGCGACCGTACAGTTAGCAAGCAGCGACCGTACAGTTGGTAGGCAGCGACCGTACAGTTAGTAAGCAGCGACCGTACAGTTGGTAGGCAGTGACCGCACAGGTGGTAGGCAGCGACCGTACAGTTGGTAGGCAGCGACCGTACAGTTGGTAGGCAGCGACCGTACAGTTGGTAGGCAGCGACCGTACAGTTGGTAGGCAGCGACCGTACAGTTAGTAAGCAGCGACCATACAGTTGGTAAGCAGCGACTGTACAGTTGGTAAGCAGCGACCGTACAGTTGGTAAGCAGCGACCGTACAGTTGGTAAGCAGCGACCGTACAGTTGGTAAGCAGCCACCGTACAGTTGGTAAGCAGCGACCGTACAGTTGGTAAGCAGCGACTGTACAGTTGGTAAGCAGCGACCGTACAGTTGGTAAGCAACGACCGTACAGTTGGTAAGCAGCGACCGTACAGTTGGTAAGCAACGACCGTACAGTTAGTAAGCAGCGACCGTACAGTTGGTAAGCAGCAACCGTACAGTTGGTAGGCAGCGACCGTACAGTTGGTAAGCAGCGACCGTACAGTTAGTAAGCAGCGACCGTACAGTTGGTAAGCAGCGACCGTACAGTTAGTAAGCAGCGACCGTACAGTTGGTAGGCAGCGACCGTACAGTTGGTAGGCAGCGACCGTACAGTTGGTAGGCAGCGACCGTACAGTTGGTAGGCAGCGACCGTACAGTTGGTAGGCAGCGACCGTACAGTTGGTAAGCAGCGACCGTACAGTTGGTAGGCAGCGACCGTACAGTTGGTAGGCAGCGACCGTACAGTTGGTAAGCAGCGACCATACAGTTGGTAAGCAGCTACCGTACAGTTAGTAAGCAGCGACCATACAGTTGGTAAGCAGCTACCGTACAGTTAGTAAGCAGCGACCGTACAGTTGGTAAGCAGCGACCGTACAGTTAGTAAGCAGCGACCGTACAGTTAGTAAGCAGCGACCGTACAGTTAGTAAGCAGCGACCGTACAGTTGGTAGGCAGCGACCGTACAGTTAGTAAGCAGCAACCGTACAGTTGGTAGGCAGCGACCGTACAGTTGGTAAGCAGCGACCGTACAGTTGGTAGGCAGCGACCGTACAGTTGGTAGGCAGCGACCGTACAGTTGGTAGGCAGCGACCGTACAGTTGGTAGGCAGCGACCGTACAGTTAGTAAGCAACGACCGTACAGTTGGTAGGCAGCGACCATACAGTTAGTAAGCAGCGACCGTACAGTTGGTAGGCAGCGACCGTACAGTTGGTAGGCAGCGACCGTACAGTTAGTAAGCAACGACCGTACAGTTGGTAAGCAGCGACCGTACAGTTGGTAGGCAGCGACCGTACAGTTGGTAGGCAGCGACCGTACAGTTGGTAAGCAGTGACCGTACAATTGGTAAGCAGCGACCGTACAGTTGGTAAGCAGCGACCGTACAGTTGGTAGGCAGCGACCGTACAGTTGGTAAGCAACGACCGTACAGTTGGTAGGCAGCGGCCGTACAGTTGGTAGGCAGCGACCGTACAGTTGGTAAGCAACGACCGTACAGTTGGTAAGCAACGACCGTACAGTTGGTAGGTAGCGACCGTACAGTTGGTAGGCAGCGACCGTACAGTTGGTAAGCAACGACCGTACAGTTGGTAAGCAACGACCGTAGAGTTGGTAAGCAACGACGTACAGTTAGTAAGCAACGACCGTACAGTTGGTAAGCAACGACCGTACAGTTAGTAAGCAACGACCGTACAGTTGGTAGGCAGCGACCGTACAGTTCGTAAGCAACGACCGTACAGTTGGTAGGCAGCGACCGTACAGTTGGTAGGCAGCAACCGTACAGTTGGTAGGCAGCGACCGTACAGTTGGTAAGCAGCGACCATACAGTTGGTAAGCAGCGACCGTACAGTTGGTAAGCAACGACCGTACAGTTGGTAGGCAGCGACCGTACAGTTGGTAAACAACGACCGTACAGTTGGTAGGCAGCGACCGTACAGTTGGTAGGCAGCGACCGTACAGTTGGTAGGCAGCGACCGTACAGTTGGTAGGCAGCGATTGTCCAGGGAGCTACAACCGTCCTACCAAATGAGTGTGAAACGGAGTCTTGTAATTGTTTTACACAGTGGCAGGATTGCTGGTGTCTTTTTCTTTCTGTCTCATAAACACGCAAGATGACAGGTATATCTTGCTACTTCTACTTATCTGAGTTTTCTCTCTTAATAGTTCTTGTTCTTATTGTGCTTCCTTTCATCTCCGTGAGGAAGTGGGTTAGAATTCTTCCACCGTAAGTCATGCGTGTCATAAAAGGTGACTAAAAAGCCTGGGGGCAAGGGGCCAGTAAGCCCATCTAGTCCCGGGCACACCAGTGAGCCTCAAGCATGGTCTCTTTCTATATTATACTTAATGATGAGTGGTTTAAGGCGATAGGTTGGCAGCTAGTTATACTCGTGGAGATTTGACGACCTAGTTTCGAATCCTACTGGCTGCGATATTTGTTAGTATTGACGAGTTATTTATATTCTGTCAAACACCTTAAAACGCAGAGACTTTCTTTACATAAAGAATAAGAATGACAGCACCATGGCTGGAACATTTCAAAATTAACTCACAATTTGTACTTTGCGTGCTATTTGTACCTCCACTTTACCCCATGCTCTCGTAATGAGTAATTTTCTGGTATAGATTATATAATTTCACTTCTTGTATAAATATAGGTAATGGTGTAGGACCTTCACCTTACTGCTCCTATCCTCGGCAAAACCGAGGGTAGGAGCAGCAAGGTGAAGGCGCAACACCAGCACGAAGATACTGTGGGTCGAGGTGTGCACCTAGAGAGGATTAAGGACAACCAATGTAATATTCTCCTCATTAAATACTCTCAGTGTCAAGAGGTGAGCTCTGTTCTTCCTTGCCACAGACACACACTCAAGCATCGTTGATACTATATTCTCCGATGATAGACTACCCCGGTGCGATTGTAGTTGTTAGGAGTATACTGGTATGCTTGAGGATCCTGTTAGAATATCCCTGAAATTGACTCCATTACTGAATTTTTGGTCGTGAACCCCAGTACTGTCATAGTGTTCAGGGAGAATTGCTGCTATAAGTTAGTGGATGCCACTCATGAAGACAGGAAGTTTTACCTGTGATGTCTTGTGGACTTCTATACATCCTAGACTGACTGAAAGCGTACCTTAGTAAAATGAAATTTTACACTATCTTTCTTGCCTACGTTCCACAGAGTGCGGGTTGAGGAACTTTAGGTGTTCCTAACAATATAGGTGACTGAATTAGCACGGACATTCTCCAGTTCTTTAGTTTCACTTGTCTTAAATGAGTTTATTAGTTTACTTCAGTATTCCAATCTATTGGGAGTGTAAGTGCCTTAAAGACTGTCATCATTTTTGACATCTCTTGTTTTGAAGGTTCTTGTTATCCAGCCTGCCACTTTCCCAGTGTTGTCATCCTTGAACATAACTTCTTTTCAAACGGTTTTGTTGTATTCTCCACATTATTGTAGTTTCTCTTTCTCTCTGTCCCTTAAAATATGTCATAACATAATAGCCGAAATTTATCATTGTTGAACATATTTTCTTTCTATTACCTATTTCCTGTTACTTAGTTTAATTATGTGAGCCACTGGTAGGCTTGGTTTAATTATGTTAACCTCTGGAACACTTAGTTTAATTATGTGAGCAACTGGAACACTTGATTAAGTTATGTTAACCACTGGAAGACTTAGTTTAATTATGTTAACCTCTGGAACACTTGGTTTAATTATGGGTCTTCCAGTGCAGTTGGGTTGCCCTTTAACTTACAGTAGGTAGTGTGTGGGTGTTCCAGTGTAGCTGTGTTATGTTTGAACCTGGGTAGTGTGTGGGTGTTCCAGTGTTGCTGTGTTATGTTTGAACCTGGGTAGTGTGTGGGTGTTCCAGTGTAGCTGTGTTATGTTTGAACCTGGGTAGTGTGTGGGTGTTCCAGCGTAGCTGTGTTATGTTTGAACCTGGGTAGTGTGTGAGTGTTCCAGTGTAGCTGTGTTATGTTTGAACCTGGGTAGTGTGTGGGTGTTCCAGCGTAGCTGTGTTATGTTTGAACCTGGGTAGAGTGTGGGTGTTCCAGTGTAGCTGTGTTATGTTTGAACCTGGGTAGAGTATGGGTGTTCCAGCGTAGCTGTGTTATGTTTGAACTTGGGTAGTGTGTGGGTGTTCCAGCGTAGCTGTGTTATGTTTGAACCTGGGTAGTGTGTGGGTGTTCCAGTGTAGCTGTGTTATGTTTGAACCTGGGTAGTGTGTGAGTGTTCCAGTGTAGCTGTGTTATGTTTGAACCTGGGTAGAGTGTGGGTGTTCCAGTGTTGCTGTGTTATGTTTAAACCTGGGTAGAGTGTGGGTGTTCAGTGTAGCTGTGTTATGTTTGAACCTGGGTAGTGTGTGGGTGTTCCAGTGTAGCTGTGTTATGTTTGAACCTGGGTAGTGTGTGGGTGTTCCAGTGTTGCTGTGTTATGTTTGAACCTGGGTAGAGTGTGGGTGTTCAGTGTAGCTGTGTTATGTTTGAACCTGGGTAGTGTGTGAGTGTTCCAGTGTAGCTGTGTTATGTTTGAACCTGGGTAGAGTGTGGGTGTTCCAGTGTAGCTGTGTTATGTTTGAACCTGGGTAGAGTGTGGGTGTTCCAGTGTTGCTGTGTTATGTTTGAACCTGGGTAGAGTGTGGGTGTTCAGTGTAGCTGTGTTATGTTTGAACCTGGGTAGTGTGTGAGTGTTCCAATGTAGTTGGGTTATGCCAGCAGAATTTCCTTGTATATTCATGAATAAATCCCCTGGGTTATGAATATTTAACATGTTTAACAGTTCACTGAACATAAAGTGGTGCTGTCTTTGTTTGCTTTCTTTGTTGTCTTCAGAAAGTTCCATCTTCATTACTTTGTTGTCTTCAGAAAGTTCCATCTTCCTTCAGCATAATCCCAAGACTAGAGGAGGCGTTTATATATATATATATATATATATATATATATATATATATATATATATATATATATATATATATATATATATATATATATATATATATATATATATGTATGTCGTGCCGAATAGGCAGAACTTGCGATCTTGGCTTAAATAGCAACGCTCATCTTGCCGTATAGGACAAGTGAAAATTTGTGTATGCAATAATTTCGCCAAAATCATTTTGAACCTAACGAAAAAAAATATATTTGATTGTGTTTAGCACTAAATTATTGTAAACGTATTTAAAATATATTTAGTTGGGTTAGGCTAAAATAAATTGCTCTAGTTATAATAAGGTTAGATAAGTTTTCTAAGTTCCTTTTGGTGCAAAATTAAAAATTTTTACATTAACATTAACGAAAAAAATATATCTTTAAACGTATAAGAGAAAATTTCAGAAAGGACTTAATTTTAAACGAGTTCTTGCTAATTGACCAGTTTTACATATTCGGCACGACATATATATCTCCTGTGAATATTGTAATGATTTTAAATTCACCTTAAATTCTACATTTTTCTCTCCAGTATCTACATTTTTTCTATTCTTTCCAGCATCTATATTTTCCTCACAAATTTTTCTTTTTGTTGGTGAGTCTGGAAGCTTAAAAACAGTGTGTGACTTCTTGTCTCCGCCAAGTGCCAGATGGAGGAGGAGTCTGTGGTTGCTAGCCGGGCGCTAACCAACAGTCTAGTTGATCAGGCAATCAACAAGGATGCATGCCGCGAGGGATGCTGAACTGCGAGGAAAGAACTCTTGAAAATAGTCAGAGGTCTGTCACAGGCTTGGTCTTCCGTTTTAACTTGCACCAGCTTAGTTTTTTCTTAATGGTTTGAAAAGTGAGGAACCACAGAGACAGGAAACTGAAATACAAGTAAAAAGAGAGAGATCTATAAAGAGCAAGACAACATTTATGAAGGGATTCAGGGACACCTTTTAGACAGCCTTGAGTCCTGGTGGTGCAGAGTGCAGTGCCTGCACTCTGACGGAGGGAGGAGCATGTTACTTTCCGTAAGTTAAGTTAGGTTAAGCTTCTATAGGTCTGAGCAAAGCTCAGACCTGTGTTATTGTTATTGTGTTATTATTTTTTTTAGTATTAGGAGACAAGTGTTTCCTGACGCGGGTCGAAGTCATATGATGGCCCGTCTCTGGAGCTTTTGGTCATGCTGACCGAGACCTTCCACAGGCTCGCCGCTCTACCCCTAGAAAAATTGATGTTATACGCTAATAACCCGCACATAAGAAAATAAAAGTTATATCGTCATAAGTTGTAGTCTCCTATGTGCAGGTTATTTGTGTATTGTTCCAGTCACGGTATTGTGTATATTTGTTCATGATTTTCTTATGTATAGGAGGGTCATTTAAATTGTAATGTCTGCGTACGTCTTGCAAGACAGTTATTTAACGAATGATGGTTAATGTGTTCCTTTTTATGGGTCCCTCTACCTTAGTGGGAGACAGCCGTTGTATTGAAAGAAGCTAAAATGAATGATCAGACACTGGGTGTCAGTCATCTTTCCTATGCTGTCTCCACAGTGTGTAACACTAGTATTTTAAATACAGTTTGTGTGTGTGTGTGTGTGTGTGTGTGTGTGTGTGGAACACCTGTATTCTCACCACAGTGTGTAGAACTCTCTCTTTCTCATTAGTGTGTGCGGAAGTCACTACAATGTGTGGTACTCACTACAGTGTGTTTGTGGAAATTAGAGTATGTGTGGAAATCACTACAGTGTGTGTGTGTGTGTGTATGTGTGTGTGTGTGTGTGTGTGTGTGTGTGTGTGTGTGGAAATTATAGTGTGTATGAAAGTCACTACAGTGTGTGTAAAAGTCACTACAGTGTGTTTGTGGAAGTCACTACAGCGTGTAAGTCACTATAGTGTGTAGAAGTCACTACAACATGTGGGATCAAGACACGTGGCTCACTCTGAGGCTCAGTGACTCACAACTTATTGACCAAACCACCGTAGTATAGTGCTGGGGAGGAGGGTGCTGGGGAGGAGGGTGCTGGGGAGGAGGGTGCTGGGGAGGAGGGTGCTGGGGAGGATGGTGCTGGGGAGGATGGTGCTGGGGAGGAGAGTGCTGGGGAGGATGGTGCTGGGGAGGATGGTGCTGGGGAGGAGGGTTCTGGGGAGGATGGTGCTGGGGAGGATGGTGCTGGGGAGGATGGTGCTGGGGAGGAGGGTGCTGGGGAGGATAGTGCTGGGGAGGAGAGTGCTGGGGAGGATGGTGCTGGGGAGGAGGGTGGTGGGGAGGAGGGTGGGGGGGAGGAGGGTGCTGGGGAGGATGGTGCTGGGGAGGAGAGTGCTGGGGAGGATGGTGCTGGGGAGAAGGGTGCTGGGGAGGAGAGTGCTGGGGAGGATGGTGCTGGGGAGGAGGGTTCTGGGGAGGATTGTGCTGGGGAGGATGGTGCTGGGGAGGAGGGTGCTGGGGAGGAGGGTGCTGGGGAGGAGGGTGCTGGGGAGGATGGTGCTGGGGAGGATGGTGCTGGGGAGGAGAGTGCTGGGGAGGATGGTGCTGGGGAGGAGGATTCTGGGGAGGAGGGTGCTGGGGAGGAGAGTGCTGGGGAGGATGGTGCTGGGGAGGATGGTGCTGGGGAGGAGGGTGCTGGGGAGGATGGTGCGGGGGAGGAGGGTGCTGGGGAGGATAGTGCTGGGGAGGATGGTGCTGGGGAGGATGGTGCTGGGGAGGAGGGTTCTGGGGAGGATGGTGCTGGGGAGGAGGGTGCTGGGGAGGATGGTGCTGGGGAGGAGGGTTCTGGGGAGGATAGTGCTGGGGAGGAGAGTGCCGGGGAGGATGGTGCTGGGGAGAGTGCTGGGGAGAAGGGTGCTGGGGAGGAGAGTGCTGGGGAGGATGGTGCTGGGGAGGAGGGTTCTGGGGAGGATGGTGCTGGGGAGGAGGGTGCTGGGGAGGATGGTGCTGGGGAGGAGAGTGCTGGGGAGGATGGTGCTGGGGAGGAGGATTCTGGGGAGGATGGTGCTGGGGAGGAGGGTGCTGGGGAGGAGAGTGCTGGGGAGGATGGTGCTGGGGAGGAGGGTTCTGGGGAGGATGGTGCTGGGGAGGATGGTGCTGGGGAGGAGGGTGCTGGGGAGGATGGTGCTGGGGAGGAGGGTGCTGGGGAGGATGGTGCTGGGGAGGATGGTGCTGGGGAGGAGAGTGCTGGGGAGGATGGTGCTGGGGAGGATGGTGCTGGGGAGGAGGGTGCTGGGGAGGAGAGTGCTGGGGAGGAGGGTGCTGGGGAGGAGGGTGCTGGGGAGGATGGTGCTGGGGAGGATGGTGCTGGGGAGGAGGGTGCTTGGGAGGAGGGTGCTGGGGAGTAGAGTGCTGGGGAGGAGGGTTCCGGAAGAAAGGTGCTGGGGAGAAGGGTTCCGGGGAGGAAGGTGCAGGGGAAGAGGGTTCCGGAGAGGAGGGTGTTGTGGGAAAAGTGCTGGGGAGGAGGGTTCTGGGGAGGATGGTGCTGGGGAGGATGGTGCTGGGGAGGAGGGTGCTGGGGAGGATGGTGCTGGGGAGGAGGGTGCTGGGGAGGATGGTGCTGGGGAGGAGAGTGCTGGGGAGGATGGTGCTGGGGAGGAGGATTCTGGGGAGGATGGTGCTGGGGAGGAGGGTGCTGGGGAGGAGAGTGCTGGGGAGGATGGTGCTGGGGAGGAGGGTTCTGGGAAGGATGGTGCTGGGAGGATGGTGCTGGGGAGGAGGGTGCTGGGGAGGATGGTGCTGGGGAGGAGGGTGCTGGGGAGGATAGTGCTGGGGAGGAGCGTGCTGGGGAGGATGGTGCTGGGGAGGAGGGTGCTGGGGAGGATGGTGCTGGGGAGGAGGGTGCTGGGGAGGATGGTGGTGGGGAGTGTGCTGGGGAGGATGGTGCTGGGGAGAAGGGTGCTGGGGAGGAGAGTGCTGGGGAGGATGGTGCTGGGGAGGAGGGTTCTGGGGAGGATGGTGCTGGGGAGGATGGTGCTGGGGAGGAGGGTGCTGGGGAGGATGGTGCTGGGGAGGATGGTGCTGGGGAGGATAGTGCTGGGGAGGATGGTGCTGGGGAGGATGGTGCTGGGGAGGATGGGGCTGGGGAGGAGGGTGCTGGGGAGGAGGGTGCTGGGGAGGATGGTGCTGGGGAGGATGGTGCTGGGGAGGAGGGTGCTGGGGAGGAGAGTGCTGGGGAGGATGGTGCTGGGGAGGAGGGTTCTGGGGAGGATGGTGCTGGGGAGGATGGTGCTGGGGAGGAGGGTGCTGGGGAGGAGGGTGCTGGGGAGGATGGTGCTGGGGAGGATGGTGCTGGGGAGGAGGGTGCTTGGGAGGAGGGTGCTGGGGAGTAGAGTGCTGGGGAGGAGGGTTCCGGAAGAAAGGTGCTGGGGAGAAGGGTTCCGGGGAGGAAGGTGCAGGGGAAGAGGGTTCCGGAGAGGAGGGTGTTGTGGGAAAAGTGCTGGGGAGGAGGGTTCTAGGGAGGAAGATGCTGGAGGAGAGGGTTCTGGGGAGGAGGGTGGTGGAGTGGAGGGTTCCGTGGGGGAGAGTGCTAGGGAGGATGAGGCATGGGGAGGAAGGTGCTGGGAGGAGGGTGCTGTAGGGAGGGTGCTGTTGAAGGTGATGCTATGGGGAGGGTGCCTGGGGAGGAAGGTGCTGTGGGGATGATGCTGTTGGGAGGAAGATGCTGGGGAGGAAGGTGCTGTGGGAGGGTGCTTTAGCGAGTGTGCTGGGGAGGGTGCTGGAGAGGACAATACTAAGGAGGAGGGTGCTGGGGAGGTGGATGCTGCGGGTAGGGTGCTGGGGAGGAGAGTGCTGTGAGGAGGGTGCTATGGGTAGGGTGCTGGGGAGGAGGGTGCTAGGGGGAAGGGTGCTGTAGAGGAGGGTGCTGGAGAGGAGGGTACTGTTGGGAGGGTGCTTCTGCTTCTGGGGAGGAGGGTACTGTTGTGAGGGTGCTTCTGGGGAGAAAGGTGCTGTGGAGAGGGTGCTGGGGAGGAAGATGCTGGGAACGAAGATGCTGCGGAGGAAGGTGCTATGGGGGGAAGGGGTGCTGTGAGGAACGGGGATGCTGTAGAGAACGTAGGTGCTGTGGGGAGGGAGTGCTTTGGGGAGAGGATGCCATGGGGAGGGGGTTCTATGAGAAGGGGTGCTGTGGAAAGGGGGTGCTGTGGGGAGGGTATCCTGTGGGGAGGGAGTGCTGTGGGGAAGGGATCCTGTGGGGAAGGAGTGCTGTGGGGAAGGGATCCTGTGGGGAGGGGATCCTTTAGGGAGGGGAAGGGATTCTGTGGGGAGGGGGTGTTGTGGGGAAGGGATCCTGTGGGGAGGGAGTGTTGTGGGGAGGGGATCCTGTGGGGAGTGGGTGCTGTGGGAAAAGGATCCTGTGGGAAGGGATCCTGTGGGGGAGTGCTGTGGGGGAAGGGATCCTGTGGGGAGGGGGTGCTGTGGGGAAGGGATACTGTGGGAAGGGGCTGCTGTGGGGAAGGGGTCCTGTGGGGAGGGGATCCTGTGTGGGAGGGTTCCTGTGGGGAAGGGGTGCTGTGGGGAAGGGATCCTGTGGAGGGTGCTCTGGGGAACGGATCCTGTGGGGAAGGGTGCTGTGGAGAGAGATCCTGTGGGGAGGGGGTTATCTGGGAAGGGATCCTGTGGGGATGGGGTGCTGTGGGGAGGGGGTTCGCTGGGGAAGGGATCCTGTGGGGAAGGGATCCTGTGAGGATGGTGTGCTGTAGGGAATTGATCTTGTGTGGAGGGGGTCCTGTGGGGAAGGGATCCTGTGGGGAGGGGGTGCCATGGGGAAGCGATCCTGTGGGGAGAGAATCCTGTGGGAAAGGGATCCTGTGGGGAAGCGATCCTGTGGGGATGGCATCCTGTGTGGAGGGCATCCTGTGTGGAGGGGGTGCTGTGGGAAGGGATCCTGTAGGGAGGGGATGCTGTGGTTAGGGAGTTCTGTCGGGAGGGGATGCAGTGGGAAAGATCCTGTGGAGAGGGGATTCTGTGGGGAGGGGATGCTGTGGGGAGGGGGTACTGTTGATTTATCCGCCAGGGAAAAGTCAGGTGACGCTAGTGTTAGGGAAATGATGTAGTGCTTAGCAGTGGAGTGACGAGGGAGGGGGGGGGGGAAGTGTGCTTGGCGAAGGGAGAGGAGCTCTTGGCGAGGGGAGGAGCCAGGGGCGTGGCGAGGGGAGAGGAGCTCCTGGCGAGGGCCGTGGCGGGAGCAGAGGATCGCGTGGTGGAGGGCAGGGGCGTTGGGGGAGAAGCGTGGCCGGGGGGAGAGGCGTGGAGAGGGGCGTGGCAGCAGCTGCTCTTACTGCTCTATGATCTTAGGGGACGACAGCACAGGGAAGGAGAGTGAGTCACCCTCACCTTGACTCATACTATTACTACTGTACACACACACACACACACACACACACACACACACACACACACACACACACACACACACACACACACACACGCACGCACACGCACATGCATGCACGTACTTGCATTCATACATATATACATACATACACAACACATACTCACAAACACAACAGGCTAAGTGTCTGTCGATAAGTGTCTTTCACAACTGGTAATTAACACACAAAGTAACAGACTACAGGAACTAGAGCATCCTGACAGGATAAAACAAAAAAATGGGAGCTCAAAAAGGAGGATGTAAGGCAAGGGAACCAAGGATGACTAGTCTGAAAAAGAAGAATGAGAAGAAAGGCTCAGTAGCAAAATGGATCAAAAATGGGAAAAAAGGCTAAACAAGCTTTGCAGTAAACTGGTGGAGAAGCTATTTGCAGAGAGCAAGAGTGGGAATTATGAGCTGTAGCTGCTAAGGCAAAGATACAGAGACTGGAGGAAGAACTAGAAGTGCTAAAGCAGGATATAAAGACGAGGTCTGAAAGGAGCAAGGTGATTGAAATGAGAACATCAACAGACAGCAAGGAGACAAGAAGGGGATGGAGCTAAGAAGTCCCTTGCAGAAGTAATATCAGGCCATCAGGGTGTTCAGAAGATAAGGGAAACAACAAAAGAGATGTTTAAATTGTAGCCAGAGATATGGAGGGCTAAGAAATGGGATGAAGAGGGAGAGGTCAATTATTCATGGGCTTCGGGAAACTGATGGGAAGATCTATGAGAAAGAAAGCATTGGGAGGAAAAAAGCTTAGGAGCATCATCACAATAACAGGAGAGAAGCCATGTCTCGGGTAACAAATTTTCACAGACTTGGGGGGGATGGTATTCAAGGGAAAAAAATCAACAAATCAAATTGATATTCAAGACAGAAGTGGTACAGAACAGGATACTACAAAAGAAACCACTGTTAAAGGACTCCCAAGAATATCAGTAAGTGTACCTCGATCAAGCATGGGAACAACTGAGAGTAAAAAGACACCTGTGGAAGGAAAGAGAGACAGAGAAGGCAATGATAGCCAGGAAACCTCAGCCTCTGGGGGAACACCAGACTCATATACGTACAGAACCCCCTCAACCCCTACCACCCCATACCAACCAAACAAAATAACCAGAAATAAACTGCACTCCACAGCACCCCCCCCCCCCCAGCACTAATTTCAGGATCAAAACAGCTTTCCATAATATCCTGCCCTGCCTTCTACACCTCCAGTCTTCAACAACCTCTTCCACCTCCCAAAATACAGTAATGGAAAGGAAACTAAAGGTATGGTACACCAGTGCTGATGGAATAACAAATAAGATTGAGGAGTGGCAAGAACGAATCATTGAGGCATCCCTGGGCATCATAGCACTCCCAGAGACAAAGTTCGCAGGAATGATAACAGTTGTGATCTTTCCAACTGGATATCAGATAATGAAGAGAGACAGAGAACACAGGGGGGGGGGAAGAGTTGCACCGCTCATCAAAAACCAGTTGAGTTTTGAGGAAATGGGAAGAATGGACAGAGGGGAAGCAGACGACTTCATAGTAGGAACACTTCAGACTGGGGTGGGGGTCCATAGATGATAACAGTGCTGTACAACCCATCATTGAACAGCAGGACACCAAGACAAAGAGTATGATGGGTGCAATAGAGCAATGGTGGATACACTAGCTGAAGTGGCCAGAATGGCCCACATGGGTAGGGCAAAATTATTCATCATGGGGGATTTCAGTCATAAGAAGATTGAGTAGGAAAACCTAGAGCCACATGGAAGACCAGTAACGTGGAGGGCTAAAATGCTGGAGTCAGTACTGGAAAACTTCATGAACCAACGTGTTAGCGAGAGAGGATAGGATGTTCCAGCAAGGCTGGACCACATTTTCACCTTGAACAGTTTAGACATAGGGGATATCACACACCAAAGACCCCTTGGCGCTGGTGATCACGACATCCTGAGTTTTGAATAACTTGTAGAGTTAACAGTGGAGAACGAAGCAGCATGAGAAGGACAGGAGAAGCCAAACTTCAAAAAAGGGGACCACACAGGTAAGAGGCGATTCCTGCATGAGGTGCAGTGGGAAAGAGAACTAGAGGGAAAGACAGTAAATGAAATAATGGAATAAGTGACCACTAAGTGCAAAGAGGCAGAGGATAAGTTCATACCAAAAGGTAACAGAAAAAATGGTACGACCAGAATGAGCCCATGGTTTAACTGAAGGTGTAAAGATACCAAAGAAAAGTGTGCTAGAGCATGGAAAAAGTATAAGAGACAAAGGACTCAAGAAATCAAGGAATTCAGCAGAAGAACCAGAAGTGAATATACAGATAAGGAGAGAGGCCTAGAGGCAATAGAGAATGACATAGCATCAAAAACCAAATCTGAACCAAAGTTGTTATACAGTTACATTAAGAGGAAAACAGTCAAAGAGCAGGTAATCAGGTTGAGGAAAGAAGGAGGGAGCTCACAAAGAGTGACCAGGAAGTACATGAAGAACTTAACACAAGATTTAGTGGAGTATTCACAGTGGAGACAGAAATACTTTCAGCACACCAAGGAGGTAGGGTGCACAAGCAAGTGCTGAGCACACTGTACATAACCAAGGAGAAGGTAAAGAAACTGCTAGGTGAACTAGATACCTCGAAGGTGGTAGGCCCAATTAACATATCTCCATGGGTCCTGAGAGAGGGAGCAAACGAACTGTGTGTGCCGCTAGCAGCAATCTCCAATAAATCTAACGAAACTGGGCAACTGCATGAGGTGTGGAAGACAGCAAATGTAATTTAAATTTTAAGGAGACAGACCGGTAGCATTAAACTACAGACCAGTATCACTGACATGTATAGTATGTAAAGTCATGGAGAAGATTATCAGAAGAAGAGTGGTGGAACACACTGAAAGGATTAGAGTCATATATGACAATCAGCACTTCAGGAATAGGAAATCCTGTCACAAAACTACTTGAGTACTACGACAAGGTAACAGAATTGAGACAGGAGAGAGAGGGATGGGTAGATTGCATCCTTTTGGACTGTAAGAAGGCTTTTGACACAGTACCACACCAAGACTGTTCAACTGCTTCCCAGCATACATAAGGGGGATTACCAATAGACCCCTGGCTGGCTTCAAGAAGGCACTGGACAGGCACCTAAAGTTAGTACGTGACCAGCCGGGCTGTGGTTCGTACGTCAATGTGCGTGCGGCCAGCAGTAACAGCCTGGTTGATCAGACTGATCCACCACGAGGCCTGGTCTCAGACCGAGCCGCGGGGGCGTTGACCCCGGAAACCCTCTCCACGTATACTCCAAGTATAAAAAATGGGATTAAACCATTATTCCAAGTAGGAATATAAGAGTGAATTATAAAGAATGGTTTAATGGAAAGGTTTGGAAAGTTATGAAGGAAAGAGCCTGGAATCAATATAGGAAGTGGACCAATTAAGATACTTATGAGAGATTCAAGGAGGCTACAACTGAATATACAAATATAAGGAGTGAAGAGATTTTGAAAAGGAAATAGTAGACAAGAGTAAGGTAGAATCAAAACGTTTATTTAAGTTTGTAAAAAAAAAGTAGCCTAGTGTCTCAATTCTGTGCTATGACCATGGCCTCGGCTACATGATTCATTATTACTTTTTTTGTTCCGATATTTACTGTATATCTTTTTTTTATATTTAAAATCCTACAAAGTCTATTGAATATTAAAATTGGTTAAAGACAAATTACGAATAATAAATATTGATGACATAATAAGGTAGAGGAGGGAATGTATGAGGTATTAAAGAGAAAGTGTTGTGCAGATGAGTTATGTTATCCCTATTGCAGTTATCTTAAGAGTTCACTTTAGTTCCTGTAGTGGAGATGGCACCATGTACGAGTATGCTTGTATTTAAAAAAGGTGACACGGAAGACCAACAGGTCACTTGAAACAGGGTGTTGCCGGAGGTGTGGAAAACAGGAAATGTAGGGGACAGACAAGTAGCGCTAAGCCAGCGTCACTGACATGACTAGTATGTAAGGTTGTGGAGAAGAATATCACAAGTGTGGAGGCTACCTGGAAACAGCGGTTTCATGACCAACAACCAACAGTGGTTTTTAAAGAGAGTGAGGGCCCTGAATTTGTACTCTCTAGAAAGGCGTAGAATTAGGGGGGATATGATTGAGGTGTATAAATGGAAGACATGAATAAGTAAGGGGTTGTAAATAGCGTACTAAAAATATCTAGCCTAGACAGGACTTGCAGCAATGGCTTTAAGCTGGAAAAATTCAGATTCAGGAAGGATATAGGGAAGCACTGGTTTGGCAATAGTTATGGATGAGTGGAATAAACTCCCGAGTACAGTTATAGAGGCTAAAACGTTGTGTAGTTTTAAAAATAGGTTAGATAAATACATAATAAGTGAGTGCAGGTGGGTGTGAGTTGGACCTGACTAGCTTGTGCTACTAGGTCAGATACTGTGCACCTTACTTAAGTGAATGTGACATGACTTGACTAGGTTGGGGCATTGGCTTAAGCCGGTAGGAGACTTGGACTTGCCTCGCATGGGCCAGCAGGCCTGTTGCAGTGTTCTTTCTTATGTTCGTATGTTCTTTTAAATCTGCTAGACTTCTGTGACAAGATAACGGAAGCTCAGCGAGAGAGAGGACTGGGTGCACTGGATATTTTTGGCCTGTAGAAAGGCGCTCGATACAGTTCCGCATAATAGAGTTGGACAAGAGCTAAAGGAGCAGGCAGGAATAATGGGAACAGCACTACAGTGGATCAACGAATATTTAATAGGATGGAAGTAACACGTTAATGCCCAAGAAGAGGTGTCAGATAAGGCAAATGGGATGCCAGAAAGGTCATTTCTTGGACAACTACTGTGGCATACATAAAGGACATGACAGAAGAAATCGAGTCAGAGATGTACGTGTTCTCAGATGCCGTGAAAGTAATGAGAATACAAACAGAAGCAGGCCACGAAAGACAACAAACGGATCTGGACAAACAGCAGAATTGGACTGAATTTAACCCCAGTAAACACAAAGTTATGACAGTCGGTGAAAGACAAAGAAAACTGGCTACAGAGCACAGACTTGAGAGACAAAGGGTGCAGACATCTCTGAAAGACGGCCTCGAGGTGAGCATAGTTCCGAACATATAAACCGAATAGTCGTAGCAGCCAATGAGAGACTGGCACATTTACAGATAGCTTCTAGGCACATCAACAAGGGGTCATTCACGACACTGTACGGCATTTGTCAGGCTCATTCTGTGGAACCCACATCTGATACAGCACGTCAAGAAGCTGAAAAAAGTACGAAGCTTTGCACAGAGAATAGTCCTGGAACTAAAAGGTATGAACTATGAGAGACTCAAGAAGACACTTTGTGACTTAACTCTGGAGTAATGAGAGAGTGGTAACACTTGCCAGCCAATGGTAACATTTGCCAGTCAGTGGTAATACTTGCCAGCCAATGATAACATTTGCCAGTCAGTGGTAACACTTGCCAGCCAATGGTAACATTTGCCAGTCAGTGGCAACACTTACCAGCCAATGGTAACATTTGCCAGTCAGTGGTAACAATTGCCAGCCAATGGTAACATTTGCCAGGCAGTGGTAACACTTGCCAGTCAATGGCAACATTTGCTAGCAAGTGGTAACACTTGCCAGTCATTGGTAACACTTGCCAGCCAGTGGTCACTTGCCAGCCAATGGTAACACTTGCCGGCCAGTGGTAACATTTGCAAGCCAGTGGTAACACTTGCCAGCCAGTGGTAACACTTGCTAGTCAGTGGTAACACCAACCAGTGGTAACACTTGCAAGTCAGTAGTAACACTTGTTAGTCATTGGTAACACTTGCCAGCCAGTGGTAACACCTGCCAATCAGTAGCAACACTTGCCAGCCAATGATAACACTTGCCAGCCAGTGGTAACACTTGCCAACCAGTGGTAGCACTTTCAAGTCAGTAGTAGCACTTGCCAGTCAGTGGTAACACTTGCCAGACAGCGTTAACACTTGCTAGACAGTGGTAACACTTACCAGCCAGTGGTAACACTTGCCAGCCAGTGGTGACACTTTCAAGTCAGTAGTAACTATTGCCAGCCAGTAGTAACACTTGCCAATCAGTGGTAACACTTGCCCATCTGTGGTAACACTTGCCAGATAGTGTTAACACTTGCCAGCCAGTGGTAACACTTGCCAGCCAGTGGTAACACTTGTCAGACAGTAGTAACACTTGCCAGACAGTAGTAACATTTGCCAAACTGTGGTAACACTTGCTAGACAGTGGTAACACTTGCCAGCCAGTGGTAACACTTGCCAGACGGTAGTAGCACCTGTCAGATAGTGTTAACACTTGCTAGACAGTGGTAACACTTGCCAGAAAGTAGTAGCACTTGCCAGCCAGTGGTAACACTTGCTAGACAGTGGTAACACTTGCTAGACAGTGGTAACACATTGCTAGACAGTGGTAACACTTGCCAGCCAGTGGTAACACTTTCAAGTCAGTAGTAACTATTGCCAGCCAGTAGTAACACTTGCCAATCAGTGGTAACACTTGCCCATCTGTGGTAACACTTGCCAGACAGTGTTAACACTTGCTAGACAGTGGTAACACTTGCCAGCTAGTGGTAACACTTGACAGATAGTAGTAACACTTGCCAGACAGTAGTAACACTTGCCAGACTGTGGTAACACTTGCTAGACAGTGGTAACACTTGCCAGCCAGTGGTAACACTTGCCAGCCAGTGGTAACACTTGCCAGCCAGTGGTAAAACTTGCCAGCCAGTGGTAACACTTGCCAGCCAGTGGCAACACTTGCCAATCAGTGGTAACACTTGCCAGCCAATGATAACACTTGCCAGCCAGTGGTAACACTTGCCAACCAGTGGTAGCACTTTCAAGTCAGTAGTAACACTTGCAAATCAGTGGTAACACTTGCCAGACAGTGTTAACAATTGCTAGACAGTGGTAACACTTGCCAGCCAGTGGTAAAACTTGCCAGCCAGGGGTAACACTTGCCAGTCAGTGGTAACACTTGCCAGCCAGTGTTACCACTTGCCAATCAGTGGTAACACTTGCCAGCCAATGATAACACTTGCCAGCCAGTGGTAACACTTGCCAACCAGTGGTAACACTTTCAAGTCAGTAGTAACACTTGCCAATCAGTGGTAACACTTACCAGCCAGTGTTAACACTTGCCAGCCAGTGGTAACACTTTCAAGTCAGTAGTAACTATTGCCAGCCAGTAGTAACACTTGCCAATCAGTGGTAACACTTGCCCATCTGTGATAACACTTGCCAGACAGTGATAATACTTGCTAGACAGTGGTAACACTTGCCAGCCAGTGGTAACACTTGCCAGACAGTAGTAACACTTGCCAGATTGTGGTAACACTTGCTAGACAGTGGTACCACTTGCCAGCCAGTGGT
The DNA here is from genome assembly GCF_038502225.1 of Cherax quadricarinatus. NCBI lineage: Eukaryota > Metazoa > Arthropoda > Malacostraca > Decapoda > Parastacidae > Cherax > Cherax quadricarinatus. Next base: position 25,876,062 of record NC_091301.1, on the reverse strand, counting down.
AACACTTGCCAGAAAGTAGTAGCACTTGCCAGACAGTGTTAACACTTGCTAGACAGTGGTAGCACTTGCCAGCCAGTGGCAACATTTGTCAGACATTGTTAACACTTGCTAGACAGTGGTAACACTTGCCAGCTAGTGGTAACACTTGCCAGACAGTAGTAGCACTTGCCAGACAGTGGTAACACTTGCTAGACAGTAGCGCTTGCTAGACAGTGTTAACACTTGCTAGACAGTGGTAACACTTGCCAGCCAGTGGTAACACTTGCCAGACAGTGGTAACACTTGCCAGCCAGTGGTAACATTTGCCAGACAGTAGTAACATTTGCCAGACAGTAGTGACACTTGCCAGACAGTAGTAACACTTTCCAGACTGTGGTAACACTTGCTAGACAGTGGTAACACTTGCCAGACAGTAACACTTGCTAGACAGTGGTAACACTTGCCAGACAGTAACACTTGCTAGACAGTGGTAACACTTGCCAGCCAGTGGCAAGACTTGCCAGACAGTGGTAACACTTGCCAGACAGTGTTAACAATTGCCAGACAGTGTTAACACTTGCTAGACAGTGGTAACACTTGCCAGACAGTGTTAACACTTGCTAGACAGTGATAACACTTGCCAGTCAGTTGTAACACTTGCCAGACAGTAGTAACACTTGCCAGACTGTGGCAACACTTGCTAGACAGTGGTAACACTTGCCAGCCAGTGGTAACACTTGCCAGACAGTAGTATCACTTGCTAGACAGTGTTAACACTTGCTAGACAGCGGTAACACTTGCCAGCCAGTGGCAACACTTGCCAGACAGTGTTAACACCTGTTAGACAGTGGTAACACTTGCCAGTCAGTGGTAACACTTGCCAGTCAGTGGTAACACTTGCCAGACAGTAGTAACACTTGCCAGACTGTGGTAACACTTGCTAGACAGTGGTAACACTTGCCAGCCAGTGGTAACACTTACCAGACAGTAGTAGCACTTGCCAGACAGTGCTAACACTTGCTAGACAGTTGTAACACTTGCCAGCCAGTGGCAACACTTGCCAGACAGTGTTAACACTTGCTTGACAGTGGTAACACTTGCCAGCCAGTGGTAACACTTGCCAGACAGTAGTAGCACTTGCCAGACAGTGGTAACACTTGTTAGACAGTAGTAGCGCTTGCCAGACAGTGGTAACATTTGCCAGCCAGTGATAACACTTGCTAGACAGTGGTAACACTTGCCAGCCAGTGTTAACACTTGATAGACAGTAGTAACACTTGTCAGACAGTGTTAACACTTGCTAGACATTGGTAACACTTGCCAGCCAATGACAACACTTGCCAGACAGTAGTAACACTTGCCACTGCAGTATTGTTATTGTCTGAATGTTAATGTTAACTTGCAACAGTCTTGTTATAATCTTAGTCTTAATATTAACTTGCTACAGTACTGAGTTCATCACAGATTACAGACTCGTATTCAGCAGTAACTTTAACATTAATAACAATTACAGTGACAATAATAAAGATTACAATAATGATAGCAGAAATACAGGGATGTATGAGGATGTAGGCAAGTGGCAGTTTCATTAGAGTTAATGAGAGTTGAGTAAAGTTTGGTTGAGGGAGAGATGACAGTAAGGGCCAGCTATTCCGTCTATTGCATCATCAACGTCGAGAACAACACTGCTAACGAGGCCTCTGCATTCTCCTCTGGCTTATATGCTGCCTCCAAATTCTGATATAACTTATTAAGCTGCTAGCACTCTAACATTCCAACTGTTATTTTCCTTTCTTGCTCATACATGTCATGTTAATGTTCGGCCATACCTGTGTAGCACTGTAGCTTGGTAGACAACACAATCCTACGGAGGTACTACTATCCTCTTGATTATACAGCGGACACTTATTAAAAGTTTGACACTCTGCCAAAATAGCAGGTCGTTTCTTGCTGTCTAATGAACAGGTAAAATTGCAGGTAAACCTGCAAACTTAAGCTTCAATTTAGCATACATTACTATTTAGCATACATTACTACTGGCTGGAAAGTGTTCCCATTGGCTGGCAAGTGTTACCACTAGCTGACAAGTGTTACCATTGGCTGGCAAGTGTTACCACTGGCTTCCTGCGTGCTTTTCATGGTTGTTAGTTGTTGCAGTGATAACTTTCTTATGGTAGAGTGTCTGAGACTTGGCAGGGAGGGGATTGGGGTGAGGCTAATGATTCCTGAACAGACATTAACATATAACAGACAGTAAACTTGTGAAATTGGCCATACGCGATTGGAAAGGTGGGTCGCGATCAGGGACTGAGATTCAACTCCCACAAACACAAATCGGGGAGTACAAATCAGTACGGGAGTGACAGACATTATTTTGTTGGCAAACAGGAAAAATAGTGTAGATTTGATAATTATATACATGACAATAAGAAAAACATAATAGTATAGAGCAGTGGTCTTCAACCATCCTACACAAGTTGGCCACATTTGATGATTAAATGTGTGATGAGGGCCGCACGGTTTTCTTGACACTGCCCAGGGCCCCCTACCTGCGGCCTGTAGGCCACATGTTGGGAACCCCTGCTATTAGAGTATGTAAGACACGTGGAGGTAATACACCTCTCCTAATGTAGTTTAGGGGGGAGTCTTAAGGCTCTGTTAGGTTAGGTAGGTTTGTCAGGAAACAGGACAAGTGTGTCTTGACGCTCTTAGTCATATGATGACCCGCAGCTGGAGCTTTTCGTCATCTGACCGAGGCCTTCTGATGACTTACTGGTCTATCCCCTTTAAAAATTAGTTTTGTAAGGCACTGTTCAGTAGCATTAGAGACAGCCAAGGATACCTGAAGGACATTTCCAGGAGTCAGTGCTCCCGCCCCGTGACCTGCTCCCATACAAAGGCTCCTGGAGGATCAAGGTCTGATCAACCAGGCTATTACTGCTGGCCGCAGGCAGTCTAATGTACAAAGCAAAGCCCGGCTGGTTAGGGGCATATTTGAGGAACTTGAACAGTTCTCTCTTGAAGAGAGCCGGAAGTTTCTTGGTAATTCCCTTTGTGCACGGAAGAATGGCGTTGAAGAGTCGGGGGACCTCTGACACTCATGAGTTTTCTCTCAGTGTACTTCTCACACCCCTGCTTTTTTAGTGGAGGCATTTAGCAGCGTATGCTAAGTCCCTTGTTATATGGAATGATTTCGATGTCCAAGTTTAGAACCAGTCCTCCCAGGGTTTTCCATGTGTATATTATGTACCTTTCTCGTCTACGTTCCAAGGAATAAAGTTGAAGGGACCTCAAGTGTTCCCAGTAGTTCAGTGGTCCAAGAGCTGAACTTAACCTAACATCAGTAACTATATAATACACACTTGAAGTTTATCTGAAGACAGTTTAGGGGTCAGTGCTCCCGCAGCCCATTCCCAGATCAGGCCTCCTAGTGGATGGTATAATGAACCAGGCTGTTACTTCAAGTTGCACACAGTCCAGTTCATCACAGCCCTGCTGATCAGAAACTGACTTGAGAAACTTATCCATTTATATCTTGAAAACAGCTAGGGGTATGTTGGTAATTCATTAGGGTTATTTTGCACCAAGCTTCTTGCTTTCGTATGGAGTGTTTTGGGTGTGTACAGATTTGGGACTGATCCTAGAATTTTCAAGGTGTAAATTATGATGTATCTTTCTTGCCTACGTTCCAAGGAGTACAGCTCGATGAATTTCAAATTTCCAGTAATTTAGATGTTTGACTTAATATATACGTGCAGCGAAGATTGTCTGTACATTCTCCAGATCTGCAGTTTTGTCTACTTTAAAAGAAGCTGTTAGTATCCAGCAATATCCCAACCTAGAGAGAACAAGTTAATAAAACAGTTATCATCAGCTTGGTATCCTTTGTTTTAACTGTTGTGTTTGGCCAGCCTATCATTTACCTTGCAGCTGTGATAATAATACTTGTGACCAATGAAAGTGAGATTCTCTGACATTATCACTCTTAAGTCTTTCACGTTAGTCTTTCGCACTCTCGAATGCGAGAGTGCCATTTTTTCTCACTTTTCTTAAGTTTCCTGTTAAACTGTAATTAAATCAGTGTGCAAATAAATAAATATACGCTAACTCTACATTGGAAACCAAAACATTTAAATAAGATGAGAGAGCAGTCAGGAAGATTGTGTCGTCCTGCTTGCTAGCTGCTATTTACTGTCAGGAGTGTTTGTCGTTCTTCTCTTATGAATATGTAAGATAACAGGTCAGTCTTACAAACTTATACTTTCACTCAGCATACACTTAGATTCCTTTACTTTACTGTGTTTCTTTAATAGTGTTAATTGCTGTGATATTCCCTCTCCCATTACGGAGCATTAATCTGAGAGTGGGTCTGTCATTGCTTAAAGCATTAATATATATATATATATATATATATATATATATATATATATATATATATATATATATATATATATATATATATATATATTAGGTAGTAGGTTGGTAGATAGCAGCCGCCCAGGGAGGTACTACCGTCCTGCCAAGTGAGTGTAAAACGAAAGCCTGTAATTGTTTTACATAATGGTAGGATTGCTGGTGTCCTTTTTTCTGTCTCTTAAACATGCAAAATTTCAGGTACATCTTGCTACTTCTATTACTTCTATTTACACTTAGGTCACACTACACATACATGTACAAGCATAAATATACACACCCCTCTGGGTTTTCTTTCTAATTCTTGTTCTTGTTTATTTCCTCTTACCTCCATGGGGAAGTGGAACAGAATTCTTCCTCCGTAAGCCATGTGTGTTGTAAGAGGCGACTAAAATAATGGCAGGAGCAAGGGGCTAGTAACCCCTTCTCCTGTATATATTACTAAATTTGAAAGGAGAAACTCGTTTTTCCTTTTGGGCCACCCTGCCTCGGTGGGATACGGCTGGTACGTTGAAAGAAGAATATATTATTATATATATATATATATATATATATATATATATATATATATATATATATATATATATATATATATATATATATATATATATATATATATGCAATAAGATCACAGTAAACAGGTGATTTTAAAATATGCAAAACAACCACTGTGAAAGAGTAGTGAAATTCCAAGCGCTTTCGTGACTACTCACATTGTCATTGTCAGGGAACTATGACAATGTGAGTAGTCACGAAAGCACGAAAGCGCTGGGAATTTCACTACTCTTTCAAAGTGGTTGTTTTGCATATATATATATATATATATATATATATATATATATATATATATATATATATATATATATATATATATATATATATATATATATATATGCAATACGATCACAGTAAACAGGTGATATCAGAATATGCAAAAAATCACTGTGAAAGAATAGTGAAATTCCTAGCGCTTTCGTGACTTCTCACATTATCAAGGAACTATAAAAACAAAACAGCAAAGGAGGGCATATAAAAGGTCAAGACTACAACTCACCATCACATCACACAACAAAGCAACACCTCACACACCCGTAACGACAACCGACTTTGTGAAACCCACCTAATACGCTACCCAAGAATTAAGATTTATTACATTAAACAATTAATAAATCTCACAGGCGTGTGTGAGGTGTTGCCTTGTTGTGAGATGTGATGGTGAGATGTAGTCTTGACCCTTTATATGCCTTCCTTTGATGTTTTGTTTGTATAGTTCCTTGATAATGTGAGAAGTCACGAAAGCGCTTGAAATTTCACTATTCTTTCACAGTGATTGTTTTGCATATTCTGATATCACCTGTTTACTGTGATCTTATTGCATATATATATATATATATATATATATATATATATATATATATATATATATATATATATATATATATATATAAATGTATATATAAATGTATATATATATAAATGTATATATATATATGTCTTGCCGAATAGGCAGAACTTGCGATCTTGGCTTAAATAGCAACGTTCATCTTGCCATATGGGACAAGCGAAAATTTGTGTATGCAACAATTTCGCCAAAATCATTCTGAACCTAACGAAAAAAATATATTTCACTGTGTTTGTTCAGTATTAAATTACTGTAAACAAATCTAAAATATATTTAGTTGGGTTAGGCTAAAATAAATTGTTCTTGTTATAATAAGGTTAGGTAAGTTTTCTAAGATTCTTTTGGAGCAAAATTAAAATATTTTACATTAACATTAATGAAAAAAATATATCTTTAAACGTATAAGAGAAAATTTCAGAAAGGACTTAATTTTAAATGAGTTCTTGCTAATTGATCAGTTTTACATATTCGACACGACATATATATATATATATATATATATATATATATATATATATATATATATATATATATATATATATATATATATATATATATATATATATAGGTATAACTTGCGATTTTGGCTTAAATAGGAGCGCTCTTCTTGCCGAATAAGGCAAGCGAAAATTTGTAAATGCAGTAATTTCGCAAAAATTATTCTGAAACTAACAAAAAAAAATATATTTCATTGTGTTTGTTTATTATTAAATTATTGAATTATTGTAAACTTATCTAAAATATACTTAACTGGATTAATCTAAATTAAATTGTGCTTGTTATAATAAGATTAGGAAAGTTTTCTAAGGTTCTTATGGCACAAAATTATTTTTTACATTAACATAAATGAAACAAATATATATCTTTAAACGTATAAGAGAAAAATTTAGAAAGAACTTAATTTTAAACGAGTTCTTGCTAATTGGCCAGTTTTACCCATTCGGCACGACATTTTATATATATATATATATATATATATATATATATATATATATATATATATATATATATATATGTATGTATATGCAAAACAACCACTCTGAAAGAATAGAGAAATTCCAAGCGCTTTCGTGACTACTCACATTATCATAGTTCCTTGATAATGTAAGTAGTCACGAAAGCGCTTGTAATTTCTCTATTCTTTCACAGTGGTTGTTTTGCATATTCTGAAATCACCTGTTTACTGTGATCTTATTGCATATATATATATATATATATATATATATATATATATATATATATATATATATATATATATATATATATATATTTATATATATATATATATTTATATATTTATATATATAATGTCGTTATCGAATAGAGGCTCATATAAAGGCATTAAGACGAGGTAGAGTGTGTGAGGTACATCACAGTGTTAATATGGTACACTCAGCCAATATAAGAGCCACTAAAACGTATTTTAAAGACCGAACAAATGTATGTAGGTAGGGAAATTCCGAGTGATAATGGAAGAACATCTTTGGCAAAAGTTTCTCTCGTAAATGTTAGAAAATGCATCTCACAGAAGATAAATCTTCAGTGTTGGTATTAAAAAAATCAAGGAGAAACAATGGAGGGAATTCACTCCTTTAGCTGGAAACAATTTGTTGGAGAAAATTTATTCCTATGACAGGGAAAGATTACGCTGAAGTTTTAACAGGAAGTTTAAAAAGTGTTTAAAAATATAAACTATTTTAAAGATGGGAAAAGATGACGCTGGAAATTGTTTCTGGAGATATATAAATTTTGTGGAGTATGTACAAGGTAAGTCCATGTTAAGGGCAGAACATGTTTACCAGTAAAATAAATCTCTCCAGAGACAAGACCGGGAGTGGACGTGAAGGTGATCCCAAAATATATTTTATAGCGAGAAGCATCGGTTACTTTGAACACAGTACAAGGTGGCTCAACAGTTTATGCGGAAATAGATTTCCGTGAATAATCTTTTTTTTTTTTAATGGAAAAAATAAAGTAGAATGGGTTGAGAAACGAGAGTGGACGGTGGTTGTGGTTAACGAGGCAAAATATGAGGAACGTGACGGGCTTGCAGGACCAACACTGTAAGAAGAGAATATGGAAGAGGCAGCGGGCTCCATAAAAGTGCCTCTCTCTTCCCTCCCGCCCTCCTCTCTCTCTCTCTCTCTCTCTCTCTCTCTCTCTCTCTCTCTCTCTCTCTCTCTCTCTCTCTCTCTCTCTCTCTCTCTCTCTCTCTCTCTTTAATTAAGGGTTTTTACAGCCTAAGAGCTGTTACTTACCTCAACTCTTTTGAAACCTTTCGCTAGCATTATCTTTATTAAATATTTATGGTTATGAATCATGCAAATGAGGAATAGGATGAATATGGAGTCAGCTGTGAGCTAGATATTTCACTTGGTCAGTTGACTTTATCTCATTTATATTGTAATGCTGCACGAACATGTTCCAGACTTGCATCGTTTTAGGAATGATTGATCTCGGATAAAGTGATGGTCTTGAGAAGAGTGTAATAGCTGTTTATCGCCCGTTTTGTGGTATAGAATCTGTCTTCTCGCTGTCTGTTAAGTGGAGCTAGGTGTGATACCTTGATAACATCAGTCTTGTTCGTAACAGTAAGACCATCCACATCCCTCCAGTGTTGGAAACTCTGCTGAAATGACAGGGCTTTGCATGGTTCTCTATTTTAAAGTCGTAGATGACACCGGGGAAAGCAATTAAATCAAGAAACTGCCCCATAGTGTCTGCAAACATATACAGTCTCGACTGTCAGATAGGTACGATATGTGTCATAATGCTCTTAGATTCTTTGCTACCTTTCATGCAAGATTTACCAAATGATTCGTCATAGCATTTTGGAGTATTATTTCACCCACAATATATTCATGTCATTCCCTGGCTCAACACTTTTTCCAGTCATTCTTACCACTGCTTCAATATTAACATTATGCTGCCTAGTGACCATCATCATTTGTGTTTTCTCAGAGGCAAATGAAATGTAACCTGCCATTGTTTTCCCCCAGGTTTGTACAGCTGTAAGCTGGTGATTGATATGCCTGTGAGCAGCTGGCATTTCCTCACTTGCATAAGTAAATGTCAGAGTGCAGTCATCTGTATAGGTATGGGATTCTGGGATGAGGTGAAGGTCATTGAAGTAGACATTCCATAACAATGGATCGATCACACTTCATTGTGTAAAACTGGTTGTTCTCCACTTCACTCAGAACTATTCCACGAGATCTACCTTGAAGACAGTCACTAAGTAAATGTAGTGCAGAGTCAGACTCCAAGTGCTTGTAGTTTTGCCAAGAGTCCCGTGTGCCATATTCGATTCATCCAGTGACTGGTGCCACATATTGGAGAGATTTAACAGATCAGCTGCAGAGCGACCTTTTCTGAAGCCGTATTCGGTCACTAAGATGCCAATAATTGACAGAAGTAACACTAGGCTATAGTTGCTGATTACCTCTCTGCTCTTCTTTTTGTGTGTGTGTGTGCGAACAGGGACTACATTTGTCCTTTTTCCACAAAAAAGGTCACTAACTCTGTGCTAGGTAGACTTGATAAATGCGAGTTTGAAATGATACTAACAGGTCTGCACATATCAACAGTCTTGAGCTCATCTTATCTAGGCCTTTCCATTCTTGGTTCAGGGATTTAAGGAGGATATATACTTCATCCTGCATACATCCTTCAACTTGCATACAATTTTTAAAGCTAGCAGAAGAGTATCCCCTAACTGGATCAGGGACTTCCATCTTGGCAGCAAAGTGTTCAGCAAATAGGTAAACTTTTTCTTTATTTTAAAGTAGGAAAATGTCATCAGGTAAATCTTTGTTGGTTCTTGACCATTGACCACCAGGTTTCGGAGCCCACTCTTCCTGATGCTAGTTTTCTTTTCGTATCAGCCTCCCACCCAGACGGAGGTGTCGCTTATAGGTAGCAGAAGATCTATTGTACCTTCTCGAGGCCTTGTACTTGGCAGTAACAGCCTCTCGGCAATGATAACGATATCATGGATGATTTTATGGCTTCTTTACATACTACCCGTGAGGGATGCTATTGTGTTATTGTGCTATTGCATTTACTTGGTTATTAATATCACCTTTAAGAAGAGTATTCCATTCCAGGGCATCAAGCAAAGGATCAGCCAATTTCCGTTTTCCCTGAGCCAAGTTATGCGAGATGTTTCGTCACCTCGTTTTATTGGTAGCTACAGTAGACACGAGTAAGGAGGCCTGTGGTAGACTACCACATTATGCTTAGAAGCCGAAAACTCACTTCTTTAACACTAATCCAGGATAATGGTAAAACAAAGAAATGAAAAAGTCATGTATCTCTATTTTGTATAGACATCTGTATTAACATATAATCTTTCAGTCACTCACCAGTGTCTAGGCAAGAAGAATACTGTATGTAGTTACAAATCGTAATATAACAAAATACGAGCCAGGAGTAAAAATATATCCATTAGCATATTAAAACATCATCAAAGTACCCCGCTAGACAATTACATAGATATCAAAATAAAGTATAATTGCACTATTTCGTGCACTATGTATCCTGCCCAGGATACATAGTGCACGAAATATGTTTGCGTTTGTGTGGCTGTTTTATGAATATACTGAACTGCATATGAGGAATGAGCCTCTCGGAGCGGAGGTTCAGGGGTTGTTCCTTGCAATTAGCCAAGATGTATCCCAGTCATATTCCATCACACAGGATGAGTTTCCTTGTCATATTCCATCACACAGGATGAGTTTCCTTGTCACATTCCATCACACAGGATGAGTTTCCCTCTCATATTCCATTATTTAAGATGGGTTGCACTGTCACCATCACGCAGGATGGGTTGCACTATCACCGTCACACAGGATGAGTTGCACTGTCACCATCACAAAGGATGAGTTGCACTGTCACCATCACAAAGGATGGGTTGCACTGTCACCATAACAAAGGATGGGTTGCACTGTCACCATTACACAAGATGGGTTGCACTGTCACCATCACACAGGATGGGTGGCACTGTCACCATTACAAAGGATGGGTTGCACTGTCGCCATTACAAAGGATGGGTTGCACTGTCACCATAACAAAGGATGGGTTGCACTGTCACCATTACACAAGATGGGTTGCACTGTCACCATTACAAAGGATGGGTTGCACTGTCACCATCACAAAGGATGGGTTGCACTGTCACCATAAAGGATGGGTTGCACTGTCACCATAACAAAGGATGGGTTGCACTGTCACCATCACACAGGATGGGTTGCACTGTCACCATTACAAAGGATTGGTTGCACTGTCACCATCACAAAGGATGGGTTGCACTGTCACCATAACAAAGGATGGGTTGCACTGTCACCATTACACAAGATGGGTTGCACTGTCACCATTACATAGGATGGGTTGCACTGTCACCATCACACAGGATGGGTTGCACTGTCACCGTCACACAGGATGGGTTGCACTGTCACCGTCACACAGGATGGGTTGCACTGTCACTATCACACAGGATGGGTTGCACTGTCACCATCACAAAGGATGGGATGCACTGTCACCATCACACAGGATGGGTTGCACTCTCACCATTACAAAGGATGGGTTTCACTGTCACCATCACACAGGATGGCTTGTACTGTCACCATAACAAAGGATGGGTTGCACTGTCACCATCACACAGGATGGGTTGCACTGTCACCATAACAAAGGATGGGTTACACTGTCACCATTACACAAGATGGGTTGCACTGTCACCATCACACAGGATGGGTTGCACTGTCACCATTACAAAGGATGGGTTGCACTCACCATCACAAAGGATGGGTTGCACTGTCACCATTACAAAGGATGGGTTGCACTGTCACCATCACAAAGGATGGGTTGCACTGTCACCATCACAAAGGATTGGTTGCACTGTCACCATCACAAAGGATGGGTTGCACTGTCACCCTCACAAAGGATGGGTTGCACTGTCACCATCACACAGGATGGGTTGTACTGTCACCGTCACACAGGATGGGTTGCACTGTCACCGTCACACAGGATGGGTTGAACTGTCACCATCACAAAGTATTGGTTGCACTGTCACCATCACACAGGATGGGTTGCACTTTCACCATCACACAGGATGAGTTGCACTTTCACCATCACAAAGGATGGGTTGCACTTTCACCATTACAAAGGATGGGTTGTACTGTCACCATCACACAGGATGGGTTGCACTTTCACCATCACACAGGATGGGTTGCACTTTCACCATCACATAGGATGGGTTGCACTGTCACCATCACAAAGGATTGGTTGCACTTTCACCATTACAAAGGATGGGTTGTACTGTCACCATCACACAGGATAGGTTGTACTGTCACCATCACAAAGGATGGGTTGTACTGTCACCATCACACAGGAAACTTCAGTAAGGTGTTGAGGAGATCGTCAAACTCTCCGCTGTGGTTTTAGTAGCTACGACAGCAGAGCTGTAGTTACTATTACTTGGGAATGAAGTAGGGAAAAATAAAGCGGGAGGGAGGAGGGAACAAGGTTGGGGATTGTGGCGGGGGTGGGAGAAGTGGAGTAGAGGAAGGAGGGGGTTTCCTAAGTCGTCATTAAATACACATTAAGGAAAGTGTGTGCCAGGGGGCGTCTGCTCTCAAGTGTCAGTCATGGTCCCTCTAACTCACCTACTTTCCTTCCCTTGTAACTGTTCTCTTATTGTTCCCACTGCTCTCTCTCTTCTGTACCTCCGCTACCTCCTTCACTCCACCCAGTCATTCCCCCATCCCTGGCTTTCGTTTGCACACCCCTGTCTTCCGTTCCCTGTTTTCCTTGTCTCCCCACCCTCTCTTCCATCTCCCAAACTCTAAGATTGCGGATGGTCACCCTTGTCCCCCCATCTCCCCTACCCTCTTATTAATACCTCTCCCTCCCCTTCATCTCATGCTCGTCCCTCTCCCTTCTCTTCCGCTCCCATTCTCTTATTCATCCCTCTCCCCTCCTTTCCTCCTCCTGCATTCTGTTCATGCACCTTCCGTTCTTGACACGTTGCATGTTACCAGCTTTTATATCCCCAGAGGTGTAATGGAACAGCTGAGGGAGAAGTGACGTGTGTGCAGTGAGGGGGAAGTGACGTGTGTGCAGTGAGGGAAAAGTGACGTGTGTAGCAGTGACGGAGTAGTGACTTTTCTGGCTTCACAGCCCGCCCTACCTGGATGGTGTTCCGGGGTCAACGCCCCCGTGGCCCAGTCCTTGTCCAGGCCTCCCGGTGGATCAGGGTCTGATCATTAAGACTGTTACTGCTGGGCGCACGTAGTCCAGTGTACGAACCACAGCCAAATTGATCGGGTACTGACTTTGGGTATCTGTCCAGCTCCGCCAGGTGTTTATTGGTAATCTCTCTTATACCTGGTAGGAGGTTGTTGATCAGTCTTGGGCCTTGGACAATTATTGTGTTTTCTGTTAGTGTACTCATGGCGCCCCTACTTTTTATTAGGGTATGTTGCACTGCCAGTCCAGTCTTTTGTTTTCGTAGGGAGTGATTTTTTGTGTGCAGATTTGGGACCAGTCCTCTAGGATTTTTTAGGTGTAGATTATGATATATCTCTCTCGCCTGCGCTCCAGTGAGAATAGGTCAAGTGACTCCAAGCGTTCCCAGTAATTAAGGTGTTTGATGGAACTTATATGTGCAGTGAAGGTTCTCTGTAGAATCTCTATATCTTTAATTTAACCTGCCTTGAGTGGAGGTGTTAGTGTACAGCAGTATTCCAGTCTACAGAGAACAAGTGATTTATAAAGGATCATCATTGGTTTGGTATCCCTTGTTTTGAAGGTTCTCATTATCCATCCTATCATTTTCCTCGCAGATGTGATAGTGACATTGTTGTGATCCTTGAAGGTGAGATCCTTTGACATTAACACCCTCAAGTCCTTCGCACTACTTTCGCTCTATTGTGTGGTCAGAGTTTGTAGTATACTCCGTTCTATTATTTCCTCGAGGTTTCCATAACGGATTTGTTGAAATTTGTCCTTATTGAACATCATAGTGTTTTTCGTTGCCCATTAGAAAAGTTGGTTTATATACGCTTGGAGATTTACTGTGTCCTTAATGGATGACAGACTCATGAAGATTCTAGTATCATATGCAAAGGAAGAATCGGTGCTATGAAACCATACCACGGGCTGGACTTGAACTCGCGGTTAGTGAGTCGTAAAACTCCAGACTAACGCGTTATCCACGTTAGACGCTTTAGCGGGTTTAAGCCCCGCCTGTGGTACAGTTTGTTTGCAATCGTGTCATTACGATTTCATGAGTCAGTCGGTGCTATTGTTTACATTTCTGTCTCTGTCTGATATGAGGATTAGAAATAGGATTGGGGCGAGTACTGTGCTTTGTGGAACAGAGCTTTTCACTGTGGCAGCCTGCGACTTAACTCTGTTTCACTATCGGCCTTTGTGTTCGATTGGTTAGAAAGTTGAAGATCCATCTGCCCACTTTGCCAGTTATTCAGTTTGTGCGCTATTACACTTTGATCGCACTTGTCAGAGGCTTTTGCAAAATCTCTGTATATTACATCTGCATTCTGTTTGTCCTCCACTGCATCCAAGACCACTCATAGTGGTCCAGTAATTGCGAGAGGCAGGAAAGACCTGCTCTAAACCCATGCTGACCTGGATTATGCAGTTGCTGGAAATCCAAGTGATTTGCGATCATGCTTCTTACAACTCTTTCATAGATTTTTATGATGTGAGGCATTAGAGCTATTGGTCTATAGTTCTTTGCTATTACTTTTCTACCACCTTTATGAAGCGGGGCTATACCCGTTGGTTTTAGACTGGAGAGCCAAGCTTTACGCTGAAGTCTTCCCGTCTGCTCATAACTATATCATTACAAGTGTCAGATCAACCTGGCAATAATGGATATGTGGGTCAGCTGATCACTGGCAGCAACAGCCTGGTTGAACAGGCACTCATCAAACAAGCTTGGCTTGAGGCCGGGCTGCTAGGATTGGAAAGCCCTCGGAATGGGTCACTGATATATCACAGGTCATAGGTATATCATAGGTCACAGTTATATCACTGATCACAGATATATCACAGGTCACAGATATATCACAGGTGGAGCATACGTCGGGGTCACGTCAACCAAGACTTAACACCCAGCAAAAACAAGTCTTAACACTCAGCAAGACTAAAGCTTAATGCCCAGTAAAAACAAATATTAACACCCAGCAAGACCAAGTTTTAACACCCACAAGGTCAAGATATATGCACATTACGTGGTATTTGAAACACCAGTCTAATGTTTAAGAAGACTCACTACTTATAAATGCCCGAGGGCAGCCTGTTTCATACTTGTGGCGGGTGTCGTGGGTTCTAGCATAGGGCAGCTCGGTCCGAGACCACCCATTTCTGATGACTGACTGGTCAACCAATCTGTTGGTGTTAGCTCTCTATGCGCCGGTCACACAAACATTCGTGTACTCTTGTTCGTATGTTCTGCATGACAACGATCCTTCCAGAATGTATGAAATAACTATGCAACAGTTAGACAACTTTATTCCGAAACGTTTCGCCTACACAGTAGGCTTCTTCAGTCGAATACAGAAAGTAGGCAGGAACAGTAGAGATGTGAAGACGATGTAATCAGTCCATCACCCTTAAAGTCGTAGAATTTGAGGTTGTCAGTCCCTCGGCCTGGAGAAGTTCAGTTCCATAGTCAGGAACTATCTGAAGATCAAGCGACAGTGCGGAGACTTAAATACTGTCGGAAGGAGAGGTGCAGGGTAGTAGTAGTAGTAGTAGTCAGAGGCAACTGAGAGGTCATGTCCCTCTCAGATCCAACCCTTCTCACTTGAAAAGCTTGTCCAAGGTGTTTTCTGTACCAAGATGCCACGTGTTGCAGTGTCTGACAAGATGAACATCAAAATGGTATACAGTACCGACAGGTTGTTAGGTAAGACACATATGCAACAGTTAGACAACTTTATTCCGAAACGTTTCGCCTACACAGTAGGCTTCTTCAGTCGAATACAGAAAGTAGGCAGGAACAGTAGAGATGTGAAGACGATGTAATCAGTCCATCACCCTTAAAGTCGTAGAATTTGAGGTTGTCAGTCCCTCGGCCTGGAGAAGTTCAGTTCCATAGTCAGGAACTATCTGAAGATCAAGCGACAGTGCGGAGACTTAAATACTGTCGGAAGGAGAGGTGCAGGGTAGTAGTAGTAGTAGTAGTGAGAGGCAACTGAGAGGTCATGTCCCTCTCAGATCCAACCCTTCTCACTTGAAAAGCTTGTCCAAGGTGTTTTCTGTACCAAGATGCCACGTGTTGCAGTGTCTGACAAGATGAACATCAACCTGTCGGTACTGTATACCATTTTGATGTTCATCTTGTCAGACACTGCAACACGTGGCATCTTGGTACAGAAAACACCTTGGACAAGCTTTTCAAGTGAGAAGGGTTGGATCTGAGAGGGACATGACCTCTCAGTTGCCTCTCACTACTACTACTACTACTACCCTGCACCTCTCCTTCCGACAGTATTTAAGTCTCCGCACTGTCGCTTGATCTTCAGATAGTTCCTGACTATGGAACTGAACTTCTCCAGGCCGAGGGACTGACAACCTCAAATTCTACGACTTTAAGGGTGATGGACTGATTACATCGTCTTCACATCTCTACTGTTCCTGCCTACTTTCTGTATTCGACTGAAGAAGCCTACTGTGTAGGCGAAACGTTTCGGAATAAAGTTGTCTAACTGTTGCATATGTGTCTTACCTAACAACCTGTCGGTACTGTATACCATTTTGATGTTCATCTTGTCAGACACTGCAACACGTGGCATCTTGGTACAGAAAACACCTTGGACAAGCTTTTCAAGTGAGAAGGGTTGGATCTGAGAGGGACATGACCTCTCAGTTGCCTCTCACTACTACTACTACTACTACCCTGCACCTCTCCTTCCGACAGTATTTAAGTCTCCGCACTGTCGCTTGATCTTCAGATAGTTCCTGACTATGGAACTGAACTTCTCCAGGCCGAGGGACTGACAACCTCAAATTCTACGACTTTAAGGGTGATGGACTGATTACATCGTCTTCACATCTCTACTGTTCCTGCCTACTTTCTGTATTCGACTGAAGAAGCCTACTGTGTAGGCGAAACGTTTCGGAATAAAGTTGTCTAACTGTTGCATATGTGTCTTACCTAACAACCTGTCGGTACTGTATACCATTTTGATGTTCATACAAAGTCGGGGCCTTTACTGGCACAGTAAAAGAACACTGATAACATCAGTGGTGGGAGACTTTTCAACTTGTTACCAGTAGATGTGAGAAATGTTGCCTGAACACAGGTAGGCCAGAACCTCGTCAAAGTGCCAGATCAGATAGGATGTGATGGTTATGTTAACAAGCCGGCCGCTTGTCAACATCAGCCTCATTGATCAAACTTTCAACAAGGAAGTCTGGCCTCAGGTCGGGATGCAAGGTTAGAATAACCCTCGAAATCAGTTGCCCAGAGAGACAGACAGATAGACAAAAAGTGTTCTTATGAACTTGATTGTAAAATCCTCTGGCGCGTTGCCTTGTAATTAATTAACAAATATTTATAGTATGTGTGGAACTCACCTGCTCGTTCGTCATCTGTGTGTCTGTCTGTCTGTCTGTCTGTCTGTCTGTCTCTCTCTCTCTCTCTCTCTCTCTCTCTCTCTCTCTCTCTCTCTCTCTCTCTCTCTCTCTCTCTCTCTCTCTCTCTCTCTCTTTCTCTCTTTCTTTTTTTTTTTTTTTTTACACAGGGTTTGACAAGGTTAAGGATCCCTAGCTTTATTGACAGCTATTTACAGGTTAAGGATTCCTAACTTTATTGGCAAGCTAAGAGCTGTTACCTACATCAGCTCATTTGAAAGCATTTTTATTGTTATGAGACATACAAGTAGGAAACAGGATGAAGTTGGAGCCATCTGTGGGCCAGCATTTTCATTTGATCAACTGACTTTATCTCGTTGACATCATTATGATGTACGAATGTGTTCCATACTCTAGTCATCCTGGGTATGTATGATCTCAGATAGAGTGATGTTCTGGAGTTCTGGAGAAGGGTACAGCCAGAGTGAAGTTGCTGCTTTCTGCCCGTCTTGTGGCATAAAAGCTTGTTTCACGCTGTCCTCGAAGTGGATCCAAGTGTGGTATTTTGACAATATTGGCCTTGTACATAACAGTAAGGCCACCCACATCCCTCCTATGTTGAAGGCTCTGCTGAAATGACAGATCTATCCAGGATGGGTCCAGGCAAGAGATGAGACGTCTTGCTCTGTTCTCTACTCTGTCAAGCAGTCGCAGATGAGAGGGGGGGCAGGCAAACCAAGAAAGTGGAGCATACTCAAGGTGTGAGCGTACTTGTGCCTCGTACAGGATCTTGCAACCCCTACTGTCAAGCAGATGGGAGATACGGCGAAGTGCTGTAAGCTTCCTGGCTGCCTTGTTTGCAAGATTTACAACATGGTTCTTCATGGTTAGCTTGGAGTCAAATTTCACCCCAAGGATACCAATTTCTTCTCCAGGTGCCAACATCGTCCCATTCGTCCTTACTACTGCACCAGCATTACCATCATGGTGCCTAGAGACGATTATCATTTGCGTTTTCTCAGGTGCAAATGTTACTTGCCATCTATTTCCCCAAGCTGATATAGCTCTCAGCTGGTGATTGATGTAGCTTAGAGCAGCTGGCATTTCTTCTCTTGGATAAGTGAATGTCAGTGTACAGTCGTCTGCATATGCATGTGATTCTGGGATGAGATGAAGAAGGTCGTTGAAGTAGACATTCCATAACAATGGACCCAGCACGCTTCCTTGTGGAACGCTTGCCCCAATAGGATGCCTTGCTGATTCCGTTCCATTGAGGACTAAACTTAGAGATCTACCATGAAGGTAATCACTGAGGAGACATAGCGTAGAGCCTGCAATTCCCAGTGCTTGAAGTTTTGCTAAGAGGCCCTGGTGCCACACCCGGTCGAAAGCGCCAGCAATGTCCAGTGCTACCACACAGCTGACTTTGGATTCATCCAGTGACTGGTGCCACTTAGTGGAGAGGTTTAACAACAGATCAGCAGCAGAGTAGCCTTTCCTGAAGCCATATTGACGATCACAAAGTAGTGAGTGGTAGTCAAAAAAATCTGTCATTTGTCTTGAGATTATTGTCTCAAGGATCTTACCAGTGATTGACAGGAGTGACACTGGTCTGTAGTTGCTGATTTCTGCTCTGCTCTTCTTTTTGTGAACAGGGACTACATTCGCCTCTTTCCATAGAGAGGGCCATTTACACTGTACTAGGCAATGCTGAAAGATGCGAGTTAGAGGTGCTGCTAGCTGGTCTGCACATCTTCTCAACAATCTTGGGCTCAACTTGTCTGGGCCCACAGCCTTTTCTTGGTCAAGCGATTTAAGTAGGAAATGCACCTCCTCCTGCCTTATTGTCACCACTGACAGTTTTGACACCGTTCTTGCAGCTAGCCAAGGAGGGTCCCTTGCTGGATCAGGAACTTGCATTTTGGTAGCAAAGTGTTCAGCGAAGAGGTCCGCCTTCTCTTGACTACTAGTAGAGGTGGTCCCATCCTGTCGATTTAGAGGTGGAATAAGTTCATCAGGCAGATAACCTTGTCTGTCCTTGACCAGGGACCACCAGGTTTTGGAGCCTACCCTACCTGATGCTAACTTTCTTTTAGTGTCCACCTCCCATTTAGCAATGGCCCACTTTTGAACATCACCCATATGCCTACAGGCTTGCATGTGCAAGTTCCTGTTATAGGTGGTAGGATGTCTCTTATACCTTCGCCATGCTTTGTACTTAGCAGTAGCAGCCTCTCTACAACGAAAGCCAAACCAAGGCTGATCTGTAGGCTTCGTCACATATTGCCGGTGAGGAATGCGTTCTTGTTGTAGATTAAGGATGTGTCCAGTGAAGGCTTTCACTTGGTTGTCAACATCCCCTTGGAGAAGAGCATTCCAGTCGGTGTTGGCGAGCTCAGAGCAAAGGGCTGGCCAATTACCTCTTTCCCATAGCCAGGTTGTGCGTGTGGACTCCTCACCTCGTTCTGTTGGGATCTCTTTCTCTTTCTCTCTCTTTCTCTCTCTCTTTCTCTCTCTCTTTCTCTCTCTCTTTCTCTCTTTCTCTCTCTCTTTCTCTCTCTCTTTCTCTCTCTCTCTCTCTCTCTCTCTCTCTCTCTCTCTCTCTCTCTCTCTCTCTCTCTCTCTCTCTCTCTCTCTCTCTCTCTCTCTCTCTCTCTCTCTCTCTCTCAAACACATTAATTAAGGTGGCCCAAAATAACTTTCTGAGATAAGAGAGTAATGGTCTAGCTCCAGGTGAAAATAATTAAGATTTATATTTTATCACAATGAACTACATCCCTCGTGTGATGAATGTTAACTGAAGCAGCAGTGACCTAAACATTATTACAGTGTTAACTGAAGCAGCAGTGACCTAAACATTATTACAGTGTTAACTGAAGCAGCAGTGACCTAAACATTATTACAGTGTTAACTGAAGCAGCAGTGACCTAAACATTATTACAGTGTTAACTGAAGCAGCAGTGACCTAAACATTATTAGTGTTAACTGAAGCAGCAGTGACCTTAACATTATTACAGTGTTAACTGAGGCAGCAGTGACCTTAACATTATTACAGTGTTAACTGAGGCAGCAGCGACCTTAACATTATTAGTGTTAACTGAAGCAGCAGTGACCTTAACAGTATTACAGTGTTAACTGAAGCAGCAGTGACCTTAACATTATTACAGTGTTAACTGAAGCAGCAGTGACCTTAGCATTATTAGTGTTAACTGAAGCAGCAGTGACCTTAACATTATTAGTGTTAACTGAAGCAGCAGTGACCTTAACATTATTACAGTGTTAACTGAGGCAGCAGTGACCTTAACATTATTACAGTGTTAACTGTGCCAGTAGTGACCTTAACATTATTACAGTGTTAACTGAAGCAGCAGTGACCTTAACATTATTACAGTTTTAACTGAAGCAGCAATGACCTTAACATTACTACAGTGTTAACTGAAGCAGCAGTGACCTTAACATTATTGCAGTGTTAACTGAGGCAGCAGTGACCTTAACATTATTACAGTGTTAACTGTGCCAGTAGTGACCTTAACATTATTACAGTGTTAACTGAAGCAGCAGTGACCTTAACATTATTACAGTGTTAACTGAAGCAGCAGTCACCTTAACATTATAAGTGTTAACTGAAGCAGCAGTGACCTTAATATTACTACAGTGTTAACTGAAGCAGCAGTGACTTTAACATTATTAGTGTTACCTGAAGCTGCAGTCACCTTAACATTGTTACAGTGTTAACTAAGGCAGCAGTGACCATAACATTATTACAGTGTTAACTGAAGCAGCAGTGACCTTAACATTATTACAGTGTTAACTGAAGCAGCAGCGACCTTAACATTATTAGTGTTAACTGAAGCAGCAGTGACCTTAACAGTATTACTGTGTTAACTGTGGCAGTAGTGACCTTAACATTATTACAGTGTTAACTGAAGCAGCAGTGACCTTAACATTATTAGTGTTAACTGAAGCAGCAGTGACCTTAACATTATCACAGTGTTAACTGAAGCAGCAGTGACCTTAACATTATTACAGTGTTAACTGAAGCAGCAGTGACCTTAACATTATTACAGTGTTAACTGAAGCAGCAGTGACCTTAACATTATTATAGTGTTAACTGAGGCAGCAGTGACTTTAACATTATTACAGTGTTAACTGAAGCAGAAGTGACCTTAATATTATTGCAGTGTTAACTGAAGCAGCAGTGACCTTAACATTATTAGTGTTAACTGAAGCAGCAGTGACCTTAACATTATTATAGTGTTAACTGAAGCAACAGTGACCTTAACATTATTACAGAGTTAACTGAAGCTGCAGTGACCTTAACATTATTACAGTGTTAACTGAAGAAGTAGTGACCTTAACATTATTACAGTGTTAACTGAAGCAGCAGTGACCTTAACATTATTACAGTATTAACTGAAGCAGCAGTGAGCTTAACATTATTAGTGTTAACTGAAGCAGCAGTAGCCTTAACATTATTAGTGTTAACTGAAGCAGCAGTGACCTTAACAGTATTACAGTGTTAACTGTGGCAGTAGTGACCTTAACATTATTACAGTGTTAACTGAAGCAGCAATGACCTTAACATTATTACAGTGTTAACTGAAGCAGCAGTGACCTTAACATTATTAGTGTTAGCTGAAGCAGCAGTGACCTTAACTTTATTACAGTGTTAACTGAAGCAGCAGTGACCTTAACATTATTACAGTCTTAACTGAGGCAGCAGTGACTTTAGCATTATTACAGTGTTAACTGAAGCAGCAGTGACTTTTGTATTATTACAGTGTTAACTGAAGCAGCAGTGACCTTAACACTATTACAGTGTTAACTGAAGCAGCAGTAACCCTAACATTATTAGTGTTAACTGAAGCAGCAGTGACCTTAGCATTATTACAGAGTTAACTGAAGCTGCAGTGACCTTAACATTATTCCAGTGTTACCTGAAGCAGTAGTGACCTTAACATTATTACAGTGTTAACAGAAGCAGCAGTGACCTTAACATTATTAGTATTAACTGAAGCAGCAGTAACTTTAACATTATTACAGTGTTAACTGAGGCAGTGACCTTAATATTATTACAGTGTTAACTGAAGCAGCAGTGACCTTAACATTATTACAGTGTTATCTGAAGCAGCAGTGACTTTAACATTATTACAGTGTTAACTGAGGCAGCAGTGACTTTAACATTATTACAGTGTTAACTGAGGCAGCAGTGACCTTAACATTATTAGTGTTAACTGAAGCAGCAGTGACCTTAACATTATTACAGTGTTATCTGAAGCAGCAGTGACTTTAACATTATTACGGTGTTAACTGAGGCAGCAGTGACCTTAACATTATTAGTGTTAACTGAAGCAGTAGTGACGTTAACATTATTGCAGTGTTAACTGAAGCAGCAGTGACCTCAACATTATTACAGTGTTAGCTGAAGCAGCAGTGACCTTAACATTATTAAAGTGTTAACTGAAGCTGCAGTGACCTTAACATTATTACAGTGTTAACTGAAGCAGCAGTGACCTTAACATTATTAAAGTGTTAACTGAAGCTGCATTGACCTTAACATTATTGCAGTGTTAACTGAGGCAGCAGCGACCTTAATATTATTACAGTGTTAACTGAGGTAGTAGTGACCTTAACATTATTAGTGTTAACTGAAGCAGCAGCGACCTTAACATTATTACAGTGTTAACTGAGGTATCAGTGACCTTAACATTATTGCAGTGTTAACTGAGGCAGCAGCGACCTTAACATTATTACAGTGTTAACTGAGGTAGTAGTGACCTTAACATTATTAGTGTTAACTGAAGCAGCAGTGACCTTAACATTATTCCAGTGTTAACTGAAGCAGTAGTGACCTTAACATTATTACAGTGTTAACTGAAGCAGCAGTGACCTTAACATTATTAGTATTAACTGAAGCAGCAGTAACTTTAACATTATTACAGTGTTAACTGAGGCAGTGACCTTAATATTATTACAGTGTTAACTGAAGCAGCAGTGACCTTAACATTATTACAGTGTTAACTGAGGCAGCAGTGACCTTAACATTATTACAGTGTTATCTGAAGCAGCAGTGACTTTAACATTATTACAGTGTTAACTGAGGCAGCAGTGACCTTAACATTATTAGTGTTAACTGAAGCAGCAGTGACCTTAGCGTTATTGCAGTGTTATCTGAAGCAGCAGTGACTTTAACATTATTACAGTGTTAACTGAGGCAGCAGTGACCTTAACATTATTAGTGTTAACTGAAGCAGTAGTGACCTTAACATTATTGCAGTGTTAACTGAAGCAGCAGTGACCTCAACATTATTACAGTGTTAGCTGAAGCAGCAGTGACCTTAACATTATTAAAGTGTTAACTGAAGCTGCAGTGACCTTAACATTATTAGTGTTAACTGAAGCAGCAGTGACCTTAACATTATTACAGTGTTAACTGAAGCAGCAGTGACCTTAACATTATTACAGTGTTAACTGAAGCAACAGTGACCTTAACATTACAGTGTTAACTGAAGCTGCAGTGACCTTAACATTATTACAGTGTTAACTGAAGCAGCAGTGACCTTAACATTATTAGTGTTAACTGAAGCAGCAGCGACTTTAACATTATTACAGTGTTAACTGAAGCTGCAGTGACCTTAGCATTATTAGTCTTAACTGAAGCAGCAGTGACCTTAACGTTATTACAGTGTTAACTGAGGCAGTAGTGACCTTAACATTATTACAGTGTTAACTGAAGCAGCAGTGACCTTAACTTTATTACAGTGTTAACTGAAGCAGCAGTGACCTTAACATTATTACAGTGTTAACTGAAGTAGGAGTGACCTTAACATTATTACAGTGTTAACTGAAGCAGCAGTGACCTTAACATTATTACAGTGTTAACTGAAGCAGCAGTGTCCTTAACATTATTACAATGTTAACTGAAGCAGCAGTGACCTTAACATTATTACAGCGTTAACTGAAGCAGCAGTGACATTAACATTATTACAACGTTAACTGAAGCAGCAGTGACCTTAGCATTATTACAGTGTTAACTGAGGTAGTTGTGACCTTAACATTATTAGTGTTAACTGAAGCAGCAGCGACCTTAACATTATTATAGTGTTAACTGAGGTATCAGTGACCTTAACATTATTGCAGTGTTAACTGAGGCAGCAGCGACCTTAACATTATTACAGTGTTAACTGAGGTAGTAGTGACCTTAACATTATTAGTGTTAACTGAAGCAGCCCGACCTTAACATTATTACAGTGTTAACTGAGGTATCAGTGACCTTAACATTATTGCAGTGTTAACTGAGGCAGCAGCGACCTTAACATTATTACAGTGTTAACTGAGGTAGTAGTGACCTTAACATTATTAGTGTTAACTGAAGCAGCAGTGACCTTAACATTATTACAGTGTTAACTGACGCAGCAGTGACCTTAACATTATTACAGTGTTAACTGAGGTAGTAGTGACCTTAACATTATTACAGTGTTAACTGAAGCAGCAGTGACTGTTAAAATACAGTCTCTCTCGAAGTTCTCAACATCAGCTGAGTGTTTCCATGCAGACTGTTAACTGTCAAGTCAGTTTTGCAAACACTGTGTATCATGTGGAAATAAAGTTTTTAAAGTGTCTCTCAATTGGCAACTTTTTAAGAGCTTGTCTGTAGTTTTTCTACGTCCCCCTCCTTCCCCCCGTCCCCGTGTCCCCCCTCTTCCCCCTCCCCTGTCCCCCTCCCCTCAAATTTATCAATTTCATTTCGCTCTTAACTCGTTAACGCCTCATCCAATAGACTTCAGATTTTCAACGTCATGTTCAGTACGACAAAAGTTGTTGAACAAGACTAGTGCAAATGTGATAGTCTAGATGGTACAATTTAAAAGTAGTGAAGACAAAATAGTCTAGTTGGTACAATTTAAAACTACTGAAGACAAAGTAATCTAGATGGTACAGTTTAAAAGCTAGTAAAAACATAATAGTCTAGATGGTACAAAGTAAAACTAGTGAAAACATAATAGACTAAAATAGATGGTACAAGTTAAAACTAGCGATGGTACAAGTTAAAGCTACTTGTGGTACAAGTTGAAACTAGTGAGAAATGAATCGTAGTAGGTTAGAAATCTAATGACACAAAGTCCAAAGGATTATGCAGTTATGTGAAATTTCAGAGATAATGACAAATGTTTTTACCACTAACATTATATTATTATTATTCGTCAAAACGTGGGGCACCGCTATGACCCTTGTGGGTTTAGCGCTTAGTTATGATTATAATAATCCTCATAACGTGAAAGCCACCATCTCAGAATTCTTTACAAACCTGAAACACATGACAGTAGACTATATGTGTGATCGTTGTAAAGCTGACGACAGGTGTTCTGTACAAAAACAACTTTGCCCAAGCATAAAATTTAAAACAGTGTAATTAGCTCTACGGATTCTGCTGCTGAAGCGGCAAAACCTATATACACAAAAGGCCTAGGAACTAGGCTGCTAAGTGGTATATATTTGCAATTTATTTTTTCATCTGTCAGATACGAATTTGTGATGCTTTGTTTAAAATGTCTCTTATTTTATTTTCATTAATAAGATCTTGAATTATCACAGAGGTTGTTATACGGTCTGTCCATATTTTCATTAATAAATGGACAGTGAGGCAGATAATGTTGAAGAAAGTGAACATCGACTGACATACTTTACATTTAATTTGATCGTCGACAGCATGTCTGCCTAACTGCCATAAGTATTGTGCTTGTAAGCAAGTCTGGCTACTACAACATCACTCACTCTGTTTACATTGCAAGTTGCTTCTTAAGTGTGCTGATCAACGTTTGTTTTATGAGTTATACATCTCAGACTTCTGACTGTATTCCTATAACATTCAGATTTCACTTACTTCTTTCCTATTTTTTTTTTTAGTGCTTAACACAAAGATCAGTTATATTTAACTTTCTGCAAGTTACTTTCTTTTGCTAATTTATCAGTTGTGTCATGTACGAATAATTCAGTATGAGATTGAATCTATAAGAATTGTTCATTATTTTTTCTGATTTTTTTTTAATATCTATACCTGGTTTCTCCAATGATCAAGACGTCCAGCTAATTCTCATAAACTAGCTTTAGTACCATTAGGATGGCAAATTCACTTTGTTATGTAGATGCCCAGTTGTTAGTTTATAAGCTGTACTACTACAGGGTTGCTCAAATTCTTATCTAGGGATTATAATGAAAACTGTGAATAAGGTTAATTTTCTGACATTTCTGTATAAGATAAAATTTAATATCTCCCAAGCGTCTCTCTCTCTCTCTCTCTCTCTCTCTCTCTCTCTCTCTCTCTCTCTCTCTCTCTCTCTCTCTCTCTTTCTTTCTCTCTTTCTCTCTCTCTCTCTCTATCTCTTTCTCTTTCTCTCTCTCTCTCTCTCTCTCTCTCTCTCTCTCTCTCTCTCTCTCTCTCTCTCTCTCTCTCTCTCTCTCTCTCTCTCTCTCTCTCTCTCGCGGCTCGCAAGGTAACATGAGAATAAATTATTATATACTGTATATGTGTATACATTGTTAATTTATTCTCGTGTTACCCAGTGAGCCTGGAACCTGCACTCAAGATGGCATATCAGTGAGCCTGGAACCTGCACTCAAGATGGCATATCAGTGAGCCTGGAACCTGCACTCAAGATGGCATATCAGTGAGCCTGGAACCTGCACTCAAGATGGCATATCAGTGAGCCTGGAACCTGCACTCAAGATGGCATATCAGTGAGCCTGGAACCTGCACTCAAGATGGCATATCAGTGAGCCTGGAACCTGCACTCAAGATGGCATATCAGTGAGCCTGAACCTGCACTCAAGATGGCATATCAGTGAGCCTGGAACCTGCACTCAAGATGGCATATCAGTGAGCCTGAACCTGCACTCAAGATGGCATATCAGTGAGCCTGGAACCTGCACTCAAGATGGCATATCAGTGAGCCTGAACCTGCACTCAAGATGGCATATCATTGAGCCTGGAACCTCCTACACTCAAGATGGCATATCAGTGAGCCTGGAACCTGCACTCAAGATGGCATATCAGTGAGCCTGGAACCTGCACTTAAGATGGCATATCAGTGAGCCTGGAACCTGCACTCAAGATGGCATATCAGTGAGCCTGGAACCTGCACTCAAGATGGCATATCAGTGAGCCTGGAACCTGCACTCAAGATGGCATATCAGTGAGCCTGGAACCTGCACTCAAGATGGCATATCAGTGAGCCTGGAACCTGCACTCAAGATGGCATATCAGTGAGCCTGGAACCTGCACTCAAGATGGCATATCAGTGAGCCTGGAACCTGCACTCAAGATGGCATATCAGTGAGCCTGGAATCTGCACTCAAGATTGCATATCATTGAGCCTGGAACCTTCACTCAAGCTTGCATATCAGTCAGTCTGGAACCTGCACTTAAGCTTGCATATCAGTGAGCCTGGAATCTGCACTCAAGCTTGCATATCATTGAGCTTGGAACCTACACTCAAGCTTGCATATCAGTGAGTCTGGAACCTGCACTCAAGCTTGCATATCAGTGAACCTGGAACCTGCACTCAAGCTTGCATATCAGTGAGCCTGAAACCTACACTCAAACTTGCATATCAGTGAGCCTGGAACCTGCACTCAGGCTTTGATATCAGTGAGCCTGTAACCTACACTCAAGCTTGCATATCAGTGAGCTTGGAACCTGCACTCAAGCTTGCATATCAGTGAGCCTGGAACCTGCACTCAAGCTTGCATATCAGTGAGCCTGTAACCTGCACTTAAGCTTACATATCAGTGAGCCTGAAACCTGCACTCAGGCTTGCATATCAGTGAGCCTGTAACCTGCACTCAAGCTTACATATCAGTGAGGCTGGAACCTGCACTCAGGCTTGCATATCAATGAGCCTGTAACCTACACTCAAGCTTGCATATCAGTGACTCTGTAACCTGCACTCAAGCTTGCATATCAGTGAGCCTGAAACCTGCACTCAGGCTTGCATATCAGTGAGCTTGTAACCTGCACTCAAACTTGCATATTAGTGAGCCTGAAACCTGCACTCAAGCTTGCATATCAGTGAGTCTAGAACCTGCACTCAAGCTTGCATATCAGTGAGGTTGTAACCTGCACTCAGGCTTGCATATCAGTGAACCTGGAACCTGCACTCAAGCTTGCACATCAGTGAGCTTGTAACCTGCACTCAAGCTTGCATATCAGTGAGCCTGGAACCTGCGCTCAAGCTTGGATATCAGTGTGCCTGTAGCCTGCACTCAAGCTTGGATATCCCCTCAAGGAAGGTTCCTTGATGTTGGTGAGGGGCTCTTGATTTAGGGAATTGGATCTGTGCTCCAGTTCCCCGAATTAAGCCTGAATGCCTTCCACATCCCCCCCCCAGGCGCTGTATAATCCTCCGGGTTTAGCGCTTCCCCATGATTATAATAATAATAATCAAGCTTGGATATAAGTGAGCCTGTAACCTGCACTCAAGCTTGGATATCAGTAAGCCTGTAAACTGCACTCAAGCTTGCATATCAGTGAGCCTGTAACCTGCACTCAAGCTTGCATATCAGTGAGCCTGTAACCTGCACTCAAGCTTGGATATCAGTGAGCCTGGAACCTGCACTCAAGCTTGGATATCAGTGAGCCTATAACCTGCACTCAAGCTTGCATATCAGTGAGCTCGTAACCTGCACTCAAGCTTGCATATCAGTGAGCCTGAAACCTACACTCAAGCTTGGATATCAGTGAGCCTGTAACCTACACTCATGCTTGGATATCAGTGAGCCTGTAACCTGCACTCAAGCTTTGATATCAGTGAGCCTGTAACCTGCACTCAAGCTTGCATATCAGTGGGCCTGGAACCTGCACTCAAGCTTGCGTATCATTGGGCCTGTAACCTGCACTCAAGCTTGGATATCAGTGAGCCTGTAACCTACACTCAAGCTTGGATATCAGTGAGCCTGTAACCTACACTCAAGCTTGGATATCAGTGAGCCTGTAACCTGCACTCAAGCTTGGATATCAGTGAGCCTGTAACCTACACTCAAACTTGTATATCAGTGAGCCTGGAACCTGCACTCAAGCATGCATATCGGTCAAGCTGAGACAGACACACACTGACTCTACCACTGTGTCAAGGAATCGCTGCTGCACATTAACCTCATTTTATTGGTTCTCACTCCATGTTTACATCTGTCAAATGCCTTTTTAAAATTCATGTAGATAACATGTGCGTTTTCAATTTCTTCCAAAGCCTCAGTGACTTATGTTATAATGATGATCTTGCTCTAAATCTATGTTGACTTAAGTTGTGTTTTCCATAAAAAACAATAATTTGTCTTTTTAGTATCTTTTTAAGACTTTTATGATGTGATGTTATTCCTACTGGTCTGCTTTTAATGTTTTTTGTTTTTATCGTAACTCTGATACTTCCTTCGTGAAGATAGGAAACGCCTGAAATTTCACTTGAATCTTAGGTCCTCTTCCAAAGAACAGTAAGTACTCGTCCTAGTCGCACGAGTACTTACTGTTCTTTGTTCAAGAATCAGTCCCAGGTGTTGTGTGCATTGTCTGTTGTATATTTATTTATTTTTTTAAACCTGACGTATTTATGTTAGTCAGATACCCATATTGTATAAATGATCTGGGTCTTCGAGTCTTAAGGTGTCTCTTGGATTCCTGAACACTGATTCATACTGCTTTTACGCGATTTTGACCATTTCTTGGTTGGCTTTCATGTATGAATCTCATTTGAATAGTAGACCGATACTAGAATCAATTTGTGATGAGGATTTTGTATATGCAAAATATTTACGATTTTTTCCTAATTTCCTGGTTGGCTTTTTGTTTCTTTAATGGTTCTTGTGCTTGTATAAGTGTTTTAGTTTATGCTCCTTGACAATATTTTCTCGGTTTAATTTTTTCTTTCTTATGTCATTTGTGTTAAGCCGTTCAGCAATTTTTTTTTCTGTGAAGCCTACGCTGTCTTGCAGTGTTTGATTTCCTTATGGGCTTCCTTAGAGGGATATGTTTTGAAAAGACCTGTACACTTCTACATTCATTTTTTTTTCAGGATGGCTTCCCAAGTGATGTTTGTTAGTTCATTGTTTATTTCATCACAACCGATTCATGGATTGTTGGTATTAAATTTATTAAACATTCCCTCCCGTTGGCTGTCTATTAGATTAACTATTCGCGCATTAATTTATGTTTATTTGCAGTTCACTGAGGTTGTGATCAGAATTTATTATTCCTTTGTGGTACTACGTCCTTATAGGGCTAGAATACTTTCTGGCTCTATTTCTCCAACAACACTGTAATCTATTATCTTCCATTTCATATTTGGGAGGCTGAATCTCTGACTAGAATATTCTGTGTAGGAGTCTCCATATGTTCAAGACAGCCATCTGTCTTCCCTGCCGTTGTTGATGGTGGTTTGTACACGAGGATATTACTATAACTTTGCTCTCCACTTTTATTCTAATCTCTTTTACTATATCATTTGATGACATGAGCTATGTGCAACTATTTCACATACAGACTTACAGTTTCCTGCATTTTTTTTTCTCTATTGCATCTATACAAGTTATACTTTTGGGATGTAAACCTAACTCCAAGAAATCTTTCATTATCGTATCATTGCTCTCTCTCTCTCTCTCTCTCTCTCTCTCTCTCTCTCTCTCTCTCTCTCTCTCTCTCTCTCTCTCTCTCTCTCTCTCTCTTTCTCTCTCTCTTTCAAACAGGAAAAAAATATTTCATTGCCTGTGATAAAATCTTTTATTTCTCCTATATTTTGCACTTTACAGACCTTTGTTAGTCTTTGTATGAGGACCTTTGTCAGTGTGAGCACCTTTCAAAGTCTATGTGAGGACCTTCGGAAGTATTTGTGTAAGGACCTTCGTCTCTGTGTAAAGATCTTTGTAAGTCTGTGTAAGGACCTTTGTAAACCTGTGTGTAACGACCTTTGTCTATGTAAGAACCTTTGTAAGTCTGTGTAAGAACTTTGTCTCCGTGTAAGGAGTTTTTTTAAGTCTGTGTGAGGGCCTTTGTAAGTCTGTGTGAGGACCTTTGTAAGTCTGTGGGAGGACCTTTGTAAGTCTGTGTTTGAGGATCTTTGTAAATCTGTGTTTGAGGACCTTTGTAAATCTGTGTGAACACCTTTGTAAATCTCTGTGTGAGGATCTTTGTAAGTCTCTGTGTGAGGACCTTTGTAAATCTCTGTGTGAGGACCTTTGTAAATCTTTGTGTGAGAATCTTTGTAAGTCTGTGTGTGAGGATGTTTGTAAGTCTGTGTGTGAGGATCTTTGTAAGTCTGTGTGTGAGGATGTTTGTAAGTCTGTGTGTGAGGATCTTTGTAAGTCTGTGTGTGAGGATGTTTGTAAGTCTGTGTGTGAGCATCTTTGTAAGTCTGTGTGTGTGAGGATCTTTGTAAGTCTGTGTGTGAGGATCTTTGTAAGTCTGTGTGTGTGAGGATCTTTGTAAGTCTGTGTGTGTGAGGATCTTTGTAAGTCTGTGTGTGAGCATCTTTGTAAGTCTGTGTGTGAGGATCTTTGTAAGTCTGTGTGTGAGGATCTTTGTAAGTCTGTGTGTGAGGATCTTTGTAAGTCTGTGTGTGTGAGGATCTTTGTAAGTCTGTGTGTGTGAGAATCTTTGTAAGTCTGTGTGTGAGGATCTTTGTAAGTCTGTGTGTGAGGATCTTTGTAAGTCTGTGTGTGAAGATCTTTGTAAGTCTGTGTGTGAGCATCTTTGTAAGTCTGTGTGTGTGAGGATCTTTGTAAGTCTGTGTGTGTGAGGATCTTTGTAAGTCTGTGTGTGAGCATCTTTGTAAGTCTGTGTGTGAGGATCTTTGTAAGTCTGTGTGTGAGGATCTTTGTAAGTCTGTGTGTGAGGATCTTTGTAAGTCTATGTGTGAAGATCTTTGTAAGTCTGTGTGTGAGCATCTTTGTAAGTCTGTGTGTGTGAGGATCTTTGTAAGTCTGTGTGTGAGCATCTTTGTAAGTCTGTGTGTGAGGATCTTTGTAAGTCTGTGTGTGTGAGGATCTTTGTAAGTCTGTGTGTGAGCATCTTTGTAAGTCTGTGTGTGAGGATCTTTGTAAGTCTGTGTGTGAGGATCTTTGTAAGTCTGTGTGTGTGAGGATCTTTGTAAGTCTGTGTGTGAGGATCTTTGTAAGTCTGTGTCTGAGGATCTTTGTAAGTCTGTGTGTGTGAGGATCTTTGTAAGTCTGTGTGTGAGCATCTTTGTAAGTCTGTGTGTGAGCATCTTTGTAAGTCTGTGTGTGAGCATCTTTGTAAGTCTGTGTGTGAGCATCTTTGTAAGTCTGTGTGTGTGAGGATCTTTGTAAGTCTGTGTGTGAGCATCTTTGTAAGTCTGTGTGTGAGCATCTTTGTAAGTCTGTGTGTGTGAGGATCTTTGTAAGTCTGTGTGTGAGGATCTTTGTAAGTCTGTGTGTGAGCATCTTTGTAAGTCTATGTGTGAGGATCTTTGTAAGTCTGTGTGTGAGGATCTTTGTAAGTCTGTGTGTGAGCATCTTTGTAAGTCTGTGTGTGAGGATCTTTGTAAGTCTGTGTGTGTGAGGATCTTTGTAAGTCTGTGTGTGAGCATCTTTGTAAGTCTATGTGTGAGCATCTTTGTAAGTCTATGTGTGAGGATCTTTGTAAGTCTGTGTGTGAGCATCTTTGTAAGTCTATGTGTGAGGATCTTTGTAAGTCTGTGTGTGAGCATCTTTGTAAGTCTATGTGTGAGGATCTTTGTAAGTCTGTGTGTGAGCATCTTTGTAAGTCTATGTGTGAGGATCTTTGTAAGTCTGTGTGTGAGCATCTTTGTAAGTCTGTGTGTGAGCATCTTTGTAAGTCTATGTGTGAGGATCTTTGTAAGTCTGTGTGTGAGCATCTTTGTAAGTCTGTGTGTGAGCATCTTTGTAAGTCTGTGTGTGTGAGGATCTTTGTAAGTCTGTGTGTGAGCATCTTTGTAAGTCTATGTGTGAGGATCTTTGTAAGTCTGTGTGTGAGGATCTTTGTAAGTCTGTGTGTGAGCATCTTTGTAAGTCTGTGTGTGAGGATCTTTGTAAGTCTGTGTGTGTGAGGATCTTTGTAAGTCTGTGTGTGAGCATCTTTGTAAGTCTATGTGTGAGGATCTTTGTAAGTCTGTGTGTGAGCATCTTTGTAAGTCTGTGTGTGAGCATCTTTGTAAGTCTGTGTGTGAGGATCTTTGTAAGTCTGTGTGTGTGAGGATCTTTGTAAGTCTGTGTGTGAGCATCTTTGTAAGTCTATGTGTGAGGATCTTTGTAAGTCTGTGTGTGAGCATCTTTGTAAGTCTGTGTGTGAGGATCTTTGTAAGTCTGTGTGTGAGGATCTTTGTAAGTCTGTGTGTGAGGATCTCTGTAAGTCTGTGTGTGAGCATCTTTGTAAGTCTGTGTGTGAGCATCTTTGTAAGTCTGTGTGTGAGCATCTTTGTAAGTCTGTGTGTGAGGATCTTTGTAAGTCTGTGTGTGAGCATCTTTGTAAGTCTGTGTGTGAGGATCTTTGTAAGTCTGTGTGTGAGGATCTTTGTAAGTCTGTGTGTGAGCATCTTTGTAAGTCTGTGTGTGAGGATCTTTGTAAGTCTGTGTGTGAGGATCTTTGTAAGTCTGTGTGTGAGGATCTCTGTAAGTCTGTGTGTGAGCATCTTTGTAAGTCTGTGTGTGAGCATCTTTGTAAGTCTATGTGTGAGGATCTTTGTAAGTCTGTGTGTGAGGATCTTTGTAAGTCTGTGTGTGAGGATCTTTGTAAGTCTGTGTGTGAGCATCTTTGTAAGTCTATGTGTGAGGATCTTTGTAAGTCTGTGTGTGAGCATCTTTGTAAGTCTGTGTGTGAGCATCTTTGTAAGTCTATGTGTGAGGATCTTTGTAAGTCTATGTGTGAGCATCTTTGTAAGTCTGTGTGTGAGGATCTTTGTAAGTCTGTGTGTGAGCATCTTTGTAAGTCTGTGTGTGAGGATCTTTGTAAGTCTGTGTGTGAGGATCTTTGTAAGTCTGTGTGTGAGCATCTTTGTAAGTCTGTGTGTGAGGATCTTTGTAAGTCTGTGTGTGAGCATCTTTGTAAGTCTATGTGTGAGCATCTTTGTAAGTCTGTGTGTGAGCATCTTTGTAAGTCTATGTGTGAGGATCTTTGTAAGTCTGTGTGTGAGCATCTTTGTAAGTCTATGTGTGAGCATCTTTGTAAGTCTGTGTGTGAGGATCTTTGTAAGTCTGTGTGTGAGCATCTTTGTAAGTCTATGTGTGAGGATCTTTGTAAGTCTATGTGTGAGCATCTTTGTAAGTCTATGTGTGAGGATCTTTGTAAGTCTGTGTGTGAGGATCTTTGTAAGTCTGTGTGTGAGCATCTTTGTAAGTCTGTGTGTGAGGATCTTTGTAAGTCTGTGTGTGAGGATCTTTGTAAGTCTGTGTGTGAGCATCTTTGTAAGTCTGTGTGTGAGGATCTTTGTAAGTCTGTGTGTGAGGATCTTTGTAAGTCTATGTGTGAGGATCTTTGTAAGTCTGTGTGTGAGGATCTTTGTAAGTCTGTGTGTGAGGATCTTTGTAAGTCTATGTGTGAGGATCTCTGTAAGTCTATGTGTGAGGATCTCTGTAAGTCTATGTGTGAGGATCTTTGTAAGTCTATGTGTGAGGATCTTTGTAAGTCTATGTGTGAGGATCTTTGTAAGTCTATGTGTGAGGATCTTTGTAAGTCTATGTGTGAGGATCTTTGTAAGTCTATGTGTGAGGATCTTTGTAAGTCTATGTGTGAGGATCTTTGTAAGTCTATGTGTGAGGATCTTTGTAAGTCTATGTGTGAGGATCTTTGTAAGTCTATGTGTGAGGATCTTTGTAAGTCTATGTGTGAGGATCTTTGTAAGTCTATGTGTGAGCATCTTTGTAAGTCTGTGTGTGAGGATCTTTGTAAGTCTGTGTGTGAGCATCTTTGTAAGTCTATGTGTGAGGATCTTTGTAAGTCTATGTGTGAGCATCTTTGTAAGTCTGTGTGAGGATCTTTGTAAGTCTGTGTGTGAGGATCTTTGTAAGTCTGTGTGTGAGCATCTTTGTAAGTCTGTGTGTGAGGATCTTTGTAAGTCTGTGTGTGAGGATCTTTGTAAGTCTGTGTGTGAGCATCTTTGTAAGTCTGTGTGTGAGGATCTTTGTAAGTCTGTGTGTGAGGATCTTTGTAAGTCTATGTGTGAGGATCTTTGTAAGTCTGTGTGTGAGGATCTTTGTAAGTCTGTGTGTGAGGATCTTTGTAAGTCTATGTGTGAGGATCTCTGTAAGTCTATGTGTGAGGATCTTTGTAAGTCTATGTGTGAGGATCTTTGTAAGTCTATGTGTGAGGATCTTTGTAAGTCTATGTGTGAGGATCTTTGTAAGTCTATGTGTGAGGATCTTTGTAAGTCTATGTGTGAGGATCTTTGTAAGTCTATGTGTGAGGATCTTTGTAAGTCTATGTGTGAGGATCTTTGTAATACTATTTTCAAGTTCTTTGTCATAGCTCTTCAATACTTTCCATTAAATCATTCTTTGTTGTTAAGTCTTTTGCCCGTTTTTTTTTTTTTTTTTAATAAATTGTTTGATACCATTTTATGTGTTGCACAAGAGTGTGTGTGTGTGTGTGTGTGTGTGTGTGTGTGTGTGTGTGTTTGCGTGTGTGTGTGCGTGTGTGTGTGCGTGTGTGTGTGTGTGTATAATAGTCACATTAGTATAGTATTGTGAAGACAAAACTTCTTGTATCGCGTCTTCGGCTTGGTTTGTGTTTCTCAGTTTACAACTGTCTTCTTGTCCCTGTTGCAGGCACTAAGAAATTTTCTTTTTTTATCAGTTGTGTCATGTTTGTTCTGTTCATCGTGTCACCAGTGATGGCATCTTTAGTCTTAACAAACTTTCATCATAACTCATATTGTTTTATGGCAACAGTTTTGTAGCTCTTCTCTGCACTATACTCAACTAAGTGTAATCACCTAATTGTGGTTGC
The DNA here is from genome assembly GCF_038502225.1 of Cherax quadricarinatus. Lineage (NCBI taxonomy): Eukaryota > Metazoa > Arthropoda > Malacostraca > Decapoda > Parastacidae > Cherax > Cherax quadricarinatus. The sequence continues at coordinate 25,839,703 of NC_091301.1, read as the reverse complement.
TAAGTAATCTATGTTGGTTTAAGTGTGGGTAAAGCACAGCCGCTGCTGCTTCATGTTTTAATTTGATCCGTACATATATTGTACATAACTCTCTTAATATTTATCCGTCCACATTTTTGAAATCAATTTTATAGTTTGCCAGTGTACCGTAAATCTCTCGCAATTTCATTTGCATGATCTTCCGGTGATAATTCTTCAAATAATAGCTACTAGATCTCTCTCTCTCTCTCTCTCTCTCTCTCTCTCTCTCTCTCTCTCTGATACTTTCATTATTTTGTTGTACATTCTAAATTCTTCTTGTGGTTTGATTTTGGTGTATCCCATTTTCATTACATGGCATTTATTTTCATTAAATTCCATCATCATCCACCACTCCAGTTTCTCAGTTTATCCAAGTCATCTTTTAATGATTTACAGCAATTTTTTATTGTTTATTTTAGCTAAGATTTTTTTGCAACATCCACAAACACTCGTATAGTTTTCTGTTCCTTCTGGAAAGTCAGTTATATAAATTAAAAAGCATTATTAGAGTAAGTACAGATGCTTGTGGCACCCCACTGCTGGCGTCACCCCTCCACTATATTTTCCTCTGTTAGCATTTCTCTCAAATGGAAAGTGTGTCATCCATTGTAATAGTTTGCTTGTTATTCCTCCTATTATCCTCTATTTTGTAGTTTTCAAATTAATCTTTCATAGTGAACTCTATAAAAAAATTTAAAGTCTGAACAAATACAACTAGTCCATTCATTTGTTTCTAGGACAATTTCCGCGACTCTGTCGTAGTAGTTCAGTAGAGTCGATATACGTGAATTTGAAGAGCAGAAACTACAGAACTCTTGTAGAGTATTTACTGTACATCTTTCTCCTGTATTATATCGTGTTTAGTTTCTCTAAAATACTCTCTTAACGCATTGTATTTTCCTTTCTTATTATCTAGTTGACACAGTGTCACAGTGAACAACGTGGTTGCTTCCAGTCGAACATGATCACTCTCTCTCCTAGTGGATGTAGTTAGTGTGTTAAAACTGTCTTCCTCAGGTCTCTTAGTAAACACTGGATCTAATGAATAACTAAAGTGTAATGAACTCAGAAGATTAATTGATCTGTATATTTCGACCGCTCTTCCGAGATCCTCTTCAGCAAATATAAAGGATCCCAGTAGGAGGTCGAATATACAGATTAATTAATCTCCTGAGTTTGTATCTCCACGTATGTTATTGTTGAACACTGGATCTAATATTGACCATGTGTTTACCTTCTCATTACTGTTATTTATTTCTTTATCTTAGTGCATTATGTGTTTCCTCAGTTATCTTATCAAAGTCTCTTCTCTCTCAGCTAATGTTAAAAACTGCCTTGTATACAGTAATTATTACGAGTTTACTGTGTTATGGATGTCTGGTATTAAAATGTCAAAATTTATTGTTGGATGACCTTAGGGTTTAGAGCTTAAATTGATTGCGATGGTAATCATTAAAATTTAGCGTTTAAATTTCGTTTTTTTTTTTTTAGGTTTATTGTTTGTTTTACCAGTATTGCTACACCCCACTCCTTCCCCTCCTGTTTACTCTCCCTCTTCCCTCCTTCCCCTCCTGTTTACTCTCCCTCTTCCCTCCTTCCCCTCCTGTTTACTCTCCCTCTTCCCTCCTTCCCCTCCTGTTTACTCTCCCTCTTCCCTCCTTCCCCTCCTGTTTACTCTCCCTCTTCCCTCCTTCCCCTCCTGTTTACTCTCCCTCTTCCCTCCTTCCCCTCCTGTTTACTCTCCCTCTTCCCTCCTTCCCCTCCTGTTTACTCTCCCTCTTCCCTCCTTCCCCTCCTGTTTACTCTCCCTCTTCCCTCCTTCCCCTCCTGTTTACTCTCCCTCTTCCCTCCTTCCCCTCCTGTTTACTCTCCCTCTTCCCTCCTTCCCCTCCTGTTTACTCTCCCTCTTCCCTCCTTCCCCTCCTGTTTACTCTCCCTCTTCCCTCCTTCCCCTCCTGTTTACTCTCCCTCTTCCCTCCTTCCCCTCCTGTTTACTCTCCCTCTTCCCTCCTTCCCCTCCTGTTTACTCTCCCTCTTCCCTCCTTCCCCTCCTGTTTACTCTCCCTCTTCCCTCCTTCCCCTCCTGTTTACTCTCCCTCTTCCCTCCTTCCCCTCCTGTTTACTCTCCCTCTTCCCTCCTTCCCCTCCTGTTTACTCTCCCTCTTCCCTCCTTCCCCTCCTGTTTACTCTCCCTCTTCCCTCCTTCCCCTCCTGTTTACTCTCCCTCTTCCCTCCTTCCCCTCCTGTTTACTCTCCCTCTTCCCTCCTTCCCCTCCTGTTTACTCTCCCTCTTCCCTCCTTCCCCTCCTGTTTACTCTCCCTCTTCCCTCCTTCCCCTCCTGTTTACTCTTCCTCTTCCCTCCTTCCCCTCCTGTTTACTCTCCCTCTTCCCTCCTTCCCCTCCTGTTTACTCTCCCTCTTCCCTCCTTCCCCTCCTGTTTACTCTCCCTCTTCCCTCCTTCCCCTCCTGTTTACTCTCCCTCTTCCCTCCTTCCCCTCCTGTTTACTCTCCCTCTTCCCTCCTTCCCCTCCTGTTTACTCTCCCTCTTCCCTCCTTCCCCTCCTGTTTACTCTCCCTCTTCCCTCCTTCCCCTCCTGTTTACTCTCCCTCTTCCCTCCTTCCCCTCCTGTTTACTCTCCCTCTTCCCTCCTTCCCCTCCTGTTTACTCTCCCTCTTCCCTCCTTCCCCTCCTGTTTACTCTCCCTCTTCCCTCCTTCCCCTCCTGTTTACTCTCCCTCTTCTCTCCTTCCCCTCCTGTTTACTCTCCCTCTTCCCTCCTTCCCCTCCTGTTTACTCTCCCTCTTCCCTCCTTCCCCTCCTGTTTACTCTCCCTCTTCCCTCCTTCCCCTCCTGTTTACTCTCCCTCTTCCCTCCTTCCCCTCCTGTTTACTCTCCCTCTTCCCTCCTTCCCCTCCTGTTTACTCTCCCTCTTCTCTCCTTCCCCTCCTGTTTACTCTCCCTCTTCCCTCCTTCCCCTCCTGTTTACTCTCCCTCTTCCCTCCTTCCCCTCCTGTTTACTCTCCCTCTTCCCTCCTTCCCCTCCTGTTTACTCTCCCTCTTCCCTCCTTCCCCTCCTGTTTACTCTCCCTCGTCCCTCCTTCCCCTCCTGTTTACTCTCCCTCTTCCCTCCTTCCCCTCCTGTTTACTCTCCCTCTTCCCTCCTTCCCCTCCTGTTTACTCTCCCTCTTCCCTCCTTCCCCTCCTGTTTACTCTCCCTCTTCCCTCCTTCCCCTCCTGTTTACTCTCCCTCTTCCCTCCTTCCCCTCCTGTTTACTCTCCCTCTTCCCTCCTTCCCCTCCTGTTTACTCTCCCTCTTCCCTCCTTCCCCTCCTGTTTACTCTCCCTCTTCCCTCCTTCCCCTCCTGTTTACTCTCCCTCTTCCCTCCTTCCCCTCCTGTTTACTCTCCCTCTTCCCTCCTTCCCCTCCTGTTTACTCTCCCTCTTCTCTCCTTCCCCTCCTGTTTACTCTCCCTCTTCCCTCCTTCCCCTCCTGTTTACTCTCCCTCTTCCCTCCTTCCCCTCCTGTTTACTCTCCCTCTTCCCTCCTTCCCCTCCTGTTTACTCTCCCTCTTCCCTCCTTCCCCTCCTGTTTACTCTCCCTCTTCCCTCCTTCCCCTCCTGTTTACTCTCCCTCTTCCCTCCTTCCCCTCCTGTTTACTCTCCCTCTTCCCTCCTTCCCCTCCTGTTTACTCTCCCTCTTCCCTCCTTCCCCTCCTGTTTACTCTCCCTCTTCCCTCCTTCCCCTCCTGTTTACTCTCCCTCTTCCCTCCTTCCCCTCCTGTTTACTCTCCCTCTTCTCTCCTTCCCCTCCTGTTTACTCTCCCTCTTCCCTCCTTCCCCTCCTGTTCTCTCCCTCTTCCCTCCTTCCCCTCCTGTTCCTCCTTCCCCTCCTGTTTCTCCTGTTCCTCCTTCCCCTCCTGTTCCTCCTTCCCCTCCTGTTCCTCCTTCCCCTCCTGTTTACTCTCCCTCTTCCCTCCTTCCCCTCCTGTTTACTCTCCCTCTTCCCTCCTTCCCCTCCTGTTTACTCTCCCTCTTCTCTCCTTCCCCTCCTGTTTACTCTCCCTCTTCCCTCCTTCCCCTCCTGTTTACTCTCCCTCTTCTCTCCTTCCCCTCCTGTTTACTCTCCCTCTTCCCTCCTTCCCCTCCTGTTTACTCTCCCTCTTCCCTCCTTCCCCTCCTGTTTACTCTCCCTCTTCCCTCCTTCCCCTCCTGTTTACTCTCCCTCTTCCCTCCTTCCCCTCCTGTTTACTCTCCCTCTTCTCTCCTTCCCCTCCTGTTTACTCTCCCTCTTCCCTCCTTCCCCTCCTGTTTACTCTCCCTCTTCTCTCCTTCCCCTCCTGTTTACTCTCCCTCTTCTCTCCTTCCCCTCCTGTTTACTCTCCCTCTTCTCTCCTTCCCCTCCTGTTTACTCTCCCTCTTCCCTCCTTCCCCTCCTGTTTACTCTCCCTCTTCTCTCCTTCCCCTCCTGTTTACTCTCCCTCTTCCCTCCTTCCCCTCCTGTTTACTCTCCCTCTTCTCTCCTTCCCCTCCTGTTTACTCTCCCTCTTCTCTCCTTCCCCTCCTGTTTACTCTCCCTCTTCTCTCCTTCCCCTCCTGTTTACTCTCCCTCTTCTCTTTTTCCCCTCCTGTTTACTCTCCCTCTTCCCTCCTTCCCCTCCTGTTTACTCTCCCTCTTCTCTCCTTCCCCTCCTGTTTACTCTCCCTCTTCTCTCCTTCCCCTCCTGTTTACTCTCCCTCTTCCCTCCTTCCCCTCCTGTTTACTCTCCCTCTTCCCTCCTTCCCCTCCTGTTTACTCTCCCTCTTCTCTCCTTCCCCTCCTTTTTACTCTCCCTCTTCCCTCCTTCCCCTCCTGTTTACTCTCCCTCTTCCCTCCTTCCCCTCCTGTTTACTCTCCCTCTTCCCTCCTTCCCCTCCTGTTTACTCTCCCTCTTCTCTCCTTCACATCCTGTTTACTCTCCCTCTTCTCTCCTTCACATCCTGTTTACTCTCCCTCTTCCCTCCTTCCCCTCCTGTTTACTCTCCTCTTCCCTCCTTCCCCTCCTGTTTACTCTCCCTCTTCCCTCCTTCCCCTCCTGTTTACTCTCCCTCTTCTCTCCTTCACATCCTGTTTACTCTCCCTCTTCTCTCCTTCACATCCTGTTTACTCTCCCTCTTCTCTCCTTAACCTCCTGTTTACTCTCCCTCTTCCCTCCTTCCCCTCCTGTTTACTCTCCCTCTTCCCTCCTTCCCCTCCTGTTTACTCTCCCTCTTCTCTCCTTCCCCTCCTGTTTACTCTCCCTCTTCCCTCCTTCCCCTCCTGTTTACTCTCCCTCTTCCCTCCTTCCCCTCCTGTTCCTCCTTCCCCTCCTGTTTACTCTCCCTCTTCCCTCCTTCCCCTCCTGTTGACTCTCCCTCTTCTCTCCTTCCCCTCCTGTTTACTCTCCCTCTTCCCTCCTTCCCCTCCTGTTTACTCTCCCTCTTCCCTCCTTCCCCTCCTGTTTACTCTCCCTCTTCCCTCCTTCCCCTCCTGTTTACTCTCCCTCTTCCCTCCTTCCCCTCCTGTTTACTCTCCCTCTTCCCTCCTTCCCCTCCTGTTTACTCTCCCTCTTCCCTCCTTCCCCTCCTGTTTACTCTCCCTCTTCCCTCCTTCCCCTCCAGTTTACTCTCCCTCGTCCCTCCTTCCCCTCCTGTTTACTCTCCCTCTTCCCTCCTTCCCCTCCTGTTTACTCTCCCTCTTCCCTCCTTCCCCTCCTGTTTACTCTCCCTCTTCCCTCCTTCCCCTCCTGTTTACTCTCCCTCTTCCCTCCTTCCCCTCCTGTTTACTCTCCCTCTTCCCTCCTTCCCCTCCTGTTTACTCTCCCTCTTCCCTCCTTCCCCTCCTGTTTACTCTCCCTCTTCCCTCCTTCCCCTCCTGTTTACTCTCCCTCTTCCCTCCTTCCCCTCCTGTTTACTCTCCCTCTTCCCTCCTTCCCCTCCTGTTTACTCTCCCTCTTCCCTCCTTCCCCTCCTGTTTACTCTCCCTCTTCCCTCCTTCCCCTCCTGTTTACTCTCCCTCTTCCCTCCTTCCCCTCCTGTTTACTCTCCCTCTTCCCTCCTTCCCCTCCTGTTTACTCTCCCTCTTCCCTCCTTCCCCTCCTGTTTACTCTCCCTCTTCCCTCCTTCCCCTCCTGTTTACTCTCCCTCTTCCCTCCTTCCCCTCCTGTTTACTCTCCCTCTTCCCCTCCTTCCCCTCCTGTTTACTCTCCCTCTTCCCTCCTTCCCCTCCTGTTTACTCTCCCTCTTCCTGTTTACTCTCCCTCTTCCCTCCTTCCCCTCCTGTTTACTCTCCCTCTTCCCTCCTTCCCCTCCTGTTTACTCTCCCTCTTCCCTCCTTCCCCTCCTGTTTACTCTCCCTCTTCCCTCCTTCCCCTCCTGTTTACTCTCCCTCTTCCCTCCTTCCCCTCCTGTTTACTCTCCCTCTTCCCTCCTTCCCCTCCTGTTTACTCTCCCTCTTCCCTCCTTCCCCTCCTGTTTACTCTCCCTCTTCCCTCCTTCCCCTCCTGTTTACTCTCCCTCTTCCCTCCTTCCCCTCCTGTTTACTCTCCCTCTTCCCTCCTTCCCCTCCTGTTTACTCTCCCTCTTCCCTCCTTCCCCTCCTGTTTACTCTCCCTCTTCCCTCCTTCCCCTCCTGTTTACTCTCCCTCTTCTCTCCTTCCCCTCCTGTTTACTCTCCCTCTTCCCTCCTTCCCCTCCTGTTTACTCTCCCTCTTCCCTCCTTCCCATCCTGTTTACTCTCCCTCTTCCCTCCTTCCCCTCCTGTTTACTCTCCCTCTTCTCTCCTTCCCATCCTGTTTACTCTCCCTCTTCCCTCCTTCCCATCCTGTTTACTCTCCTTCTTCCCTCCTTCCCATCCTGTTTACTCTCCTTCTTCCCTCCTTCCCATCCTGTTTACTCTCCCTCTTCCCTCCTTCCCATCCTGTTTACTCTTCCTCTTCCCTCCTTCCCATCCTGTTTACTCTCCCTCTTCCCTCCTTCCCATCCTGTTTACTCTCCCTCTTCCCTCCTTCCCCTTCTGTATGCTCTCCCTCTTCCCTCCTTCCCATCCTGTTTACTCTCTCTCTTCCCTCCTTCCCATCCTGTTTACTCTCCCTCTTCTCTCCTTCCCATCCTATTTACTCTCCCTCTTCCCTCCTTCCCATCCTGTTTACTCTCCCTCTTCCCTCCTTCCCATCCTGTTTACTCTCCCTCTTCCCTCCTTCCTCTCTACCTTACTCTCCCTCTACTCCCTTCTTCTCCCTCTACTCCCTCTCCCTATACTCTCTCTCTACCTTACTCTCCCTGTACTCCCTCTCCCTGTACGCCATCTCCACTTTACTCTCCCTCTACTCCCTTCTCCCTGTACTCCCTCTCCACTTTACTCTCTCTTTATTCCCTTCCTCTAAATGTACTTCCTCTCCCTCTACTCCCTTCTCCCTGTACTCCCTTTCTACCTTACTCTCCCTCTACTCCCTCTCCCTGCACTTCCTCTCCACCTTACTCTCCCTCTACTTCCTCCTCTCCACCTTACTCTTCCTCTACTCCCTCTTCTCCACCTTACTCTTCCTCTACTCCCTTCGTCTCCACCTTACTCTTCCTCTACTCCCTGCTCTCCACCTTACTCTTCCTCTACTCCCTCCTCTCCACCTTACTCGTCCTCTACTCCCTTCCTCTCCACCTTACTCGTCCTCTACTCCCTCTCCATCTTACTCGTCCTCGACTCCCTTCCTCTCCACCTTACTCGTCCTCTACTCCCTTCCTCTCCACCTTACTCGTCCTCTACTCCCTTCCTCTCCACCTTACTCGTCCTCTACTCCCTTCCTCTCCACCTTACTCGTCCTCTACTCCCTTCCTCTCCACCTTACTCGTCCTCTACTCCCTTCCTCTCCATCTTACTCGTCCTCTACTCCCTTCCTCTCCACCTTACTCGTCCTCTACTACCTTCCTCTCCACCTTACTCGTCCTCTACTCCCTTCCTCTCCATCTTACTCGTCCTCTACTCCCTTCCTCTCCATCTTACTCGTCCTCGACTCCCTTCCTCTCCACCTTACTCGTCCTCTACTCCCTTCCTCTCCACCTTACTCGTCCTCTACTCCCTTCCTCTCCACCTTACTCGTCCTCTACTCCCTTCCTCTTCATCTTACTCGTCCTCTACTCCCTTCCTCTCCACCTTACTCGTCCTCTACTCCCTTCCTCTCCACCTTACTCGTCCTCTACTCCCTTCCTCTCCATCTTACTCGTCCTCGACTCCTTTCCTCTCCACCTTACTCGTCCTCTACTCCCTTCCTCTCCATCTTACTCGTCCTCTATTCCCTTCCTCTCCACCTTACTCGTCCTCTACTCCCTTCCTTTCCACCTTACTCGTCCTCTACTCCCTTCCTCTCCATCTTACTCGTCCTCTACTCCCTTCCTCTCCATCTTACTCGTCCTCTACTCCCTTCCTCTCCACCTTACTCGTCCTCGACTCCCTCTCCACCTTACTCGTCCTCTACTCCCTTCCTCTCCACCTTACTCGTCCTCTACTCCCTCTCCATCTTACTTGTCCTCTACTCCCTTCCTCTCCATCTTACTCGTCCTCTACTCCCTCTCCACCTTACTCGTCCTCTACTCCCTTCCTCTCCACCTTACTCGTCCTCTACTCCCTTCCTCTCCACCTTACTCGTCCTCTACTCCCTTCCTCTCCACCTTACTCGTCCTCTACTCCCTTCCTCTCCACCTTACTCGTCCTCTACTCCCTTCCTCTCCACCTTACTCGTCCTCTACTCCCTTCCTCTCCACCTTACTCGTCCTCTACTCCCTTCCTCTCCACCTTACTCGTCCTCTACTCCCTTCCTCTCCACCTTACTCGTCCTCTACTCCCTCTCCATCTTACTTGTCCTCTACTCCCTTCCTCTCCATCTTACTCGTCCTCTACTCCCTCTCCACCTTACTCGTCCTCTACTCCCTTCCTCTCTACCTTACTCGTCCTCTACTCCCTTCCTCTCCACCTTACTCGTCCTCTACTCCCTTCCTCTCCACCTTACTCGTCCTCTACTCCCTTCCTCTCCACCTTACTCGTCCTCTACTCCCTTCCTCTCCACCTTACTCGTCCTCTACTATGTAGGAGGTCTTGCTTCTCCAGGAGGAGATTAGGAGGCTGAAGGTCCACCTCAATGGGCCTGGGAGAGAGTGTGAGGTGGTTGGAGATGTGGGGAATGAGGCTTCTAGCAGTGAGGTGCAGTCTGTCTCTCACTGTGAGGAGGCTGTAGGTGGGGTGGTAGCAACGGCTACCAGCAGTGAGGTGCAGCCCAGCACCTGCTACAAGTGGCGAGTTGTTCACAGTAAAGGGAGGCGCATCAGAGTAAGGAAAGTTAAGAGTGCAGATCTGAAGGTAGGAAATCGCTTCTCTGTTCTCCAGGATGAATGTACTTCAGTGGCCAGTGAAGGTAAGGGTACTACTGCCCCTGCTAATGAAGGTAAGCGCATTCTTGTGGTTGGTGACTCTCAGGTAAGATATGTTGATCGTGCTTTTTGTAATAGGAATAAGAAGATGAGAGATAGAGTGTGCTTCCCTGGAGCTGGTGTTGGGGACATTGTCAACAGACTGGATAATATCATGTCAGGTAATGGGAACAAGCCCATTATCTGTCTCAGTGCTGGTGGAAATGATATTGGGAAGGGTAGGAGAGAAGAGCTGCTAGATAAGTACAGGTCAGCTATAGATTTCATTAAGTCTAAGGGAGGGATCCCAATCATATGTAGCATCTTGCCTAGAAGGGGAGTAGGAAATGAATGGTTGTCTAGGGCAATTGGTGTAAATTGCTGGCTAGACAGATACTGCAAGGAACTTGCAATCCCATTCATTGACAACTGGAACAACTTTTATGGCAAACATGATATGTATGCAAGGGATGGGGTTCATCTCTCTGGGGCAGGGGTGGTAGCACTTGCAGACTCGATTGAGAAGGCCATTGGTGAAATGCCTATGATTTTAAACTGATGGAAGATAGAGGTATGGGTGTGTGTGGGAAACAAGCAGGTTGCAACACTAGGGTTGGAAACAGTAAATGTATAAAAGGCATTCAGCATGAAGTTATAAATAAAGACAATAGAACAGGTCAGCAAACAAAGGGGGACAGCAGAGGGCAGCAAGGGACTAGCTCCCTTAAGGTTTACTATACTAATAGCAGGAGTGTTAGAAATAAGATAGATGAGCTAAGATTAATTGCAAGTGCAGGAAACATAGATATTATTGCTATAACAGAGACCTGGCTCAATCTGAAAGATAGAGAGATGCCCTCTGAATGTCACATACAAGGCTATAAATTATTCCACACTGACAGGGTCAACAGGAAAGGTGGTGGAGTAGCGATGTATGTCAGAGACAATTTAAATTGTTGTGTTAGACAAGATATTAAATTAGAAGCGTCAGCCACTGAATCTGTTTGGTTACAGCTTCTCGAGGGCCGAGAAAAACTAATTTTGGGTGTGATTTACAGGGCCCCAAATCTTGATAGGGAGTGCAGTAAACTTCTATGGGACGAAATTCGTAAGGCATCTACATACGAAAATGTTGTGCTAATGGGAGATTTCAACTATAGACAGATTGACTGGAGCAATTTGACAGGAAATTTAGAGTCGGGTGACTTTCTTGATACGATCCAGGATTGTTTTTTAAAACAGTTTGTGACAGAGCCAACTAGGGGAAATAACCTCCTTGACTTGGTTCTTGCCAGTAGGGAAACACTAATTAATAATCTTGAGGTTAATGATGAGCTTGGGGAGAGTGATCACAAATCACTCAGTTTTAACATATCATGGAATTCCCCTAATAATGGCAATCAAGTCTCCGTCCCTGACTTTCGCTTGGCTGATTTCATAGGACTGAAAAATTACTTAGGTGGGCTGAACTGGAATGACCTGACTAGGGGTCAGGTAGGTGGTGATGGTTGCCGATATGATGCTTTCCAGGGCATAGTTCTAGCTGCTCAGTCAAATTATGTTCCAAATAGGGAAATCAGATCAAACAAAAATGATCCTAAATGGATGAACAATAGATTAAAATATCTGATTGGTCAAAAGAGAGGCATATATAGGCAAATCAAAAGAGGAGAGGGGCAATTAAGAAATCGATATATTCAGTTAAAGAGAGAAATAAAAAAGGGAATTAGAAAAGCAAATAGAGATTATGAGGTTAAAGTTGCAAGAGAATCGAAGACTAACCCAAAAGGATTCTTTCAGGTATACAGAAGTAAGATCAGGGACAAGATAGGCCCACTCAAAAGTTCCTCGGGTCAGCTCACTGACAGTGATAAGGAAATGTGTAGAATTTTTAACACATACTTCCTCTCAGTTTTTACACAGGAGGATACCAGCGATATTCCAGTAATGATAAATTATGTAGAACAGGACGATAATAAACTGTGCACTATTAGGGTCACAAGTGACATGGTCCTTAGGCAAATAGATAAATTAAAACCTAACAAATCCCCAGGCCCTGATGAACTGTATGCAAGGGTTCTAAAGGAATGTAAAGAGGAGCTTAGCACACCTTTGGCTAATCTTTTCAACATATCACTACAAACTGGCATGGTGCCAGATAAGTGGAAAATGGCAAATGTGATACCTATTTTCAAAACAGGTGACAGGTCCTTAGCTTCGAACTATAGACCAATAAGCCTAACCTCCATAGTGGGAAAATTTATGGAGTCAATAATTGCCGAGGCAGTTCGTAGCCACCTTGAAAAGCATAAATTAATCAACGAATCTCAGCATGGTTTTACAAAGGGGCGTTCCTGCCTTACGAATTTATTAACTTTTTTCACTAAGGTATTTGAGGAGGTAGATCATGGTAATGAATATGATATTGTGTATATGGACTTCAGTAAGGCTTTTGACAGGGTCCCACATCAGAGACTATTGAGGAAAATTAAAGCACATGGAATAGGAGGAGAAATTTTTTCCTGGATAGAGGCATGGTTGACAAATAGGCAGCAGAGAGTTTGCATAAATGGGGAGAAATCAGAGTGGGGAAGCGTCACGAGCGGTGTTCCACAGGGGTCAGTGTTGGGCCCCCTGCTGTTCACAATCTACATAAACGACATAGATGAGGGCATAAAGAGCGACATCGGCAAGTTTGCCGATGACACCAAAATAGGCCGTCGAATTCATTCTGACGAGGACATTCGAGCACTCCAGGAAGATTTGAATAGACTGATGCAGTGGTCGGAGAAGTGGCAGATGCAGTTTAATATAGACAAATGCAAAGTTCTAAATGTTGGACAGGACAATAACCATGCCACATATAAACTAAATAATGTAGATCTTAATATTACGGATTGCGAAAAAGATTTAGGAGTTCTGGTTAGCAGTAATCTGAAACCAAGACAACAGTGCATAAGTGTTCGCAATAAAGCTAATAGAATCCTTGGCTTCATATCAAGAAGCATAAATAATAGGAGTCCTCAGGTTGTTCTTCAACTCTATACATCCTTGGTTAGGCCTCATTTAGATTATGCTGCACAGTTTTGGTCACCGTATTACAGAATGGATATAAATTCTCTGGAAAATGTACAAAGGAGGATGACAAAGATGATCCCATGTATCAGAAACCTTCCCTATGAGGATAGACTAAGGGCCCTGAAACTGCACTCTCTAGAAAGACGTAGAATTAGGGGGGATATGATTGAGGTTTATAAGTGGAAGACAGGAATAAATAAAGGGGATGTAAATAGTGTGCTGAAAATATCTAGCCTAGACAGGACTCGCAGCAATGGTTTTAAGTTGGAAAAATTCAGATTCAGGAGGGATATAGGAAAGTACTGGTTTGGTAATAGAGTTGTGGATGAGTGGAACAAACTCCCAAGTACCGTTATAGAGGCCAGAACGTTGTGTAGCTTTAAAAATAGGTTGGATAAATACATGAGTAGATGTGGGTGGGTGTGAGTTGGACCTGATAGCTTGTGCTAACAGGTCGGTTGCCGTGTTCCTCCCTTAAGTCAATGTGACCTGACCTGACTAGGTTGGGTGCATTGGCTTAAGCCGGTAGGGACTTGGACCTGCCTCGCATGGGCCAGTAGGCCTTCTGCAGTGTTCCTTCGTTCTTATGTTCTTCTTATGTTCTTATGTTCTTCTCCACCTTACTCGTCCTCTACTCCCTTCCTCTCTACCTTACTCGTCCTCTACTCCCTCTTCTCCACCTTACTCGTCCTCTACTCCCTTCCTCTCTACCTTACTCGTCCTCTACTCCCTTTCTCTGCACTTTTATTTATTTATTTATTTACTATTTGGACATGATATATAGATGTACAAAAGAAATACAGTGGTTGAGTGTACGTGCAAAAAGCCCCTTGTATGCAGAGCATTATGGGCAGCTTAAAATTAACTTAAGATTAACTAAGCAATCATACATTCAGTGTTAAAAAATACAGTAATTAAATTACAGCATAAAGTACAAATGAGTATTTCAAAGAAGAGGCAAATTTGTAGCATATTTGATGAGTTACTGAGCATTCAAGAGAATGGAGTATTCTATTTGGTAATGTAATTACAAAAAACATAGTTTGATAGGGTCACAGGTTATACATATTTAGTTTTGGGTGAGTAAGTGGTTTTTAAGAAAAGTCTTGAACTGATAAACAGTGTTTCTTTTATATTCACAGGTAATGAATTCCTGATTTTTGGGGGTTTTATGTGCATTGCGTTTTTACATAGTGTGAGGTTGGTAAGGAGAAGTTTGAGGGGAGGGTTTATATCCTCCTCCACTCCCACACTCAGTAAGTTTGAGGGGAGGGTTTATATCCTCCTCCACTCCCACACTCAGTAAGTTTGAGGGGAGGGTTTATATCCTCCTCCACTCCCACACTCAGTAAGTTTGAGGGGAGGGTTTATACCCTCCTCCACTCCACACTCAGTAAGTTTGAGGGGAGGGTTTATATCCTCCTCCACTCCACACTCAGTAAGTTTGAGGGGAGGGTTTATACCCTCCTCCACTCCACACTCAGTAAGTTTGAGGGGAGGGTTTATATCCTCCTCCACTCCCACACTCAGTAAGTTTGAGGGGAGGGTTTATACCCTCCTCCACTCCACACTCAGTAAGTTTGAGGGGAGGGTTTATATCCTCCTCCACTCCACACTCAGTAAGTTTGAGGGGAGGGTTTATACCCTCCTCCACTCCACACTCAGTAAGTTTGAGGGGAGGGTTTATATCCTCCTCCACTCCACACTCAGTAAGTTTGGGGGAAGGGTTTATACCCTCCTCCACTCCACACTCAGTAAGTTTGAGGGGAGGGTTTATATCCTCCTCCACTCCACACTCAGTAAGTTTGAGGGGAGGGTTTATATCCTCCTCCACTCCACACTCAGTAAGTTTGAGGGGAGGGTTTATACCCTCCTCCACTCCACACTCAGTAAGTTTGAGGGGAGGGTTTATACCCTCCTCCACTCCACACTCAGTAAGTTTGGGGGGAGGGTTTATATCCTCCTCCACTCCACACTCAGTAAGTTTGAGGGGAGGGTTTATACCCTCCTCCACTCCACACTCAGTAAGTTTGAGGGGAGGGTTTATACCCTCCTCCACTCCACACTCAGTAAGTTTGAGGGGAGGGTTTATATCCTCCTCCACTCCACACTCAGTAAGTTTGGGGGGAGGGTTTATACCCTCCTCCACTCCACACTCAGTAAGTTTGAGGGGAGGGTTTATATCCTCCTCCACTCCACACTCAGTAAGTTTGAGGGGAGGGTTTATATCCTCCTCCACTCCACACTCAGTAAGTTTGAGGGGAGGGTTTATATCCTCCTCCACTCCACACTCAGTAAGTTTGAGGGGAGGGTTTATATCCTCCTCCACTCCACACTCAAGTTTGAGGGGAGGGTTTATATCCTCCTCCACTCCACACTCAGTAAGTTTGAGGGGAGGGTTTATATGATCCTCCACTCCACACTCGGTAAGTTTGAGGGGAGGGTTTATATCCTCCTCCACTCCACACTCAGTAAGTTTGAGGGGAGGGTTTATATCCTCCTCCACTCCACACACAGTAAGCTTGAGGGGAGGGTTTATATCCTCCTCCACTCCACACTCAGTAAGTTTGAGGGGAGGGTTTATATCCTCCTCCACTCCACACTCAATAAGTTTGAGGGGAGGGTTTATATCTTCCTCCACTCCACACTCAGTAAATTTGAGGGGAGGGTTTATATCCTCCTCCACTCCACACTCAATAAGTTTGAGGGGAGGGTTTATATCTTCCTCCACTCCACACTCAGTAAATTTGAGGGGAGGGTTTATATCCTCCTCCACTCCCACACTCAGTAAGTTTGAGGGGAGGGTTTATATCCTCCTCCACTCCACACTCAGTAAGTTTGAGGGGAGGGTTTATATCCTCCTCCACTCCACACTCAGTAAGTTTGAGGGGAGGGTTTATACCCTCCTCCACTCCACACTCAGTAAGTTTGAGGGGAGGGTTTATACCCTCCTCCACTCCACACTCAGTAAGTTTGAGGGGAGGGTTTATATCCTCCTCCACTCCACACTCAGTAAGTTTGAGGGGAGGGTTTATACCCTCCTCCACTCCACACTCAGTAAGTTTGAGGGGAGGGTTTATACCCTCCTCCACTCCACACTCAGTAAGTTTGAGGGGAGGGTTTATATCCTCCTCCACTCCACACTCAGTAAGTTTGAGGGGAGGGTTTATATCCTCCTCCACTCCACACTCAGTAAGTTTGAGGGGAGGGTTTATACCCTCCTCCACTCCACACTCAGTAAGTTTGAGGGGAGGGTTTATATCCTCCTCCACTCCACACTCAGTAAGTTTGAGGGGAGGGTTTATATCCTCCTCCACTCCACACTCAGTAAGTTTGAGGGGAGGGTTTATATCCTCCTCCACTCCACACTCAGTAAGTTTGAGGGGAGGGTTTATATCCTCCTCCACTCCACACTCAGTAAGTTTGAGGGGAGGGTTTATACCCTCCTCCACTCCACACTCAGTAAGTTTGAGGGGAGGGTTTATATCCTCCTCCACTCCACACTCAGTAAGTTTGAGGGGAGGGTTTATATCCTCCTCCACTCCACACTCAGTAAGTTTGAGGGGAGGGTTTATATCCTCCTCCACTCCACACTCAGTAAGTTTGAGGGGAGGGTTTATATCCTCCTCCACTCCACACTCAGTAAGTTTGAGGGGAGGGTTTATATCCTCCTCCACTCCACACTCAGTAAGTTTGAGGGGAGGGTTTATATCCTCCTCCACTCCACACTCAGTAAGTTTGAGGGGAGGGTTTATATCCTCCTCCACTCCACACTCAGTAAGTTTGAGGGGAGGGTTTATATCCTCCTCCACTCCACACTCAGTAAGTTTGAGGGGAGGGTTTATACCCTCCTCCACTCCACACTCAGTAAGTTTGAGGGGAGGGTTTATATCCTCCTCCACTCCACACTCAGTAAGTTTGAGGGGAGGGTTTATACCCTCCTCCACTCCACACTCAGTAAGTTTGAGGGGAGGGTTTATATCCTCCTCCACTCCACACTCAGTAAGTTTGAGGGGAGGGTTTATATCCTCCTCCACTCCACACTCAGTAAGTTTGAGGGGAGGGTTTATATCCTCCTCCACTCCACACTCAGTAAGTTTGAGGGGAGGGTTTATATCCTCCTCCACTCCACACTCAGTAAGTTTGAGGGGAGGGTTTATATCCTCCTCCACTCCACACTCAGTAAGTTTGAGGGGAGGGTTTATATCCTCCTCCACTCCACACTCAGTAAGTTTGAGGGGAGGGTTTATATCCTCCTCCACTCCACACTCAGTAAGTTTGAGGGGAGGGTTTATATCCTCCTCCACTCCACACTCAGTAAGTTTGAGGGGAGGGTTTATATCCTCCTCCACTCCACACTCAGTAAGTTTGAGGGGAGGGTTTATATCCTCCTCCACTCCACACTCAGTAAGTTTGAGGGGAGGGTTTATATCCTCCTCCACTCCACACTCAGTAAGTTTGAGGGGAGGGTTTATATCCTCCTCCACTCCACACTCAGTAAGTTTGAGGGGAGGGTTTATATCCTCCTCCACTCCACACTCAGTAAGTTTGAGGGGAGGGTTTATATCCTCCTCCACTCCACACTCAGTAAGTTTGAGGGGAGGGTTTATATCCTCCTCCACTCCACACTCAGTAAGTTTGAGGGGAGGGTTTATACCCTCCTCCACTCCACACTCAGTAAGTTTGAGGGGAGGGTTTATGTCCTCCTCCACTCCACACTCAGTAGTTTCCGGATAATAACCTCATTTGAAAAAAATATTTTTCTACTTTATTTTTAGTTTGACAATTGTCAGGTTTGTGAGCGGGATTTAGTCACGTGGAGGGCCACTGGAGAGCCCCTAGAGGCCCCTGGAGGGCCCCTAGAGGCCCCTGGAGGGCCCCTAGAGGCCCCTGGAGGGCCACTGGAGAGCCCCTAGAGGCCCCTGGAGGGCCCCTGAACAAATACGTTCTGGCATCCCGCCCCCAAACTTTAACGATGGGTTATCACAGTGCAGGATCTTTAAAGACGCCTTCGAATATTCTTTTGCTATTATTATTACCACCACTACTAATTCTGTTACTAATACTACAACTATTACTGCTACTACTACTGCTACCATTACTACTACTGCTGCTATTACTACTACTGCTGCTACCATTACTACTACTGCTACTATTACTACTACTGCTGCTACCATTACTACTACTGCTACTATTACTACTACTGCTGCTACCATTACTACTACTGCTACTATTACTACTACTGCTGCTACCATTACTACTACTGCTACTATTACTACTACTGCTGCTACAACTTCTGTTTTTTTTTTTAACTTATTATTGTGTGAGTATATATAATATATGGTGTGTACTGTACTACTTATGAAATAAAGACGATTCACTGACTACTACGGCTGCTACTACTATTATTATGGCTTCCGTTACTATGACTACTACTACTATGACTGCTACTACTATTATTATGGCTACCGTTACTATGACTACTACTACTATGACTGCTACTACTATGACTATTGCTACTATGACTACTACTACTATTATAACTAGTGCTACTATGACGACTACTGCTACTATACGACTATGACGACTACTACTATACTACTATGGCTAGTACTGCTACTAATACTACTGCTATTACTACTACGACGACTACTACTATGACTACTACTACGACCACTAGTTACGTAGCGTCAACACACAGTTTAAACATAAATGTTGAGTGTTGCACACAAGGCCTGCGTTAGTCTTGTTATATCGTCCAGTTTGTATAGATTATCATCACTGTGTTGTCCCCTGATGTGTTGGGCTTACCCCTGGACAATAGCCCCTTTTGCCCTGCATTAACTCCTGATGTATGGTGGCCCCTGGACAATAGCCACTCTTGGCCAACCGTAAATCCGGCCCCGTCAGTTTTCTTCTCATTTGTGATGTTTCTTAGTTCTGGTCTTTTTGATATTAACCTCTATATTTGTACACAAAGTATTTACTGATGTGAGTAGTCACAGTTCCGTGACTGGAACAATACACAAATAACTCGCACATAGGAGACTGAAACTTGTGACAACGTTTCGGTCCGACCCGGACCATTAATGAGTCGGACCGAAACGTCGACGTGAGTTTCGTTCTCTTGTGTGTGGGTTATATGTGTACTTGTTAATGTGTGTCTTTATCTCATTAATTCTCTGCTAGTTATTTAGTTTTTCCTGCTTTGTGCTCGTTTCTTTGAGAAAATATTTGTTAGGTTGCTACTACCTTGTTACCGTCTGTACTCACCTGTATGTAGTTGCAAGGATCGATTTACAGCTCCTGGCCAACAAAGTTTGGTGTGTGTGTGTTTTTGTGTGTACTCACCTAATTGTGGTTGCAGGGGTCGATTCATAGCTCTTGGCTCCGCCTCTTCACTGGTAGCTACTAGGTGTGATAAAAGTGTGCTTGTGTGTGTGTGTGTGTGTGTGTGTGTGTGTGTGTGTGTGTGTGTGTGTGTGTGTTTGTGTGTGTGGAGTAAGGTAGGAGTATCCTTGGTGCAGTATTGACGTGACAGGTGTAAGAGAGGGTGGTGGAGGCCAAGTGTACGGGTGCGGCATCTCACCCTTTTCATTAAACACGTGTGAAGGTCACCTTAGATATGTAGGCTCAGGACCTAACATGGCCACACACTTGTTGGCACTGTTGCTGCTGCTCATACTGCTGTTGTTGATGATAAATGTTTCAGAGAACCGATAGGTTGATTAATTAGACACTTGTGCAACACCTGGGTATCTTTATTGTGGAAACGTTTCGTCAACCAATGGCTTCCTCAGTCCAGTACAGAGATTGGTTAAAGATTGGGAGTTTGAGGTAATCAGTCCCTCAGTCCTTCAGCCACATTTCCTTATGGAGCGTCGTCCATGTTTTTAAAGTTTTCCTTTACAGATTTCACGTCTCTTTTATTCTTACTTACATTTATCACTTACATCTCCACAAGTTCAAGTCTCTCTCCATTATTTCTAGTTACATATTCCTGAGGAGTTTCAATTAGATTTGAGTCGTGAATTTTCATTGAAGAAAATACATTAGTTTACACTTGATGACTTGTAAATACTTCTTCTGATTGGTTTAGAAAGACACATAACAAACACTAGGACATGTTAGAAAACGTTTCGGTCCTGGGACAGTGTATATTGGGCGGTGAGAGTGACTCATGGTGACCTGAAAAATGTTATATTGGGATGAGGACGGGTAGACCTTGTGATCATGTGACAGGAGTCACATGATCACATGTGAGTAACACATTATCATCATGTGTCACTCACACCTCACTCTCCGCCTAATATATAGTGTCATTTTAAACCTGTGTGTGTTAGAAGTGATCAAGGTCCCAGGACCGAAATGTTTTCTAATGTGTCCTAATGTTTGCTCAGGTGTCTTTCTAAACCAGTTTGTGGGTATCCATTACCAAGGTTCATACCACCTCTTCTGATTACCTTCACCAATATACAACATAAAGATTTAACTACATTCAAAACTTATGTCTCACTCACCACAGTTCCTGTTGCATGCCGTGAGGTAGAGGAGGCTGGGGTTATGCAATACTGGGGTACCTGGATAACTTTCTCGTATTCAGGGTATTTCCTGACATTCTCCCCTGGTCATACATTCTTTCCCCTGTATCACTAACAACTTTTTCCCCTCCGGCACTAAACTTCCCCGCCAGGACACCAATTCCAAATTACTGGCAAAAAAAAAAAAAAAAAACTCCCTAGCCCATATAAATCTTCCTTACCTCGTCCCCGCCTCTTTGATAACCTTGATCAATCATGCTGTTGATGCTGGTAGCTGGTAGTCCAGCAGTAGTTGTCTAACTTGTGTGTGTTGAATGTGTCGCCTGTCTTCTTGAAGACACTTGAGGGGGTGTCACTTGTCTTCTTGAGGACACTTAAGAACATAAAAAAGAAGGAACACTGCAGCAAGCCTACTGACCCATGCGAGGCAAGTCCAAGTCTCCTACCGGCTTATTCCAATGACCCAACCTAGTCAAGTCATGTCACATTCACTTAAAGAAGGTGCACAGTATCTGACCTATTAGCACAAGCTAGTCAGGTCCAGCTCACACCCACCTGCACCCACTTATTATGTATTTATCTAACCTATTTTTAAAACTACACAACGTTTTATCCTCTTTAACTGTACTCGGGAGTTTATTCCACTCATCCATAACTATTGCCAAACCAGTGCTTCATTATATCCTTCCGGAATCTGAATTTTTCCAGCTTAAAACCATTGCTGCAAGTCCTGTCTAGGCTAGATATTTTTAGTACGCTATTTACAACCCCTTACTTATTCATGTCTTCCATTTATACACCTCAATCATATCCCCCCTAATTCTACGCCTTTCTAGAGAGTACAAATTCAGGGCCCTCACTCTCTTTAAAAACCACTGTTGGTTGTTGGTCATGAAACCGCTGTTTCCAGGTAGCCTCCACACTTGTGATATTCTTCTCCACAACCTTACATACTAGTCATGTCAGTGACGCTGGCTTAGCGCTACTTGTCTGTCCCCTACATTTCCTGTTTTCCACACCTCCGGCAACACCCTGTTTCAAGTGACCTGTTGGTCTTCCGTGTCACCTTTTTTAAATACAAGCATACTCGTACATGGTGCCATCTCCACTACAGGAACTAAAGTGAACTCTTAAGATAACTGCAATAGGGATAACATAACTCATCTGCACAACACTTTCTCTTTAATACCTCATACATTCCCTCCTCTACCTTATTATGTCATCAATATTTATTATTCGTAATTTGTCTTTAACCAATTTTAATATTCAATAGACTTTGTAGGATTTTAAATATAAAAAAAAGATATACAGTAAATATCGGAACAAAAAAAGTAATAATGAATCATGTAGCCGAGGCCATGGTCATAGCACAGAATTGAGACACTAGGCTACTTTTTTTTTTACAAACTTAAATAAACGTTTTGATTCTACCTTACTCTTGTCTACTATTTCCTTTTCAAAATCTCTTCACTCCTTATATTTGTATATTCAGTTGTAGCCTCCTTGAATCTCTCATAAGTATCTTAATTGGTCCACTTCCTATATTGATTCCAGGCTCTTTCCTTCATAACTTTCCAAACCTTTCCATTAAACCATTCTTTATAATTCACTCTTATATTCCTACTTGGAATAATTGTTTAATCCCATTTTTTATACTTGGAGTATACGTGGAGAGGGTTTCCGGGGTCAACGCCCCCGCGGCTCGGTCTGAGACCAGGCCTCGTGGTGGATCAGTCTGATCAACCAGGCTGTTACTGCTGGCCGCACGGAGTGTCACTTGTCGTTTGGAAGACACTTGACGGAGTGTCACTTGTATTTTTGAAGACACTTGACGAAGTGTCACTTATCTTCTTGAAAACACTTGAAAGTGTCACTTATCTTCTTGAAGACACTTGAGAGTGTCACTTGTCTTCTTGGAGACGCTTGAGAGTATAACTTGTCTTCTTGAAGACACTTGATTCACTTTCGAGTGTAAGGGTATTCATCACTTGACTGTAAGGATATTTTTCTCCTGACTGTCAGGATATATTTCCTCTTGTGCAATTTGTCTGTCTTACAGTGCACCCAGGACCATGTGTTATGATCCTGGTGTTGTGAGAGGCAGGAGGCCTGCTCTCAACCCATGTTGTAGTGGTTGTAGTTCCATGTGTTACCCTGGGTTGTACAGTAGTTGTAGCTCCATGTGTTACCCTGGGTTGTACAGTGGTTGTAGTTCCATGTGTTACCCTGGGTTGTACAGTGGTTGTAGTTCCATGTGTTACCCTGGGTTGTACAGTGGTTGTAGTTCCATGTGTTACCCTGGGTTGTACAGTGGTTGTAGTTCCATGTGTTACCCTGGGTTCTACAGTGGTTGAAGTTCCATGTGTTACCCTGGGTTGTACAGTGGTTGTAGTTCCATGTGTTACCCTGGGTTGTACAGTGGTTGAAGTTCCATGTGTTACCCTGGGTTGTACAGTGGTTGTAGTTCCATGTGTTACCCTGGGTTGTACAGTGGTTGTAGTTCCATGTGTTACCCTGGGTTGTACAGTGGTTGTAGTTCCATGTGTTACCCTGGGTTGTACAGTGGTTGAAGTTCCATGTGTTACCCTGGGTTGTACAGTGGTTGAAGTTCCATGTGTTACCCTGGGTTGTACAGTGGTTGAAGTTCCATGTATTACCCTGGGTTGTACAGTGGTTGTAGTTCCATGTGTTACCCTGGGTTGTACAGTGGTTGAAGTCCATGTGTTACCCTGGGTTGTACAGTGGTTGTAGTTCCATGTGTTACCCTGGGTTGTACAGTGGTTGAAGTTCCATGTGTTACCCTGGGTTGTACAGTGGTTGAAGTTCCATGTGTTACCCTGGGTTGTACAGTGGTTGAAGTTCCATGTGTTACCCTGGGTTGTACAGTGGTTGTAGTTCCATGTGTTACCCTGGGTTGTACAGTGGTTGCAGTTCCATGTGTTACCCTGGGTTGTACAGTGGTTGTAGTTCCATGTGTTACCCTGGGTTATACAGTGGTTGTAGTTCCATGTTTTACCCTGGGTTGTACAGTGGTTGTAGTTCCATGTGTTACCCTGGGTTATACAGTGGTTGTAGTTCCATGTGTTACCCTGGGTTGTACAGTGGTTGTAGTTACATGTGTTACCCTGGGTTATACAGTGGTTGTAGTTCCGTGTGTTACCCTGGGTTGTACAGTGGTTGTAGTTCCATGTGTTACCCTGGGTTATACAGTGGTTGTAGTTCCATGTGTTACCCTGGGTTGTACAGTGGTTGTAGTTCCATGTGTTACCCTGGGTTGTACAGTGGTTGTAGTTCCATGTGTTACCCTGGGTTGTACAGTGGTTGCAGTTCCATGTGTTACCCTGGGTTGTACAGTGGTTGTAGTTCCATGTGTTACCCTGGGTTGTACAGTGGTTGAAGTTCCATGTGTTACCCTGGGTTGTACAGTGGTTGTAGTTCCATGTGTTACCCTGGGTTGTACAGTGGTTGTAGTTCCATGTGTTACCCTGGGTTGTACAGTGGTTGTAGTTCCATGTGTTACCCTGGGTTGTACAGTGGTTGAAGTTCCATGTGTTACCCTGGGTTGTACAGTGGTTGAAGTTCCATGTGTTACCCTGGGTTGTACAGTGGTTGAAGTTCCATGTATTACCCTGGGTTGTACAGTGGTTGTAGTTCCATGTGTTACCCTGGGTTGTACAGTGGTTGAAGTCCATGTGTTACCCTGGGTTGTACAGTGGTTGTAGTTCCATGTGTTACCCTGGGTTGTACAGTGGTTGAAGTTCCATGTGTTACCCTGGGTTGTACAGTGGTTGAAGTTCCATGTGTTACCCTGGGTTGTACAGTGGTTGAAGTTCCATGTGTTACCCTGGGTTGTACAGTGGTTGTAGTTCCATGTGTTACCCTGGGTTGTACAGTGGTTGCAGTTCCATGTGTTACCCTGGGTTGTACAGTGGTTGTAGTTCCATGTGTTACCCTGGGTTATACAGTGGTTGTAGTTCCATGTTTTACCCTGGGTTGTACAGTGGTTGTAGTTCCATGTGTTACCCTGGGTTATACAGTGGTTGTAGTTCCATGTGTTACCCTGGGTTGTACAGTGGTTGTAGTTACATGTGTTACCCTGGGTTATACAGTGGTTGTAGTTCCGTGTGTTACCCTGGGTTATACAGTGGTTGTAGTTCCATGTGTTACCCTGGGTTATACAGTGGTTGTAGTTCCATGTGTTACCCTGGGTTGTACCGTGGTTGCAGTTCCATGTGTTACCCTGGGTTGTACAGTGGTTGTAGTTCCATGTGTTACCCTGGGTTGTACAGTGGTTGCAGTTCCATATGTTACCCTGGGTTGTACAGTGGTTGTAGTTCCATGTGTTACCCTGGGTTGTACAGTGGTTGTAGTTCCATGTGTTACCCTGGGTTGTACAGTGGTTGTAGTTCCATGTGTTACCCTGGGTTGTACAGTGGTTGCAGTTCCATGTGTTACCCTGGGTTGTACAGTGGTTGTAGTTCCATGTGTTACCCTGGGTTGTACAGTGGTTGTAGTTCCATGTGTTACCCTGGGTTGTACAGTGGTTGTAGTTCCATGTGTTACCCTGGGTTGTACAGTGGTTGTAGTTCCATGTGTTACCCTGGGTTGTACAGTGGTTGCAGTTCCATGTGTTACCCTGGGTTGTACAGTGGTTGTAGTTCCATGTGTTACCCTGGGTTGTACAGTGGTTGCAGTTCCATGTGTTACCCTGGGTTGTACAGTGGTTGCAGTTCCATGTGTTACCCTGGGTTGTACAGTGGTTGTAGTTCCATGTGTTACCCTGGGTTGTACAGTGGTTGTAGTTCCATGTGTTACCCTGGGTTGTACAGTGGTTGTAGTTCCATGTGTTACCCTGGGTTGTACAGTGGTTGTAGTTCCATGTGTTACCCTGGGTTGTACAGTGGTTGTAGTTCCATGTGTTACCCTGGGTTGTACAGTGGTTGTAGTTCCATGTGTTACCCTGGGTTGTACAGTGGTTGTAGTTCCATGTGTTACCCTGGGTTGTACAGTGGTTGTAGTTCCATGTGTTACCCTGGGTTGTACAGTGGTTGTAGTTCCATGTGTTACCCTGGGTTGTACAGTGGTTGTAGTTCCATGTGTTACCCTGGGTTGTACAGTGGTTGTAGTTCCATGTGTTACCCTGGGTTGTACAGTGGTTGTAGTTCCATGTGTTACCCTGGGTTGTACAGTGGTTGTAGTTCCATGTGTTACCCTGGGTTGTACAGTGGTTGTAGTTCCATGTGTTACCCTGGGTTGTACAGTGGTTGTAGTTCCATGTGTTACCCTGGGTTGTACAGTGGTTGTAGTTCCATGTGTTACCTTGGGTTGTACAGTGGTTGTAGTTCCATGTGTTACCCTGGGTTGTACAGTAGTTGTAGTTCCATGTGTTACCCTGGGTTGTACAGTAGTTGTAGTTCCATGTGTTACCCTGGGTTGTACAGTAGTTGTAGTTCTATGTGTTACCCTGGGTTGTACAGTAGTTGTAGTTCCATGTGTTACCCTGGGTTGTACAGTAGTTGTAGTTCCATGTGTTACCCTGGGTTGTACAGTGGTTGTAGTTCCATGTGTTACCCTGGGTTGTACAGTGGTTGTAGTTTCATGTGTTACCCTGGGTTGTACAGTGGTTGTAGTTCCATGTGTTACCCTGGGTTGTACAGTGGTTGTAGTTCCATGTATTACCCTGGGTTGTACAGTGGTTGTAGTTCCATGTGTTACCCTGGGTTGTACGGTGGTTGTAGTTCCATGTGTTACCCTGGGTTGTACAGTGGTTGTAGTTCCATGTGTTACCCTGGGTTGTACAGTGGTTGTAGTTCCATGTGTTACCCTGGGTTGTACAGTAGTTGTAGTTCCATGTGTTACCCTGGGTTGTACAGTAGTTGTAGTTCCATGTGTTACCCTGGGTTGTACAGTAGTTGTAGTTCCATGTGTTACCCTGGGTTGTACAGTGGTTGTAGTTTCATGTGTTACCCTGGGTTGTACAGTGGTTGTAGTTCCATGTGTTACCCTGGGTTGTACAGTGGTTGTAGTTTCATGTGTTACCCTGGGTTGTACAGTGGTTGTAGTTCCATGTGTTACCCTGGGTTGTACAGTGGTTGTAGTTCCATGTGTTACCCTGGGTTGTACAGTGGTTGGTTGTACCCTGGGTTGTACGGTGGTTGTAGTTCCATGTGTTACCCTGGGTTGTACAGTGGTTGTAGTTCCATGTGTTACCCTGGGTTGTACAGTGGTTGTAGTTCCATGTGTTACCCTGGGTTGTACAGGTTGTACATGTGTTACCCTGGGTTGTACAGTAGTTGTAGTTCCATGTGTTACCCTGGGTTGTACAGTGGTTGTAGTTCCATGTGTTACCCTGGGTTGTACAGTGGTTGTAGTTCCATGTGTTACCCTGGGTTGTACAGTGGTTGTAGTTCCATGTGTTACCCTGGGTTGTACGGTGGTTGTAGTTCCATGTGTTACCCTGGGTTGTACAGTGGTTGTAGTTCCATGTGTTACCCTGGGTTGTACAGTGGTTGTAGTTCCATGTGTTACCCTGGGTTGTACAGTGGTTGTAGTTCCATGTGTTACCCTGGGTTGTACAGTACGGTGGTTGTAGTTCCATGTGTTACCCTGGGTTGTACAGTGGTTGTAGTTCCATGTGTTACCCTGGGTTGTACAGTGGTTGTAGTTCCATGTGTTACCCTGGGTTGTACAGTGGTTGTAGTTCCATGTGTTACCCTTGGTTGTACAGTGGTTGTAGTTCCATGTGTTACCCTGGGTTGTACAGTGGTTGTAGTTCCATGTGTTACCCTGGGTTGTACAGTGGTTGTAGTTCCATGTGTTACCCTGGGTTATACAGTAAACCAACATCTTTGCTGATTCAGTTTTCTCTCTCTCAAAATAAAAACTAAGTCATTTTTGAGGTACAATGAATGGTCTCCTTTTTATCAAAAACATTTTCTTAATATGATGTATGAAATAATTATATTTCTGAAGTGGAACACAAGTGTCACTATAGCTACATGTGCTTACTTTATCTTAATTGTTATTGTATGCCTTATAATTGGGTGCTTGATTTTACAGTATCTAACCTGACATTAAATTTAACCCATTTATTGTTTTATTGAAGTGACAGGACATTTATGAGTGCATTCTTTAAGGTGCAAGTGCAAGTCAACATCAGTTGCAGAAAAACTTGCACTGCTAAACTAAATATCAAGGTTAGTACTGAAGACCCGGAAGGTTCCTCTGCAGTACGTTTCGGATTAGGAGTTAAAGCATTTGCCTTCAGAAACTTTGTTTATTCTGTACAGAAGCAGCAGGGCCAGAAATACTTAAAGTAGATGTCGTAAATGTATTCATTGTCGGGACTTACATAATGTGCAAATCTACTGGCAACTATTGTAACCAGTGTGTAGATGACCGGGAAACTGAAGTAAAATGTCGAATTAATTTATTAAAGGATTTAATTGCAGCTGAAGCTCGTTATCACTATGACTTATTCAGGACTATCACCAGAAGGGAAGGAGTAGGTCGACCAGAAGGAGAGGGTTTTGCTGTTCTGTTTCAGAGTCTCTTTTCTTTTTAAGATGGAAATTAGGAATGCCAATAACATCTTGAAGAAATGGAGAAAATCATGAGAAATCTCTGGAGATGAGGAGAATATTTATTCTGAGAGATATTTGAAAGAACTTACCAGTATACATTACAAGGCCAGTGTATGCTCTTGAACATTACCAAACAGTTCATGCATTTTCATCTTTAAATGTACTGCTGACCAATATCTTACAGACGAGTGGTACTCTGACAGCAAACAGGATCCTAAAGACAAGAAGCTAAGGGTTGTGGCTGCTGCTGCCATTATACGTGATGATATACGAGGTAAGGTGTATGATGTGGACAGCTATTCTTCTTTTGCAACAATGGAATATGCTTCTTATAAGACCCCAGAGACACTCAGATGTTTTACTAAAAATGTTACAATGAAAAACAATGACTTGCCACAAAAACTTAGCAGTAAGGAAGTCCTGATAGGTCACGTTATTGCAGCGGCGGCGTGCAGACCCAGTTCGTTTCGTTCTCATATTCACATTGGTGTGGCAGTGTACGTGCATAGATTGATTTGCTCAATTTATTTTGTTTATGTGCTTATGCAGAGACAAGCACTTACCTGAACTGTGCAACTGTTCATGACCAACCAGTTATTCAAGCAGAAGCATTTTTCCAATTTGTATTTCATAATGCAGACGTCAGTGTTCGAACTTTACCTGGACTTGGGACTTTCTATTCTCTTGGAAGTATAAAATATGTATCACCTTCACATACTGTTGATACATCTTTCCCACCTGAAATTTCTCTCAAAGTTAACAGTAAAAACAACAGATACCAGTAATAAGTTACAACAGCCAACGTCTGTGTTTAAAAATATCAAACTGGAAGAAGTTTGTCACAGAAGAATTCGAAAAGGTTAAAAAAAAAAAAAACTTAACTCGCGTGATTTGCTTTGGACAGCTGGTTACATTGATCTGAATAAACAAAACACAACCATCCTGGAATGGGTACATGCAGTCAGTTGTGGCGCAGACTGTAAGTGCTGTTACCAGAACTGTATCTCATCCATTCATCAGCTTCAGTCCCTCAACCTGGACTACCCTTCATTATGCTTTGCATCTTGCTGCACGACAGTGTATACAAAGTAATCAGCCATGTACGTATATTACCATCTGGCTGGCCGTTCTTCATAAAGTCTAGTGAAATCATGTTATCAGCAGACAAGGACAGTCCTATAAGTTCTATCATTGTAACACTTGGCGAATTTTACTTTTATCATTCCTTGGCTTTATTTGGATACGTTGTAAAACGAAGCGGGACTGAGGAACTGTGGGAGACAATTTATGCCGCCAATTTATTTCCCCACATGTTGACAAGCCATGCATTTTCACGCACTGTTCGTGCACACATCCAGAAAGGTTAATAAGACAGTATTAGTTTTCTGTTTTTTTTTTTTTTTTGTCTCACGGACTTTAGCACTTGATATAGATCAATATTATCAATGTTATATTTTTATATTCGATCAATTTTATATTTTAAGTATTAAAGTCTCCTTGTTTCATGCTCTCATAATGCTTTTCATCTTCAAATTCATTCCTTCTAAGCATCAGTTTAAAGGAGGGAAGGACCAGAGGTGTACGACGCAATTTTCTGGGAGAGGACCGATAAAACCCACTTAGTTGGGTAGTAAGAAGTCTTCAGGCAAACACGCCGCAGGTTAATAATCGATTCCGACTTTTTTACACCTCAAAAATTATGTAGCTTTTGGGGGGATAATTGCAATGTGTGAAAACCGTAACTTTTGTTTCATCTGTAGCTTGGTTCCCGTTGCACTGCCGTAAAAGTGACAGTTACCGAAAGTGTTATCTTTTAGCCTTCTATAAATTCTTTTTTAAACATTTGTTGCTATTTACAACCGTTCAAGAGTTATTGAAAAACAAAAATGGCCGCCATTTTTCCCGGACAGCTTCTGTAACACAACCTGCATGGGTGTTATTTTATGTGTTATAACTAGACTTGGCAGGTGATGCAACATACCCCCAATGAAAAGTAGGGGCGTCATTAGTACACTAAGAGAATACACAGTAAGTGTTCGGGGCCCAAGACTGTTCAACAGCCTCCCACCACCCATAAGGGGAATTACCGATAGACTCCTGGTTGTCTTCAAGACAGAGCTGGACAGATACCTAAAGTCAGTACCGGATCACCCGGGCTGTGGTTCGTACGTTGGACTACGTGCGGCCAGCAGTAACAGCCTCGTTGGTCAGGCCCTGATTCACCGGGAGACCTGGCCATGGACCGGGCCGCGGGGGCGTTGATCCCTGGAATACCCTCCAGGTAGGTAGAGGTAAGAACTATGCATGTGCAGTCTCTCCTTGGGAATTATTGTAAGGTAAAGCCATTTTTTTTCTCTAGAATGTCTAAACTATATTTGCTGACTTAAGGCGAATTGTTCAGTCTTAGTAGCTGCTTTATATGAACCTTCATCTAAACTGACAGTCTTAGTAGTTGATTTGTGAGACTTCTTCTAAACTGACAGTTTTAATAACAGATTTGTATGAGTCTTTATCTAAACTGGCAGCTGGAACTTTCTCTGCTATTAGTGTCTTTGATTTTAGTAGTCTTTAATTAAAATCGACACCAGCACACAATTTTACCACTCTGCAACTCCCTGCCCAGCAGCACTAACACTATCATAACCACTACTACCATTACCGTCACCACCAGTACACAACTTCTCCGCCACGCTGGGCTTCCTTGACACCACCAGAGCATCAACATCCTCCATCCCTTCCCGTCGCCGCCGCCGCCGCCGCCACAGCACAGTGTGTTTTGAGGCAAGGTACAGTTTACGAGAGAGGGGGTGTCAGGTTAAAGCTTTTGGGGCAAGATACTGTCTGCTAGTGGCCACACCTGCCTGGCCGTTGTAGGGGAAACACGGTCTACCCCCTTCCACCTCCTCCTCTTTCTCTTCTTCATCTTCTTCTCCTCTCTCCCTCTCTCTGTCTCTCTCTCTCTCTCTTAGAATTGTCATCTGCATCACTGAACACCTACACATGCACTTGAAACATGATATACAGATTTATATGAAGCATTTACCTTACCAATCATGATTGCACTACATGAAGACTTCGTCACCGAAATAAATTATCGCAGCACCTGGATAAAAACAAACTAACTCCACTTCAGCTAAGAAGGAGCAGCGAGGGTAGACCACTGACTCACTACTTCGAACTCAGCGTGAGAACATTTATGAACTGGAAAAGAAATATATGGAGACATGGCATGTCAGTTTCTCTGAGCAAACCGTGAGTTCGTGGAATTAAAAGAGCAGGTATACTGTCAATATACTTGGGAATAGTTCTTGAAACTATGCGACTGCTACTGCCCAAATGTGATGTAAAATCATAAAGATCTCAAAATCCAGCACACCTCTGCTTAAACATCACTCATCCACCTCGTATGTACACATGCTAATTGGCCAATATGTAAAAGTCTCGCGTCTGCAAGGTTTGCCCCAGAACATTCAACTTTACTAAGCAAGAAAAACAACCACGGGGGGAGTAGAAGGATAGCTCTAGGCCTTTCGTGTTGCAATTAACACATCTTCAGGAGCTTGCAAAATTGAGCCACTCCTTTGAAGACGTCCTTTGGGATCGTCTTTGCTTGGATATCCTCCTCTTTTCTGCAACTTTGTAAGCTCCTAATGATGTGTTGATTGCAACAAGAAGGGCCTAGAGCTATCATTCTACTCCCCCCGTGGTTTTGCATCCTGTATCATTTGCGTTGCGATATTTGCATTTTATTAAGCAAGTACAAACAATAGTATCAGCAGGAAGATGAGAATCATTACTGCTTACGAGAAGACGGGCATAGATGACATCTGTTACATAACTCCTTTTGAACTTCATGCTACATTAAAAAAAGGTAAGTCACCTCACTTGGGAAAGATGGCATAATCTATAATACGTTGAGACTTTTCAATATGTAGATTAAACTTACGGGGCACGGTCAGTCATCGTGCCCATTCCTAAGCCGAACTCATAGGCTTACGCCCATTTTATTGACATCTTACATTTGCCAGGTCCTTAAGAAAACTGTCCTTAACACGTTCACTGCCCAAATACATCAACTGTGTTCCTAACTGGGAGCACCCAAGCTTACTTTGCCGATTACTTCACCAGGCAGAGGCCTCGCACGAAGTCAGCCTTTAATGACCTCATCTGAGAACTTATCTTGGAACCTGTGGTCAGTTTCAGCATCAAAGGGAACCTAGTAACTTGGATCCAAGGATACCTGAGCAACAGAACAGCCTCAGTCATATACAAGCACATATACGGCGCACATCAACCAAATAACTGCTGCAAACCTAAGAACAGCATTCCAACATTTCAATAAGAAGTCATTCAGGACCCTGTACACTGTGTACGTTAGGCCCATATTGGAGTATGCAGCGCCGGTTTGGAACCCTCACCTAGCCAAGCATGTAAGGAAACTAGAGAAAGTGCAAAGGTTTGCAACAAGTCTAGTCCCGGAGCTAAGGGGTATGTCCTACGAGGAGAGGGTAAGGGAAATCGACTTGACGACACTGGATGACAGGAGAGATAGGGAGGATATGATAACGACATATAAAATACTGAGAGAAATCGACAAGGTGGACAAAGACAGGATGTTCCAGAGATAAGGCACATCAACAAGGAGTCACAGTTGGAAGTTGAAGAGAGATGAACCACAGGGATGTTAGGAAGTATTTCTTCAGTCACAGAATTGTCAGGAAGTGGAATAGTCTGGGTAGTGATGTAGTGGAGGCAGGATCCATGCATAACTTTAAGACGAGGTATGATAAAGCTCATGGAGCGGGAAGAGTGACCGAGTAGCGGCCGTGAAGAGGCGGGGGCAGAAGCTGTGACTCGACCCCTGCAACCACAACTAGGTGAGTACAACGTGTCAAGAGTATCTCCTGTGCCTCGTTTGAGCTGGGTACACCTCAGGGTGGAGTACTCAGCCGCATGTAAACAATAACCTGCCCGATAATGGGTCGTTCCGATGCACACAGGCTTGTGCCAGACATCCTTATATAAGATGATGAGGCTGACGTTTGTTATGTGGATGGATGTTATCTGCATCTTTTCCGACACATCAAACAGATTACATCGAATATGATCTTGACATATCCATGGACAGGGCTAAAATCTTATGTCCCAGTGTCAACATTAACAATCTACCGCCTTACCAATAACACTGACATTGAGTTCTGTGAGCAGTACAAATATTTAGGAGTTGAATTCAGCATTGATACAGTTAGTATGTAACCTACACTGCAGGCTTGAGGAGAGACTTACTGTGCACCCCTTACAACACTTGTAGGAAAGAATATTGGTGCCAACGTCAAATATACAAGGATCTGCATAATGTGTATCAAATTTCTCATTGACTACCATGCCCTACACTTGATTAATTTTCCACACACTTTGCTTAACAAACTTGAAGTAATCCAGAACAAGGCCATGAGGACCATTCTTAATGTTTCAGTGTGCACTAGAATCATAAATATGAGGGAAGAATTGAAGCTTCCTAGTGTTTGTGGAAGAATAGTACAGTTAAACACACTTCTGTGCTAATATCATGAAAGATGTGACATCTCCCGCACGGCTCAGGGATGTGCTAGTTCATGCCTACAACATACTACCTCATACTCTATACACCAACTGCCTGAAACCAAATGTAAATAATCTAACCAAATGGAGCATCCTTGTCAATGTCAATGATATTTCTCCTACTTACTACCCACTGTAAGGATATACATACCTGTCACCACCAACAGTGAGAATCTACTTATGACAGCAGTGCAAGAAACTATTGCCTCACACATAAATACCTTGCTGTCCAGTGAGTGCCATGCTTACACTGATAGCTCAGTTCAGCACACTACAGGTGGCACTGCAGCAGCCTGCGAAGCACACAAATGTAATAAGTGTATAAAGACTGGTAGCATCAGACTGAATAACTGACTCAGTTGAATACTGAGTTACTGCAGCAGCACTGAAGCTCACCATCAACATGTTAAAATAAATCAGAAGGAGAAGTAATATTCTGTGACTATAAGTCTCCTCTTCAAGCACTTGAGAATCCTACTTACACAGTGAACAGGAATATTATTGTATATTATATAATAGACATTTAAATTTGCTTCAAAGTGCTCAGGGCAAAGGCTTTTGTATCTCACGTGTGAGGATATCTTCCCACATAGAAACCAGTTGTCATGATAACAATGATAAAGAAGCTAAGTCTGCTTGTAACAGGTGGAGCCACAACTGTGCACATCTCTCTCCATTGTTAAAATCATCTTGCTGAAGGACATCAACTCTGGCAGATGAGAAAACTAGAATATCCAGAGACCTGAAAGCGCTAGTATCAGACACTACGATCCGTTCCGGTTAGAAAGTTATGTGCGTGGACAACATAAAACGTCCACTAGATTATGTGACACGAAAATTTAGAATTAGGAAGGAAATATAACTATTCACGTGTGGCACATCTTTCCTTTTACCTGCTGCCTGCTTACCTAGCAGTAATTAGTAGATACCTGGGTGTTGGTTCACTGTTGTGGGTCGTATCCTGTGATTTGTGTAAAAAAAATAATGTGTTCCTTCCACAGATGACCTTGATGTAGTCGCGTTTCAGTCAACACTACACACGTCTTCATTAAAAATACACCGCCGCCGCCCCCGCTGCTGCTACTGCAGCTGCTGCTGTTGTTGGTGCTGCTGTTGATGATGCTGCTGCTATTGCTGTTGTTCCTGCTGATACTACTGCTGTCGTTGTTGTTGCTGCTGCTCCTATTGCTGCTGCTGCAGCTGTTGTTGTTATTGTTGTTGTTGTTGTTGTTGCCGCCTTCGCTCCCCCCCACCCGCTACCACAACCAGTGTGCTAGACGGGAACCCTGTGTATGCTGTGTAGGAAGCCTCACTGGAAGGCTTAACAGAATACCTCAGTAAGAGTACTATCAGCCAGACAGTGCTGGACTTGATTTATACTACTGAGTTTAGGCAAGACGGAGAGGAGGAGGAGGATGAAGAGGAGGAAGTGTAGACGAAAGTGGGGTGAGGAAGAGGAAGTGTTGATGAGAGTGGGGTGAGGAAGAGGAAGTGTAGATGAAAGTGGGGTGAGGAAGAGGAAGTGTAGATGAGGAAAGTAAGGTACTTTCCTTTTGGGTTCCTCAAATAGTAAATTTGGTCATTATCTGGGTCAGGTAACAGATTAACCAGGCTGTAGTGGGTGAGCCAGCGGGCCACTAGCACCAACAACATGGTTGATCAAGCAGTCACCCAGTGGTGGGTGAGCCAGCGGGCCACTAGCACCAACAACATGATTGATCAAGCAGTCACCCAGGAAGACTGACTCCAGGTCCAGCTGTAAGAGTGTAGGAGACCTGGAATTCAGTCGCATCGTTGTAAGTAACAAGTATGATACTTGTTATCTTCTGTGCCATACAGTGCCTCATAACCCTCCATAACTCCTGTGACTACAATAACCCCCCATAACTTCCATAACTAGCATAAGCCTCCCAAAACTTCCATAATTTTCACAAGCCTCCCAAAACTTCCATAATTTTCACAAGCCTCCCAAAACTCCCATAAGTCTCCCATAACACCCATGACTCCCATAACCCCACAACCCACAAAACTCCCATAAACCTCGCATAACCCCCATAACTCACATAACCCCATAACCCCCAAAACTCCCATAAGCCTCCCACAATCCCCTAACCCCATAAGCCTCCCATAACGTCCCATAAGCCTTTCATAACACCACATAAACCTCCCATTACGTCCCATAAGCCTCCCATAACGCCCTGTCATACTCCAAACAGGATGGGTCCCGTAATACTCCCTCGTACAGGAAAGGTCCCCTGTCATACTACCTCATACAGGATGAGTCCCTTGTCATACTCCCTCATCCAGCAAAGGTCCCCTGTCATACTCCCTCATAAAGGAAAGGTTCCCTGTCATACGCCATCATATAAGTTGAGTCCCTTGTCAAATTCTCTTATTCATGATGGGTTCCCCTGTCATATTCCGTCACACAGTATGGGTTGACTGTCATGTTCTGTCACACAGGATGGGTTAACTGTCATGTTCCGTCACACAGGATGGGTTGACTGTCATGTTCCGTCACACAGGATGGGTTGACTGTCGTGTTCCGTCACACAGGATGAGTTGACTGTCATGTTCCGTCACACAGGATGGGTTGACTGTTATGTTCCGTCACACAGGATGAGTTGACTGTCATATTCCATCACACAGGATGGGTTGACTGTCATGTTCCGTCACACAGGATGGGTTGACTGTCATATTCCATCACGCAGGATGGGTTGACTCATATTCCATCACACAGGATGGGTTGACTGTCATGTTCCATCACACAGGATGGGTTGACTGGCATGTTCCATCACACAGGATAGAGTGACTGTCATGTTCCATCACACAGGATAGAGTGACTGTCATAGTCCATCACACAGGATGGGTTTAACGCATAAGATATGTATCAGCCTAAGCTGTGAGAGTTTAGTAGACCAGTGAGGCTAAGAGAGCTTGTATGAGGACGAGCAAAGAGAATGATAGAATGATAGGTATGAGAAGAGATATAGAACCGACCATACATATGTGTACTTGGCTACACACGTGTGTGCATACATACATACCCATATACATAAACACGTATATACATGGATGCATAAATACATAATAAATACTCATAACATAAATACCAGCATAGATACATACAAACATAGATGTATACATTATATTCATACATAATGTATGGAGTCAGACACAAGGGAGCTGACAGTGAGTAATTGAGAAATATATTGAGAGAAAGAGAGCGAGTTACTGTCAGATATGTTGAGACAAAGAGAGATAAATGAGGTCCTTCTGCACTAACCTCTCTCTCTCTTACTGCATCAATCAGTACAGACAACTTGCTATCATCAAATTGGCTTTGTTCCAGAACAGACACCTGCTTTGTTCCAATACACATATTGTGTTCCAAGACAAAAACTGCTTTGTGGTGTTTTTGTATGTACTCATTTAATTGTGGTTGGAGGGGTCGAGACTCAGCACTTGGCCCCGCCTCTTCACTGGTCGCTACTACGTCCTCTCTCTCCCTGCTCCATGAGCTTTATCATACCTCGTCTGAAAACTATGTATGGTTCCTGCCTCCACTACATCACTTGCCAGATTATTCCACTTCCTGACAATTCTATGACTAAAGAAGTACTTCTTAACGTCTCTCTGACTCATCTGAGTCTTTAACTTCCAATTGTGACCCCTTGTTTCTGTGTCCCATCTCTGGAACATCCTGTCTCTGTCCACCCTGTCAATTCCTCACAGTATTTTATGTTTTTATCAAGTCTCCCCTAGCCCTCCTGTCCTCCACACACACACACACACACACACACACACACACACACACACACACACACACACACACACACACACACACACACACACACACACACACACAGTGAATAAGATGATGGCAAATATGGCAGGAAAGTTCAGGGAGGCCGCAGAGAAATCCGTAACTAGAAGCAAAAGAAGCATTGAGAAGAACAAAGTGAGCCCATGGTTTACTCAGAGGTGTGGAGAGGCCCAATCTAAATTTGCTAGAGCATGGAAAAAATATGGAAGGTAAAGAACTCAGGAAAACAAGTTGAGCCGAATAGCAAGAAACGATTATACATGGGTAAGAAGAGAAATGCAACGGCAATTTGAAAATGACATAGCATCGAAAACCAAATCCAACCCAAAGTTGTTGTATAGCCGCATCAGGAGGAAGAAGACAATAATAAAGAACCAGGTAATCAGGCTGGAGAAGGAAGGTGGGAAGCTCACAGGGAATGACCAAGAATTCTGTGAGGAGCTCAGCATGAGATTTAGAGAGGTATTCTCAAAGGAGACAGAAAAGTTACCAGCAAACCAAAGCAGTAGAGTGCACCAGCGAGCTTTGGACACAGTACATACAACAAAGGAAGAGGTGAAGAAGATATTGTGTGGGCTAGATACCTCGAAGGCAGTGGGACCATATAATATCTCTCCGTGAGTCCTGAGTGAGGGAACAGAGGCACTGTGTGTGCCACTAGCAACTATCTTCGACAAGTTTATCGACACTGGACAACTGGCGAAGGTGTGGAAGGCAGCACATGTAGTTACAGTTTTTTAAGAAAGGAAACAGCACGGCTTAGGAGATGGTAAATTCTGTCACAAACCTACTGGAGTTTTACGACAAAGTAACAGAAGTAAGGCAGGAGAGAGAGGGGGAGGGGTAGATTGTATCTTCTTGGACAGTACCACACAATAGACTAGTACAAAAGCTAGAGGAGCAGGCAGGAATAACAGGGAAAGGGCAAAGAAGGCCGCAGACAGTACAGGCTCGGGGGTAACAGCTGCAAACCTTACTAAAGAAGGACCTTAGGGTAAGCAGTGTAGCGATCATATCACCTGAGGTGCAAATCATCCAAATAACTGTTGCAAGAAATATGCACCTGGTAAATCTAAGGGTAGCTTTTAGACATAAGGAGTCATTCATGACACTGTATACACTATACAGTGTACGTCAGGCCCATATTGGAGTATGCAGCACCGGTATGGAACTCATACGTTAAGAAAATGAAGAAAGTGAAGAGGTTTCCAGCGACACTAGTCCCGGAGTTAAGGGGTATGTATTATGAGGAGAGGTTAAAAAACCTCAACCTGATGACGCTGGAAGACAGGAGGACTAGGTGCGATATGATAATGTACAAAATCTGAGAGGAATTGATGGGGTAAATAGGGACAGATTATATAATTATTTGAGAGATGGGAAACAGGAACACGAGGACACAGATGGAAGTTGAA
Organism: Cherax quadricarinatus; assembly: GCF_038502225.1. Taxonomy (NCBI): domain Eukaryota; kingdom Metazoa; phylum Arthropoda; class Malacostraca; order Decapoda; family Parastacidae; genus Cherax; species Cherax quadricarinatus. Next base: position 25,801,223 of record NC_091301.1, on the reverse strand, counting down.
AACAAAGATGAGTCACAGGGAAGGTAAAAGTATTTTTTCAGCCTTAGAGTGGTCAGGAAGAGGTACGATCTGGGAAATGAAGTGATGAAGTGGTAGAGGCAGAATCATTACATAGCTTCAAGACAGTGATCCAAGTAGCGACCAGCGAAGAGGCGGGGCCAGGAGCTGAGATTCTACCCCCTTCAACCCCATATAGATGAGTGCATACATACACATGCCTCTTGCTTTCTCTGTTTTTCGAGCTGAGGTCAGTAGAGTAACCTTGATCTATCCAAGGAGTGAGATAGTTGAAACATTCTGTATAACCTTGACCCTTGACCGATCAAGAGGTCGCCAGTCACAGTGCCCAGAGAAGGTGATCTCAGAGTTTAAAGAGAGTGTTGCACAGTGTTTCAGTATACTGCACGACAAATGTCTTCAAACAAACTGCATAGTGACGAAATTTTCTGAAAATAATATTAGATAGATGTGAGAAACTATTACAGTATTCAGCTGGTAGTTGCAGCTGATAATTTAGGTGATATTACCACTCTTGTACCCCAGCAACAGTGTCAGTCAGTATTACCACTCTTGTACCCCAGCAACAGTGTCAGTCATTATTACCACTCTTGTACCCCAGCAACAGTGTGTCATTCATTATTACCACTCTCGTACCCCAGCAACAGTGTGTCAGTCAGTATTACCACTCCTGTACCCCAGCAACAGTGTGTCAGTCAGTATTACCACTCCTGTACCCCAGCAACAGTGTGTCAGTCAGTATTACCACTCTCGTACCCCAGCAACAGTGTGTCAGTCAGTATTACCACTCCTGTACCCCAGCAACAGTGTGTCAGTCAGTATTACCATATCATGTGGGGTTCGAACACGTGGATAGGGTAAAGTAATACTCACGTAGGCTGGTAGTACGTATATTACGGATAATGTGGGGAGCGCCCTAACAGCCGTAACCTTGTCTCCTTGCTCACTCTCGTAACACTGCCTGCCCACAGTACCCATATGTGAGGGGGTCTTTGAATACTGCTGTGGTCAGCACAATATGAATACAGACAGTGACTCAGGCAGAGACGGTTGGTAGTGAGTCATCTACTGGTACACTGGTTACTGGTAACTGGTTACTACTACTGAGAGCTCAGCGACGCTGACGTATGTCGTCCCGACATACAACTAATACAAACTAGAGATGGCAGGTGTATGGCTTGGGCTGATTCTATACAATGTCAAAGTACACAACAATTGAACATTATAACATACATAAGTAGAACATTGGAATGGAAGCTTACGTAACTGAAACTGTAATGCAATACAAGGTATAATATAGCACAACTCATCGAATGAAACTCAACGTTGGGATTACACAATAGAAGTGATAAAAAAAAATTTGATCGATCGATCTGTATTCATGTGATCTACGGATTCTGAGGAAGGAATATATACAAAGGAGTGTTTAACAGAAAGGCAGATTCGGTGCACTCAAATCTAGACTGTTAACTCTCAGAATTCGGAGAGAACGTGAACACAAAAAAAAATTCTTGAATACTGATAAGTTGATACTGTAATTATTCATCTATACAGGTTATTTACATTTAACCCCAACTCTGCTAGGGTAAGATTGACATATGCAGAATGGGTGTCATCTCTGGGAGGATCAAACTCTGTAGCACTGGCTAACTCATGCTGTATTTGAGGCAAATCTGAATTGGAAGTTACAAATGATACTTGAGGATTTCTCAATACCTGTCGTGTATGTAGGGAATAACGACATTCAGGTTGATCGTCTGACTGAGTATCAGAGGAAGAGAGTACAGGATCAGGAGGATTGTTAGAGTCTGTCACATTAGTCTGGGTTGGAACATCATTATCATCACATACTAACTTCATATGATCTAAATGCGATTCTTTATACTGACCAGTACTAATCTCTCTAACCTTATACTTATTACCAGTGATATGTTCAACTACTCGATAAGGACCAACAAACTTTTGATCAAGCTTTGGCATTGCAGACGTTTTGTTAAAGTTAGTCAGCATAACTCTCGAACCTACTTTGATTTTGGATGGCTTTGCTCGAGTGTTTGCGACTCTTGTAAATTCTGCTGTTGATTTATGAAGTGTTTCACGGATTCTTCTAAAAACACTTTGAGCTAAGCTGGTACGAGTTGCTATGAAATCATCAGGGTTGTAATTTGGTTTCGGATTAGAATATAACAACTCATAAGGCAAACGTTTATCTACACCGTACAATGCATAATGTGGAGTGTCACCTATAGAAACATTGTAAGCAGAATTTATAGCACACTGCACATCAGGTATAACTTCATCCCAAGTTTCACTGTTGGGATTGATAGTGGCTCTCAAGACATCAAGTCCTTTCTTATTGGTTCGTTCCGCTAACCCATTGCTGGCAGGATGATGAGGAACAATGGTGGATTTAGAGATCTTGTACAAGGTGCACAAATTTTCAAGAATCTCATTACAAAATTCACCTCCATTATCTGTTACTAGGGACTTAGGGGTGGTATGCCTGCAGATAATGCGTTCTTTAAACGCTTTAGCTACTGTCTCGGCAGTCTTATCTGCAATAGGAACTAACTCACAATATCTGGTGAAATGGTCTACCATAACACACACATGTTTGTTGCCTTGGAGGGAACATTGGAAATTAGTTAACAAATCTAGCGCAACTCTTTCCCACGGTTCGCTAATAGTTGGATACACCTGGATTGGATTAGGACCATTAGCATTACCTTTATGTTGCATGCAGACACTACATTTCTTAACATACTCAGAAATATCAGTTGCCATACGAGGCCAAAAGTATTTCAATCTGGCTTGTTTTACTGAACGATCCATACCAGGGTGTGCAACACCTGGTACATCGTGAACTAGCTGTAAGGCTACATTCACTAGTGACTCTGGAATTACTAACTGGTATACTCTTCTGCTAGGAGTACCCAACTCGGCTGTTCGATACAGTAATTTTTGGTTCATGACAAAGTCACTGATGGGTGCTGGTGGCTTCACAGTCAGAATAAGATCTTCCTGGAGCAGGAATCGAATCACCAGAACACAATGGATCGGTTCTTTCTTACTGGAGGAATGAACAAACTCAGTGGAGTGAATCACTCCCCCCGGTTGAAAAAAATTAACGCTATAACACGCAATATGAGCAAGGAGAACGAATCTATTATCTCAAACTGCAAGCACAAGAGAAAAGAAATGAACACGGTGAACAATGCTGATATTCAATCTGAGTTGCACACAGTGACACGAGGTATCAGCTATAAACTTCACTTACAAACGTTAACAACATGGAAGTTACTCGAGAAATAACTTCTTACAATGCACTGATTACTGTCAACTAGGATGGGATCACAATCTGAAACACAAGGGACAACAACAACACTCAAGTGAGCACACTAGCCACAGAAACGTCTTTCTGCAACGGCTTGTGGCATCAGCAAGAGATGGCATAACTCGTTGCAAGTAAAGTTCTTCTCAAAGCGTCCCCTGGGAAGGAACGAATACTTGAACAAGTCGCCATCGCAAGGATAGTAGTTGCACTATCCTGCGTGCATGATATTGTGGCTGGAGTCCAGACAGGAGTGACAGTATTACTAGTGCCTGACCGCTCGGCTACGTTAATAAGTAATTCACGGATCTATAGGAACTTAATCTGAACTTCACATTTCGCAGCACTTTAACTCTCAGATACAAGCTGTGAGAACAAACACATTGCTCAAGGGCTAGGTATTGTCTTTCAGTCAGTAAGGGAATGTTGGTACTGTGGACTGATTCATATTGACTTTGACTGGCATGATACACTAAGTGAACATTCAAAGTGACTGGGACATGATCTCAGGGAACTTACTCAAGGACATAAGGCAAAAAAAAAATAGAGAAATGACACAGTAAGCTTAAGTGGAAGAAAATGCTTAACAATTCTGCATAAGTAATAAAAAAATGTCTAAGATACACTGAGTCTACACTGAAAACACAAGGTTTAGAGTACACAAGAAATTCACTATAAATGTCTCACACACGCAAATGTCTTTAAATGCAAGAAAAATGTCTCTAAACAGAAAATTATCACTGAAGTCTGTAGTAGTCGACGGTGATGACTGGTGATGAGGAAGGTTGTCCTGCGCGGTGATGACGCCGACACTCACACTGTCGTCGTGAAGAAATGCGCTTTCTCGGTGAACTCACATAACTGGCTTTATCGGTGGCGCTCAGCTACATCTCTTGACCAATTATGTGAGCCAAAACAGTATTAGGACCCGGTACAAGGGTGCAAACAACCACAGGTAGATGAGGTGGATGGCGGTGGTGGTGGTGTGAGTAGAGTGGATAGGTGGTGGTGGGTGTGACACTCGCTGGCGCTCACTGGCGCACACTCCACTCACTACCCACGAAGGTGGCTTGATAAGCCACTGTGCCACAGGGATGGTGAAGACCACTTTTAGCATCCAACTGGGAGCACAAAGCGATATATAGACAATACTTCAGAGGATGCGTGGCTTACTTCTCTCAGCTGGGTTAGAAGCTAGGTTGGCTGACTGGCTTAACCCACGAGAATGGCTGACTGGAAGACGTGTAACGATGCACACAGCACGGAGGAGCAGGTGGATGACAGGAGACAGGCTGGATGATAGGCTGACTGGCATTCACTTCCACAGTCTGGCTTACTGACTGGCTTAATTGCAAAATCCGGGTCAACCCCTCGGAGATTGAAGCAATTAGCACACGAACTAAGCCAGGAAGCTTGAAACGGCTGCAACAGGCTTGCAGGCTGGAGGTGGAGGTTGTGAGGGGAGTGAGTAGCTTGAGATGGGTGAGACGGTTCACCTTTGACCCGCCGGCTACTCACAAACAGTCTTCTAACCTCTTGAAATACCCTTAAAAAGCTTAATTTCCACGCTCCACACCGGTGCCACCATTTATCATGTGGGGTTCGAACACGTGGATAGGGTAAAGTAATACTCACGTAGGCTGGTAGTACGTATATTACGGATAATGTGGGGAGCGCCCTAACAGCCGTAACCTTGTCTCCTTGCTCACTCTCGTAACACTGCCTGCCCACAGTACCCATATGTGAGGGGGTCTTTGAATACTGCTGTGGTCAGCACAATATGAATACAGACAGTGACTCAGGCAGAGACGGTTGGTAGTGAGTCATCTACTGGTACACTGGTTACTGGTAACTGGTTACTACTACTGAGAACCACTCCTGTACCCCAGCAACAGTGTGTCAGTCAGTATTACCACTCTTGTACCCCAGCAACAGTGTGTCAGTTAGTATTACCACTCTCGTACCCCAGCAACAGTGTGTCAGTCAGTATTACCACTCCTGTACCCCAGCAACAGTGTGTCAGTCAGTATTACCACTCCTGTACCCCAGCAACAGTGTGTCAGTCAGTATTACCACTCTTGTACCCCAGCAACAGTGTGTCAGTCAGTATTATCACTCTTGTACCCCAGCAACAGTGTGTCAGTCATTATTACCACTCTTGTACCCCAGCAACAGTGTGTCAGTCAGTATTACCACTCCTGTACCCCAGCAACAGTGTGTCAGTCATTATTACCGCTCTTGTGGTAACACTGACTGACACACTGTCGTCCGGAATAGATAAAACTTGCGATTTTAGCTTCAATAGCAACGCTCTTCTTGCCGAATAAGGCAGACGAAAATTTGTGTATGCAATAATTAGGCAAAAATCATTCTGAACCTAAAGAAAAAAAATACATTTCATTGTGTTTGTTTATTATTAAATTATTGTAAACTTATCTAAAATACATTTAGTTGAGTTAGGCTAAATTAAATTGCGTTTGTTATAAAAAGGTTAGGAAGTTTTTTTGGTACAAAATTATTGATTTTTTCATGAACTTAAATTAAAAAAATATATCTTTAAACAGGAGTTAATTTTAAATGAGTTCTTGCTAATTGATCAGTTTTACCTATTCGGCACGATATATATATATATATATATATATATATATATATATATATATATATATATATATATATATATATATATATATATATATATATATATATATGCTTGTGCGTGTGTGTGTGTACTCACCTAGTTGAGATTGCAGGGGTCGAGTCCAAGCTCCTGGCCCCGCCTCTTCACTGGTCGCTACTAGGTCACTCTCCCTGAACCGTGAGCTTTATCATACCTCTGCTTACAGCTATGTATGGATCCTGCCTCCACTACATCGCTTCCCAAACTATTCCACTTCCTGACTACTCTGTGGCTGAAGAAATACTTCCTAACATCCCTGTGATTCATCTGTGTCTTCAACTTCCAACTGTGTCCTCGTGTTGCTGTGTCCCGTCTCTGGAACATCCTGTCTTTGTCCACCTTGTCAATTCCTGTCAGTGTTAGTGTGTTAGTTACCATTTTGTCCTAGGCACATGTCGATTAGACACTAGGCCTGTAGTATATGCGTGTTAGTTATCATGTGTGTGTGTGTGTGTGTGTGTGTGTGTGTGTGTGTGTGTGTGTGTGTGTGGTGTGTGTGTGTGTGTGTGTGTGTGTGTGTGTGTGGTGTGTGTGTGTGTGTGTGTGTGTGTGTGTGTGTGTGTGTGTGTGTGTGTGGTGTGTGTGTGTGTGTGTGTGTGTGTGTGTGTGTGTGTGTGTGTAAAGCTGTGCAAAATCATGACTATGTTAAGAGAAATTCTTGCGTAAGCTTCAGGAATCCGCCATGCGCATTTGATGTTGAATTACATATAATCTTGTGATATCTGGCAGTCAAGTGAATGCCATCTAAAGGTCAGTGTGTGTTAGTTAATCCTGCACAATATATATGCACCCACAATTGTGGATGTGTGGGTATATACATGAAGGTATATGTGTCACTCAGTGTATATACATGAAGGTGTATGTGTCACTCAGTGTATATACATGAAGGTATATGTGTCAGTATACATACATGAAGGTGTATGTGTCACTCAGTGTATATACATGAAGGTGTATGTGTCACTCAGTGTATATACATGAAGGTGTATGTGTCAGTATACATACATGAAGGTGTATGTGTCACTCAGTGTATATACATGAAGGTGTATGTGTCACTCAGTGTATATACATGAAGGTATATGTGTCAGTATACATACATGAAGGTGTATGTGTCACTCAGTGTATATACATGAAGGTGTATGTGTCACTCAGTGTATATACATGAAGGTGTATGTGTCAGTATACATACATGAAGGTGTATGTGTCACTCAGTGTATATACATGAAGGTGTATGTGTCACTCAGTGTATATACATGAAGGTGTATGTGTCAGTATACATACATGAAGGTGTATGTGTCACTCAGTGTATATACATGAAGGTGTATGTGTCACTCAGTGTATATACATGAAGGTGTATGTGTCAGTATACATACATGAAGGTGTATGTGTCACTCAGTATACATACATGAAGGTGTATGTGTCACTCAGTGTATATACATGAAGGTGTATGTGTCACTCAGTGTATATACATGAAGGTATATGTGTCACTCAGTGTATATACATGAAGGTGTATGTCACTCAGTGTATATACATGAAGGTGTATGTCACTCAGTGTATATACATGAAGGTGTATGTCACTCAGTGTATATACATGAAGGTGTATGTCACTCAGTGTATATACATGAAGGTGTATGTCACTCAGTGTATATACATGAAGGTGTATGTGTCACTCAGTGTATATACATGAAGGTGTATGTGTCACTCAGTGTATATACATGAAGGTGTATGTGTCACTCAGTGTATATACATGAAGATGTATGTGTCAGTATATATACATGAAGGTGTATGTGTCACTCAGTGTATATACATGAAGGTGTATGTGTCACTCAGTGTATATACATGAAGGTGTATGTGTCACTCAGTGTATATACATGAAGGTGTTTGTGTCACTCAGTGTATATACATGAAGGTGTATGTGTCACTCAGTGTATATACATGAAGGTGTATGTGTCACTCAGTGTATATACATGAAGGTGTATGTGTCACTCAGTGTATATACATGAAGGTGTATGTGTCACTCAGTGTATATACATGAAGGTGTATGTGTCACTCAGTGTATATACATGAAGGTGTTTGTGTCACTCAGTGTATATACATGAAGGTGTATGTGTCACTCAGTGTATATACATGAAGGTGTATGTGTCACTCAGTGTATATACATGAAGATGTATGTCACTCAGTGTATATACATGAAGATGTATGTGTCACTCAGTGTATATACATGAAGGTGTTTGTGTCACTCAGTGTATATACATGAAGGTGTATGTGTCACTCAGTGTATATACATGAAGGTGTATGTGTCAGTATACATACATGAAGGTGTATGTGTCACTCAGTGTATATACATGAAGGTGTATGTGTCACTCAGTGTATATACATGAAGGTGTATGTGTCAGTATACATACATGAAGGTGTATGTGTCACTCAGTGTATATACATGAAGGTGTATGTGTCACTCAGTGTATATACATGAAGGTGTATGTGTCAGTATACATACATGAAGGTGTATGTGTCACTCAGTATACATACATGAAGGTGTATGTGTCACTCAGTGTATATACATGAAGGTGTATGTGTCACTCAGTGTATATACATGAAGGTATATGTGTCACTCAGTGTATATACATGAAGGTGTATGTCACTCAGTGTATATACATGAAGGTGTATGTCACTCAGTGTATATACATGAAGGTGTATGTCACTCAGTGTATATACATGAAGGTGTATGTCACTCAGTGTATATACATGAAGGTGTATGTCACTCAGTGTATATACATGAAGGTGTATGTGTCACTCAGTGTATATACATGAAGGTGTATGTGTCACTCAGTGTATATACATGAAGGTGTATGTGTCACTCAGTGTATATACATGAAGATGTATGTGTCAGTATATATACATGAAGGTGTATGTGTCACTCAGTGTATATACATGAAGGTGTATGTGTCACTCAGTGTATATACATGAAGGTGTATGTGTCACTCAGTGTATATACATGAAGGTGTTTGTGTCACTCAGTGTATATACATGAAGGTGTATGTGTCACTCAGTGTATATACATGAAGGTGTATGTGTCACTCAGTGTATATACATGAAGGTGTATGTGTCACTCAGTGTATATACATGAAGGTGTATGTGTCACTCAGTGTATATACATGAAGGTGTATGTGTCACTCAGTGTATATACATGAAGGTGTTTGTGTCACTCAGTGTATATACATGAAGGTGTATGTGTCACTCAGTGTATATACATGAAGGTGTATGTGTCACTCAGTGTATATACATGAAGATGTATGTCACTCAGTGTATATACATGAAGATGTATGTGTCACTCAGTGTATATACATGAAGGTGTTTGTGTCACTCAGTGTATATACATGAAGATGTATGTGTCACTCAGTGTATATACATGAAGGTGTATGTGTCACTCAGTGTATATACATGAAGATGTATGTCACTCAGTGTATATACATGAAGGTGTTTGTGTCACTCAGTGTATATACATGAAGGTGTATGTGTCACTCAGTGTATATACATGAAGGTGTATGTGTCACTCAGTGTATATACATGAAGGTGTATGTCACTCAGTGTATATACATGAAGATGTATGTGTCACTCAGTGTATATACATGAAGGTGTTTGTGTCACTCAGTGTATATACATGAAGGTGTATGTGTCACTCAGTGTATATACATGAAGGTGTATGTGTCACTCAGTGTATATACATGAAGATGTATGTCACTCAGTGTATATACATGAAGATGTATGTGTCACTCAGTGTATATACATGAAGGTGTATGTGTCACTCAGTGTATATACATGAAGGTGTATGTGTCACTCAGTGTATATACATGAAGATGTATGTCACTCAGTGTATATACATGAAGATGTATGTGTCACTCAGTGTATATACATGAAGGTGTTTGTGTCACTCAGTGTATATACATGAAGGTGTATGTGTCACTCAGTGTATATACATGAAGATGTATGTCACTCAGTGTATATACATGAAGATGTATGTGTCACTCAGTGTATATACATGAAGGTGTTTGTGTCACTCAGTGTATATACATGAAGGTGTATGTGTCACTCAGTGTATATACATGAAGGTGTATGTGTCACTCAGTGTATATACATGAAGATGTATGTGTCACTCAGTGTATATACATGAAGGTGTATGTGTCACTCAGTGTATATACATGAAGATGTATGTGTCACTCAGTGTATATACATGAAGATGTATGTCACTCAGTGTATATACATGAAGATGTATGTGTCACTCAGTGTATATACATGAAGATGTATGTGTCACTCAGTGTATATACATGAAGGTGTATGTGTCACTCAGTGTATATACATGAAGGTGTATGCGTCACTCAGTGTATATACATGAAGATGTATGTGTCACTCAGTGTATATACATGAAGGTGTATGTGTCACTCAGTGTATATACATGAAGGTGTATGCGTCACTCAGTGTATATACATGAAGGTGTATGTCACTCAGTGTATATACATGAAGGTGTATGTGTCACTCAGTGTATATACATGAAGGTGTATGTCACTCAGTGTATATACATGAAGGTGTATGTCACTCAGTATATATACATGAAGTTATTTTCATCCTTATGTTATGACTTACTAAAGTGTTCTTGAGGTCAGTGTACATGCTGTTGAGAGGATTTAAACCTGACTAACTTGTACTCTTACGTTACCTGTATCGTGAGGTGTGTTTGTGTGTGTACTCACCTAGTTGTGGTTGCAAGGGTTGAGACACAGCTCCTGGCCCCGCCTCTTCACTGGTCGCTACTAGGTCACTCTTCCTGCTCCATGAGCTTTATCATACCTCTTCTCAAAGCTATTTATGGACCTTGCTTCCACTACATTACTTCCAAGACTATTCCACTTCCTGACAACTTTGTGACTGAAGAAATATTTCCTGACATCCCTGTGATTCATCTGAGTCCCTAACTTCCAATTGTGACCCCTTGTTGCTGTGTCCCATCTGTGGAACATCCTGTCTCTGTCCACCTTGTCAATTCCTCTCAGTATTTTATATGTCGTTATCATATCCACCCTATCTCTCCTGTCCTCCAGTGTCGTCAGGTCGATTTCCTTTAACCTCTCGTCGTAGGACATGCTTCTTAGCTCCGGGACTAGTCTTGTTGAAAACCTTTGCACTTTCTCTAATTTCCTTACATGCTTGGCTAGGTGTGGGTTCCAAACTGGTGCTGCATACTCCAATATAGGCCTGACATACACGGTGTACAGGGTCCTGAACGATTCCTTATTGTGATGTCGGAATGCTATTCTTAGGTTTGAAGGCATCCATATGCTGCAGCAGTTATTTGGTTGATGTGTGCCTCAGGAGATGTGCCTGGTGTTATACTCACCCCAAGATCCCTTAGGTGTAGGTACATGATGTTTTCCAGTACCACCTCCATCATCTTAGCCATCCACATTTCTGGGCCCCCCATGTAGCTCCAAGTTCTCCAAGTCAATTTCTTTGTGATTAAAGTCACCCACAATCAAGTAGCTTTGCCCTGCTCGCATGAGCCCTTCTGGCCACTTCATCCAGTGTGTCAGCCATCGCTCTGTTACTTTCATCATACTCTTGCCATGGCCTCCTGCTGTTCTGTGGTGGGTTATACATCACTGCAATTACCACCTTGGAACCACCAGCCTGAAGTGTTCCTATTATGTAGTCTCTTGCTTCTCCTGTGCCTCCTCTCTCCAGCTTCTCAAAATCCCATTGGTTTTTGATGAGCAATGACACTCCACCCCTCTGTTCCCTCTGTCTTTCCTCTGTTATTATTCCTGTGAGTTTGGTTTTGGTGAGAGCTATGATGTCTGGTGATGCCTCTTTGATTCTTTCATGCCACTCCTCCCTCTTTCATGCCACTCCTCCCACTTATTCATTATTCCATCAGCGTTGGTGTACCATACCTTCAGTTTCCTCTCCAACACTGTGTTCTAGGGGGGTCTGTGGCATGGGGGGCCTGGTAGTGTGCTGTGGGATTCTACGGCATATTGTGGGTGGGGGCTGAAAGTGTGGATTGTGGTTTGTGTTGAGATAGCGTGTTTGGCTGCAGGGTTCTGATGGTGGTTCTGTGTGTGCTTGCGCTTGTTGCTCTGCCTGACTCTGATTGTCCTCTGCTGACTCTGTCCTTGTCTCTCTTCCTAGCCCCTTTCGTTTCTGTGTCTTCTCCCTCAGTTGCTGTCGTTCTGTTCTTATTCTGTTACAGTCTAAGAACACCCTCTTGTATGCTGATGATTCCTTCAGCCGTTGTTTCTCTTTCAGGATCCTGTTATGCACCATTTCTGTCTTGAAAATCAGTTTGGCCGATTTCTCCCCTTCAAACACCCTCCTATTCTATGAAAATTTACTATCTTAGTCATATCCTCTTCGCCTATTTCTTTGATGATGTTTTCTATCTGCCGTCTTTCATTGTGTGTCCTCCCTTCTCTCTCCTGAAGCCCATGAATAAACATTGACTTCTTCCTCTCCTCCTCCCATTGCCTTTCCCTGTGTCATTGGGTCCCATTTGTACATAGCCATTGTCTCCCATATGTTTTTTCCTGTAACTCTTGGTGGCATGGTCGTGCCTCTACATGGGATCTGTCAGCTTTTCCACCTTCTCCCCCCCCCCCTCACTTACTGCTATCCCTGCTCCTAACAGCTCTTCTCCCCCTATATTCGTCGGCCTTGCTTGGTGGACTGATAGGGCCTTAGCGTAAGTCTTGTCTCCTTCCGTTCCATTGGGCTCTTTGTTTAATAGGGGTGTACCGGCTTCAGATCCCATGTCTCCTCTAGGCACTGGCCCTGTAACTCTCTTCAACGTATTTACCTCATATTCTAGGGCCTGTATCCTGGCTTCTGCACCTTCAGCTTGTGACTCCCATTTCTTCTTTTGTGTGTGTGTGTGTGTGTGTGTGTGTGTGTGTGTGTGTGTGTGTGTGTGTGTGTGTGTGTGTGTGTGTGTGAGTGTGTGTGTGAGTGAGCGCGCGCACTTATGTACCTAAATGTACTTTCCTAAATTTACTTGCCTATATGTGATTGCAGGGGTCGAGACCGACTCATGGCCCTTCCTCTTAATTTTTCGTTGTCCGGATTCACTCCCTCATAGCCTCTTGGACCCTGTTATACTTACTCTCATTACTATACATGGGGCATGCCTCCACCAAATCTTCGTCCACGTCATTACACTTCCCAATCACCCTGAGGATGAATACTTCTCTGACATCCCTTTGGTTCCAATTATTCCCTCATGTACCAATTTCCCGCGTCTCAAACAGTCTATCCCTGTCTGCCTTATCAATTCCCTGAGTGTTTTGTATGCTGTCATCATGACTCTCGTTCTTCTGTCCTCTAGTGTTGTTAAGTTCAGTTCCATCAGCCTCTCCTCTTAGCTCATTCCTCTCGGCTCCAAGACAAGCCTCGTTACATACTTTTGCAAGTTATCCATTTAATTAACCTGCTTTAACATGGGTAGGTTCAATGCTGGTGTGCATCGATGTTTTAGTGTCATTTGTTTGAAAGGCGGGAAACAGGTGCACGAAGGCATAGTTGAAATTAAAGCACACAGGTGAGTTACTGCATTGCCAAAAAGTATTTCTCAGTCTCAGAATGATCAGGAAATGGAACGATCTTGACGAGGAAATGGTAAAGGCGAGACAGGATCTAATCACAGCTCTAGGAATGGGTACGATAGGGCTCACGAAACCACAAAGAGTGAACCTGCTAGCGGGCTGTGTAAGACAGGGCTACCTGCTGAGATTCGAATTTTGCAACAACAAACAGCTGAAAAAATCACACACACACACACACACACACACACACACACACACACACACACACACACACACACACACACACACACACACACACACTCACAAGAGGTTACTGCAAAAGCTAGAGGACCAGGCACACATAACAGGAAAGGCACTGCAATGGATCAGAGAATATCTGACAGGGAGGCAACAACGAGTCATGGTACGCGACGAGGTGTCAGAGTGGGCGCCTGTGACAAGCGGGGTTCCACAGGGGTCAGTCCTAGGACCTGTGCTGTTCTTGGTATACGTGAACGACATAACGGAAGGGATAGACTCAGAAGTGTCCTTGTTTGCAGACGATGTGAAGTTAATGAGAAGAATCGAATCGGACGAGGATCAGGCAGGACTACAAAGAGATCTGGACAGGCTACAAGCCTGGTCCAGCAACTGGCTCCTTGAATTTAACCCTGCCAAATGCAAAGTCATGAAGATTGGGGAAGGGCAAAGAAGACCGCAGACACAATATAGTTTAGATGGCCAAAGACTGCAAACCTCACTCAAGGAAAAAGATCTCGGGGTGAGTATAACACCGAGCATATCTCCTGAGGCGCACATCAATCAGATAACTGCTGCAGCATACGGGCGCCTGGCAAACCTACGGATAGCGTTCCGATACCTCAGTAAGGATTCGTTTAAGACTCTGTACACCATCTACGTCAGGCCCATACTGGAGTATGCAGCACCAGTTTGGAATCCACACCTAGTCAAGCACGTCAAGAAATTAGAGAAAGTGCAAAGGTTTGCAACAAGACTAGTCCCAGATCTACGGGGATTGTCCTATGAAGAAAGGTTGAGGGAAATCGGGCTGACGACACTGGAGGCCAGGAGGGTCAGGGGAGACATGATAACGACATATAAAATACTGCGCGGAATAGACGAGGTGGACAAAGACGGGATGTTCCAGAGATGGGACACAGACACAAGAGGTCACAATTGGAAGTTGAAGACTCAGATGAATCAAAGGGATGTTAGGAAGTATTTCTTCAGTCATAGAGTAGTCAGGCCATGGAATAGCCTAGAAAGTGATGTGGTGGAGGCAGGAACCATACATAGTTTTAAGGCGAGGTATGATAGAGCTCATGGGGCAGGGAGAGAGAGGACCTAGTAGCAATCAGCGAAGAGGCGGGGCCAGGAGCTGTGACTCGACCCCTGCAACCACAAATAGGTGAGTACAAATAGGTGAGTACACACACACACACACACACACACACTGTGCCACTAAATACAATCTTCAACACATCACTTGAAACTGGGCAACTACCTGAGGTATGGAAGATGGCAAATGTGGTCCCCATCTTTAAGAAAGGTGACAGAAATCAAGCACTAAACTATAGACCAATGTCACTGACGTGTATAGTATGCAAAGTCATGGAGAAGATTATCAGGAGGAGAGTGGTGGAGCACCTGGAGCGAAACAAGGTTATAAACGACACCCAGCACGGATTCATGGAAGGCAAGTCCTGTGTCACAAACCTACTAGAGTTTCATGACAAGGTGACTGAAGTAAGAAATGAGAGGGAGGGGTGGGTTGATTTCATTTTCTTGGAATGCAAGAAGGCCTTCGACACAGTTTCTCACAAGAGATTAGTACAGAAGCTAAGGATTAGGCACATATATCAGGAAGGGCACTGCAATGGATCAAAGAGGGAGGCAACAGCGAGTCATGGTCCTTGATGAGGTATCACAGTGGGCGCCTGTGACGAGTGGGGTCCCACACGGGTCAGTCCTGGGACCAATGCTATTCTTGGTCTATGTGAACGACATGACGGAAGGGATAGACTCAGAAGTGTCCCTGTTTGCAGATGATGTGAAATTAATGAGGAGAATTAAATCAGATGCGGACCAGACCAGTCTGCAAAGAGACCTGGACAGGCTGGACGCGTGGTCCAGCAACTGGCTCCTAGAATTTAACCCTGCCAAATGCAAAGTCATGAAGATCGGAGAAGGGCTAGGCGGCCAAAGACTGCAAACTTCACTCAAGGACAAAGATCGAGGGGTGAGTATAATACCGAGTACGTCGCCAGAAGCACGCATTAACCAGATAACTGCTGCGGCATATGGGCGCCTGGTAAACCTGAGAATAGCGTTCCGGTACCTCAGTAAGGAATCGTTCAAGACTTTATACACTGTACGTGAGGCCCATACTGGAGTACGTAGGACCAGTTTGGAACCCACACCTGGTCAAACACGTCAAGAAATTAGAGAAAGTGCAAAGGTTTGCGACAAGGCTGGTTCCAGAGCTAAGGGGAATGTCCTACGAAGAGAGGTTAAGGGAAATCGACCTGACGACACTGGAGGACAGAAGAGTCAGGGGAGACATGATAACGACATACAAAATACTGCGTGGAATAGACAAGGTGGACAGAGACAGGATGTTCCAGAAATGGGACACAGAAACAAGGGGTCACAATTGGAAGCTGAAGACTCAGAGCTGTATAGCCCTTGTGGCTTAGCGCTTCTTTTTGATTATAATAATAATGAAGACGCAGTGGCCCGGTGGCCTGGTGGCTAAAGCTCCCGCTTCACACACGGTGGGCCCGGGTTCGATTCCCGGCGGGTGGAAACATTTCGACACGTTTCCTTACACCTGTTGTCCTGTTCACCTAGCAGTAAATAGGTACCTGGGTGTTAGTCGACTGGTGTGGGTCGCATCCTGGGGGACAAGATTAAGGACCCCAATGGAAATAAGTTAGACAGTCCTCGATGACGCACTGACTTTCTTGGGTTATCCTGGGTGGCTAACCCTCCGGGGTTAAAAATCCGAACGAAATCTTATCTTATCTTATCTTATCTCAGATGAGTCAAAGGGATGTTAGGAAGTATTCAGCCACAGAGTTGTTAGGAAGTGGAATAGTCTGGCAAATGTAGTGGAAGCAGGAACCATACATAGTTTTAAGACGAGGTATGATAAAGCTCATGGAGCAGGGAGAGGGAGGACCAGTCGCGGTCAGTGAAGAGGCGGGGCCAGGAGCTGAGTCTTGACCCCTGCAACCACAATTAGGTGAGTACACACACACACACAAACGTATGTACACGTGAGAGTTTAATCCTTATGCAGTCTTAATGACTCATGCGCAGGTTATGGGCTATAAACCTAACACACCAACAAATTGTCCTCCCTCACCCTCACCAAACACTTGTACTAGGCCACTAACACCTTGTCACTTCACGGAATATGCAATCGCTTGGTTTATTTACTGTATAACGAAGCAGGGGGGGGAATATGGGCCATACATAATGCATGAGGTAGTGAGGTATGTGTGGCGGTGTATATTACATGGGAGCAGGAGAGACAATGGTCGGGAGTGTACCGTTGGGCAGGTGGCGCCCTCATTGTTATGTTTGTCACCCCCCACAATCAACTTACATCCTTGTACACATGGCCTCTCTTATGGAAATATGCACCTCTAGAATTATATGAAAATGTGAGCTTAGAAGATTTATCTAGGTTTCAGAGATATCTCGGAAAGCCCTGTCTCATCAATCTGATATAAGTATGATACAGGGTCTAAAGCCAGCAACAAACAACAAAATACCTTTCATCCGTGGACTGCTTGCAGAGGCAAAGGCAATGTTCGCGGCTTTCACTGAGACCCACATAAAGGATCACTTGGACAACGAAATATGGATCCCAGGTTACAACCTATACAGATGTGACAGAGTGAACAGACAAAAGGGGGGGGGGGGTTGGCCTGTACATTGCAGAGTCACTTGTTTGCACAGCACTGCTTAATGCCTCAAATGATATAGTGGAAGTTTTAGCAGTAAAGGTCGAGAACCAAAACCTAGTCGTTGTGGTAGTCTACAAGCCTCCGGATGCAACATCCCAGCAATTCCAGGAACAGCTGTTAAAAATTGACCACTGTCTGGAAAATCTTCCAGCTCCTGCACCCAACATCTTGCTCCTGGGGGATTTCAACTTAAGGCACCTAAAATGGAGGAATATAGCAAATAATATTGTTGCAGTAATAACACCAGGAGGCAGCTCTGATGAAAACTCACACTCAAACGAGCTTTTAAATCTCTGCACAAAATTCAATTTAAACCAGAAAATAATAGAGCCTACTAGACTGGAGAATACACTAGACCTCATCTTCACTAACAATGATGATCTGATAAGAAATGTCACCATATCAAAAACAATATACTCAGAAGATCACAACATAATTGAGGTTCAGACATGTATGCGTGGAGCCCCAGACCGACATAATGAGACTAGTCACGAGGGAGCATTCACCAAATTCAACTTCAATAACAAAAACATAAAGTGGGACCAAGTAAACCAAGTCCTAACCGATATAAGCTGGGAAGATATACTAAGCAACACAGACTCCAACTTATGCCTAGAACAGATTAACTCGGTGGCACTCGATGTATGCACAAGGCTTATTCCTCTAAGAAAAAGGAGGAGTAGATATAAAATAGAAAGAGACAGGCGCTCCCTTTACAGGCGACGGAAAAGAATAACAGAGCGGCTAAAAGAGGTCAATATATCTGAAATGCGTAGGGAGACACTGGTCAGAGAAATAGCAAGCATCGAACTTAAGCTAAAAGAATCCTTTAGGAGTCAGGAATCGCGGGAAGAACTAAAAGCCATAAATGAAATCGAAAGAAACCCAAAGTATTTCTTCTCCTATGCCAAATCAAAATCGAGAACAACGTCCAGTATTGGGCCCCTACTTAAACAAGATGGGTCCTACACAGATGACAGCAAGGAAATGAGTGAGCTACTCAAGTCCCAATATGACTCAGTTTTTAGCAAGCCGCTAACCAGACTGAGAGTCGAAGATCAAAATGAATTTTTTATGAGAGAGCCACAAAATTTGATTAACACAAGCCTATCCGATGTTATCCTGACGCCAAATGACTTCGAACAGGCGATAAATGACATGCCCATGCACTCTGCCCCAGGGCCAGACTCATGGAACTCTGTGTTCATCAAGAACTGCAAGAAGCCCCTATCACGAGCCTTTTCCATCCTATGGAGAGGGAGCATGGACACGGGGGTCGTCCCACAGTTACTAAAAACAACAGACATAGCCCCACTCCACAAAGGGGGCAGTAAAGCAACAGCAAAGAACTACAGACCAATAGCACTAACATCCCATATCATAAAAATCTTTGAAAGGGTCCTAAGAAGCAAGATCACCACCCATCTAGAAACCCATCAGTTACACAACCCAGGGCAACATGGGTTTAGAACAGGTCGCTCCTGTCTGTCTCAACTACTGGATCACTACGACAAGGTCCTAAATGCACTAGAAGACAAAAAGAATGCAGATGTAATATATACAGACTTTGCAAAAGCCTTCGACAAGTGTGACCATGGCGTAATAGCGCACAAAATGCGTGCTAAAGGAATAACAGGAAAAGTCGGTCGATGGATCTATAATTTCCTCACTAACAGAACACAGAGAGTAGTCGTCAACAGAGTAAAGTCCGAGGCAGCTACGGTGAAAAGCTCTGTTCCACAAGGCACAGTACTCGCTCCCATCTTGTTCCTCATCCTCATATCCGACATAGACAAGGATGTCAGCCACAGCACCGTGTCTTCCTTTGCAGATGACACCCGAATCTGCATGACAGTGTCTTCCATTGCAGACACTGCAAGGCTCCAGGCGGACATCAACCAAATCTTTCAGTGGGCTGCAGAAAACAATATGAAGTTCAACGATGAGAAATTTCAATTACTCAGATATGGTAAACATGAGGAAATTAAATCTTCATCAGAGTACAAAACAAATTCTGGCCACAAAATAGAGCGAAACACCAACGTCAAAGACCTGGGAGTGATTATGTCGGAGGATCTCACCTTCAAGGACCATAACATTGTATCAATCGCATCTGCTAGAAAAATGACAGGATGGATAATGAGAACCTTCAAAACTAGGGAGGCCAAGCTCATGATGACACTCTTCAGGTCACTTGTTCTATCTAGGCTGGAATATTGCTGCACACTAACAGCACCTTTCAAGGCAGGTGAAATTGCCGACCTAGAAAATGTACAGAGAACTTTCACGGCGCGCATAACGGAGATAAAACACCTCAATTACTGGGAGCGCTTGAGGTTCCTAAACCTGTATTCCCTGGAACGCAGGAGGGAGAGATACATGATTATATACACCTGGAAAATCCTAGAGGGACTAGTACCGAACTTGCACACGAAAATCACTCACTACGAAAGCAAAAGACTTGGCAGACGATGCACCATCCCCCCAATGAAAAGCAGGGGTGTCACTAGCACGTTAAGAGACCATACAATAAGTGTCAGGGGCCCGAGACTGTTCAACTGCCTCCCAGCACACATAAGGGGGATTACCAACAGACCCCTGGCAGTCTTCAAGCTGGCACTGGACAAGCACCTAAAGTCAGTTCCTGATCAGCCGGGCTGTGGCTCGTACGTTGGTTTGCGTGCAGCCAGCAGCAACAGCCTGGTTGATCAGGCTCTGATCCACCAGGAGGCCTGGTCACAGACCGGGCCGCGGGGGCGTTGGCCCCCGGAACTCTCTCCAGGTAAACTCCAGGTAAACACTAGAAAATTAGAGAGTGAAGGATAGGCTGACTGCATGTTCCTAAATGGGTAACAAGACTTTCAGCATTATAACACACAGCAGACCAGTTCATAAGCTATAAAGATAATCAATACAAAAGTAAAAGTTAAACTTAGTAAAGGAATATATAAGCAGTATAAACAGTCACGTAGAAAGATAGTATCAGAATGAGTGAATGTCATCAGCGTTGCTTTACAAGGGTCAGTCCTGAGACTCCTTCCACCTTCCAGGAGGTTTAGAATCATACATATTAATGTTTACAAACTACGCTAAGATAATGAGATATTCCGAACAGACAGGATCTGAAAAAAAAAAACTTAGAAAACAACCTTGGCCGGCTACAGGAATGACCAAAATAGTAACTACTCGTATTCATATGCAAATGTGATGTAAATGGGCGAGATGCAGGAAACCGGATAAATTGTACCACATGAGCGAAAAGTGGTTCACAAACTCAAGCAGTGAGACAGATCTGGGTGTGTAACACCAATCCGTCCCCGACGAATGGTGGCAGCTCACGCCACATTAACAGTCATTATAATGGCATTCAGGAACTTAGAGCATCATTGACGATATTACGGAGCAAGTACCTGAGCAAGCCTAAAATACGATGCGGGGGCTTGGGGCCCATACAAAATTAAACACGCCAAGAAAACTATGAAGGTTTAGAAGTTTACCTAGTTGGTGTTAGATCTTTGGAAGATAGGCTATAAAAACCCTGCTAGCATTTGAACTCAAGACACAAGAGCACAAAGATAGAGGACATTATTACAACATACAAGATAGAAAAATGTAGGCAGACAAAGCTGCTACACAATTGGTGATAATTTTCAAAATCTTTGTGTTCCTCGATTAGAATATCCTGTACTCACGTCCTTACAAGGAAGTCGAGACTTTAGTCTAGAAAAAATAAAAGTTCGTTAACAGCACACTTCAGAATATAATATATAATTATGCAGATTAAACAGACTGTAAAGGGTAAATTCTGATGAATAGCTTAAACCTAGATTGAAGCCTAAAATATATTTGAAGCCTAAATATATTTTTAACCAAAGACGTTTGTGAATAAAGAAATAAGTATTATAAGTTTACGGTAATTTTTCCTGGAATGAAATGCAGTGTTTATCTAGTCGAGAAATTTAATAATATTGCAAAGTTGTGTTTAGTCTGAAGGTCCGACGATGCTCTTCTTGTATGGAAAATACTGTATTGTTTTGTTGTGGTGACTGGACTTGTGGTGTCATGATGGTGACATTGTGTTGTGATTGTGTAGTGTAGTGTTGACAGTATATTGTGCTTCGGTATGGTAGTGTACTGATAGTGACAATTGATAGTGTCGTTTTGTGGTGCCTTGAGTGTTTGTATATTTCGTAATGGTAAGTGAAAGTTGTGGTTTTCACGAGTCATTTCTCTTATTATTGGTCTTGACCACAGCAATGCACTGCAGACACGCATATTGAAGTTAGTGTTTTGTGTGTCGCCAATGTGATCCCGCGAAGGCCGTGCTTTTTTGTGTTGCGAGAGCTCCGTTTAGACGACGAGTGAATGTTGATAGGCTGGTTATGTTAAATGGGCGGATTACCTCACCAGGTTTTAATTGTGCATTTCACGTCGCTTTCACTGGCTTCTCGTTTAGGACGTTGGAAAGGCAAAGGACAGATTAAGTGGGTAGAGCTGTCATTAGTGTACGTGAACGCTCTTGTGTGTGTACGGTATGTAATGACCTAGTTGCTTGTACGGATCGAATCACATATTAACTCTGCAAGCTTTACAGATTTCTGGCTCCAAGGACCATATCATACCTACTCTTGAAACTGTGCATGAAGTTTTTATCTAAAACCTTTTCTACTTTATTCCACTTCCTGTCCTGAGATTTAAAATTGATTTTACTATCGTTTTTGTGGCTCATTTGCTTTTTCAGCTATGTACATACACCCTGGCTTCTTTTCCACCCATCTTAAGTGCCCCTCCTTATCCAATCTCTCTAGTCTCCTGTGAATTTTGTACGTCATTTTCATGGCTCTTCAGGTCTTCTTTTCTTCTACAGTTGTTAAAGTTCTTAAAGTCTCTCATCGTTCATCGTCCCTCAGTTAACATAAAAGTCACATTACTAGTCTTGGATCTTTTGAATTTCTTTATATTCTTGATCAGGTGTGGGCACCGTGTTGGTGCCGCGTACCCTAAGTAGGCTTAAACTGTGTATAAAGTCATACTGCATTCTTTGTTAAAGTTTCTGGAAGCATTACTTAGGCTGTGAATAAAAGACGCAAGTGTAGAGTAAGCCTAAATTTATTGTGACTTTCGATCTATGTAGAGCTTTAAGTCAAGCTCCACATAGTGTATTGTCACTCTTTCCATGTGTTGTTTCATTACTGTGGGCAGTATGTTGTTGTGTGTAATAGTAGTTCTGGCGAAGTGCCTGTTGTAATGCCAACTGCTAGATGTTTCTATTTGTACATTGTCTGCAGTGTTTATCTTCTCAGGTTGTCTTCCATATCCAGTTTTTGCATTCACTTTCCTTTTCACTACTGGATATTTGTAATTGTACGCTGTTTACCTGGAGAGGGTTTCGGGGGTCAACGCCCCCACGGCTCGGTCTGAGACCAGGCCTCATGGTGAATCAGGGTCTGGTCAACCAGGCTGTTACTGCTCGCCGCACGCAAGCTGACGTACGCACCACAGCCCGGTTGGTCAGGTACTGATTTTAGGTGCCTGTCCAGTGCCTTCTTAAAGACAGCCAGGGGTCTATTGATAATCCCCCTTATGTATGCTGGGAGGCAGTTAAACAGTCTTGGGCCCCGGACACTTATTGTGTTGTCTCTCAATGTACTCGTGGCGCTCCTGCTTTTCATCGGGGGAATGTTGCATCTCCTGCCGAGTCTTTTGCTTTCTTAGTGACTGATTTTTGTGTGCAGGTTTGGTACCAGTCCCTCCAGGACCTTCCAAGTGTATATTATCGTGTATCTCTCTCGCCTGCATTCCAGGGAATACAGATCAAGGACCTTCAACCTTTCCAAGTAATTTAGGTGCCTTATGGTACTTATGTGTGCCGTGAAAGTTCTTTGTACACTCTCCAGGTCTGCAATGTCGCCAGCCTTGAAGGGGGCCGCTAGTGTACAGCAGTATTCCAGCCTAGAGAGCACAAGCGATTTGAAGAGAATCATCATGGGCTTGGCGTTCCTAGTTTTGAAGTTCTCATTATCGATCCTATCATGAGAACCTGCATTGTTTGTGAAAATTATTATTATTATTATTATTATTATTATTATTATTATTATTATTATTATTATTATTATTATTACAAATCACCTGCAGGAGATTTACAAGGCATTACCTGAATTATTACCTGCAAGTAATTTGGTTGAGGTAAGTGAGACTTAAGTCACAGTAGGTCACTGAACTGCGACTCCTTCGACTGCCCACTTCTTCACCACTTTCACAAAAAAACTAGCCCTGACATTAAATTAATTATAAAATTAAAACCAGCTACTCTGGTGTATTGAAGTTTAGTGTACTGTATAGGATTAGGTTTGCTGGGAACACAGAATATAATTACTGTACATAAATTATTAATGTTATTAAAAAGAACTTTGTATTACTACTTACCATTTAATTACTGGAAGGCATTGCTGATGGAACACACCCTAACCTAGCCCCAAACAGCTAGAATTTACGATAGCCAATGTAAAAACTACTGTACATTGTGGGTAGGCATTTAGTTAAGGCTTGTTGTTGGGAAGGATTCATTGAAGTCCTCTATTTTCGTCCTACACACGCAATTCTTGAGGTCCCGCTAATTTCATGTCCCAATTCTTCAGCAAGAACGTGTCAGCAATTTCTAAATTACGAATTGAGACCGATACACCCCATTAAGCCTCCGAGAATGCCCAATTATTCACAGAATTTCCCATTACAACCAGTGTTCACACATTCAAAATGGCGTCTCCTCCCCGGTGTCAGTCTCTTCCACACCCCCCTTCACTTAAAAATTTCTCGAAGGGTCCAAATAGCATCACATTTTAATATGAAAATATTATATTATTCATATTGTTCTACATTTATGAAATTATGTAAAAAAAAAATTCCCAAGTGTTTATCTTCCCAGGTTCTCTTCCATATCTAGTTTTTGCATTCACTTTCCTTTTCACATTACTCTGTACTTATCATCACTTATTATTTCCATGGGGAAGTGCTAAATCCTTAGGGTCATATAGCACCTCGGAAATTTGAGGTAATCAGATTTAATTCAAGAAGAGGGTAGCTTCAGTTTCATGGACCAAAGTCTCTTCACCTGCATCATTATGCCCTCCTTCCCTAGAAGGGTCTTTTAATTGATATTTTATTTTGGCTTTCGGATTTTTATATTTTTCTGGAGGAGGGTAACAACTTAATTCTTCAAATCCGGTCGTAAAATTTGTACTTAAAAGCAAGACACGGTGACTGTAGCAACCATTATCTGTAGACGTCGGTTTCAGATCAAGACTCCTGGTGGACGGCCTTATCAATAAATTTATTAAAATACAAATGTTTGTTTCAGAATTACTGTATATAAAGCTTACAACAATCTGAAGGTCCAGACGATACATAGCATTTCGGGCAAAACTTAGCCTTAAAATTTACTTTTGTTTTTGTTATCAAAGGTTTAATATATTGTGTCACTAGGAACTTAAAAATAGATACAACTTAGTTCATAAAATAACGAAATGAGTAAAATATATTTTTGTTCTAAGAAGGTGAGAGGTATTAATTAATTCACTTACAATACAGAACAGTATATTGCAGTACAAGTTCACTGAGAATTGTTACGTTAGACTGCATGCTGGGCGCACATTATCTTAACGTACACACCACAGCCTGGTTGTACAGGAATTAACTTGAACTTTTCAAGCTTCCTCCTGAAGATAGCTGGAGATCTGTTAATTCCCCTCATTTTCTTTTTATTTTAATCACTAGGAAGCACTAAACCTATAGAAGTCTTACAGCACTTGGATAATGGGAGGCATTCAAGTTCGTTCCAAGGAAGAAGACATTCATTCATTAGAGGTTTGCCGGTACTTCCGGCCCGGGTAGGAAGAAGACGATAGTTCCGTTCCTTATACCAAGAGTCCTCACCGGTATCAAGGTATGCGTATGAGGCGGGAGGTCTAGGAGGGGGGGGGGTAGCTTTCCTAGAGTATAAAACTGAAAAATTTAAGACAAAAACTGACTTCAGAGCAGATACTTGATAATCCATTAGTTGGCAGATACTTGATAATCCATTAGTTGGCAGATACTTGATAACCCATTAGTTGGCAGATACTTGATAATCCATTAGTTGGCAGATACTTGATAATCCATTAGTTGGCAGATACTTGATAATCCATTAGTTGGCAGATACTTGATAATCCATTAGTTGGCAAATACTTGATAACCCATTAGTTGGCAGATACTTGATAACCCATTAGTTGGCAGATACTTGATAATCCATTAGTTGGCAGATACTTGATAACCCATTAGTTGGCAGATACTTGATAATCCATTAGTTGGCAGATACTTGATAATCCATTAGTTGGCAGATACTTGATAATCCATTAGTTGGCAGATACTTGATAACCCATTAGTTGGCAGATACTTGATAACCCATTAGTTGGCAGATACTTGATAATCCATTAGTTGGCAGATACTTGATAATCCATTAGTTGGTATAATTTGTCATATGAAAAAGGATTTTATCATATGTTAGCTACTCATACTGCAACATTTGTGCTGATTTATATTCCATATAGTAGTTGTATGGAAATCAGGACACTAAAAAATATCAGAGCAAAATTCTTCCTTTCTCCCCTTCATATGTAACCAACAGTATGCATATTTTTTACCGAATGATGTATTTATGTTTACTTAATTGTACATTTTTTTATGAACTGAATTCTTTTCTGTTAGTTTTCATTTATTTGATGTTAATTGTAATCTTTGTAATTTCCACGTGAAGAAAATAACCAGACTCGCTTATCCTCAACACAACGCTAGTTTAATATTGTATAGTATTCCTCTTGCTAAGATGGATTCAAGTTAAATATATATATATATATATATATATATATATATATATATATATATATATATATATATATATATATATATATGTCGTGCTGAATAGGCAGAACTTGCGATCTTGGCTTAAATAGCAACGCTCATCTTGCCATATAGGACAAGGGAAAATTTGTGTATGCAATAATTTCGCCAAAATCATTCTGAATCTAACGAAAAAAATATATTTCACTGTGTTTGTTTAGTAGTAAATTACTGTAAACAAATCTAAAATATATTTAGTTGGGTTATGCTAAAATAAATTGTTCTTGTTATAATAAGGTTAGGTAAGTTTTCTAAGATTCTTTTGGAGCAAAATTAAAATTTTTTACACTAACATTAATGAAAAAAAATATATCTTTAAACGTATAAGAGAAAATTTTAGAAAGGACTTAATTTTAAATGAGTTCTCGCTAATTGACCAGTTTTACATATTCGGCACGACACACACACATATATATATATATTTATATATATATATATATATATATATATATATATATATATATATATATATATATATATATATATATATATATAATGTGTGTGTGTGTACATAATCTGATGTCGGTGAGGATGCTCTTGATCCAAGGAACTGGACTTGCACTCCCTTTCCCTGAATATAATTAATTTGACTGACTCCCGTCCCTCAAGCACTATATGCTCCTCCGAGTTTTGTGCTTCTCCTTATTACAGTGCAATAAATAAATATGTAAAGATTGCTATTATGAATTTCTACAGTTTGTTTTACAATGTTAATGTTGTTGTATGTTGTTACAGGGAGATGCGAGGAGTGCAGCCAACCATTGTGTATGGACGGACCTGCGAGGAGCTTCCTTCTCGTGCCCTGCGCTCCCCGCGCTCACATATTGTGGCTGCCTTTACCGGGCCAGCGGGGGGCCTCACCTCTGTCAATCGTGGGGGTGACCCGCCATTGCAACGAGACGAGGCCGATCTAGACTACATAGATGCCGACGATGCCACATCTGATGCTCAGCCTAATGCCTACGTCACTTCCCAGAAGCCACCCCCACGTAAGACGCCATATGCCGATATAGCTGCGTACTTCCGCAAAAGAGATCCTAAATCGCCCGTTCATAAAAGATCCCGAGATGGTGTTAGTGAGGGACGCAGTATGGATTCCCTAGACTGTGAGGCTCCTTCGTGGAGAGGGGAGGCACCCTCGCCACTTTCCCCAAACCCTGGTCGGGCCCCTCCGGCTGCCTTCCTCCAGTTTGGTGACGGGCCCCTCAACTATGGCCTTACTCTCCCCCCAGATAGTGATGGTGATGGTTCAAATAATGGTTGTGCTAATGGGAATAATGGTGTTGTTGGTGCTAGTAGAAATAGTTGTAGTGGTTACGAGAGAAATTATAGTGATATTGTCAGTGATGTTGAAAGTAACGGAGATATAATGCAGGTGGGTAGTTATGATGCAGGTGGCTGGTCTAGTAGTGACAGCACAGGCCACAATATAAACACAGATAATATGGGCATGGTAGAAGCCGTGCTAGTTAGCTGCAGAGATGAAGGTGGAGGGACGGTCAACAAACTCATGATGCAGCCAGCCTTGTGCCCCAAATTGGATGATAACCTCAATCCCCTCATTATGGTTGATAACCCCGTGCAAGGTACAGACGCCCCTTTAGATAACCAAACTTTTGATTCTGACTCCCAGAGCAACCCCACCCAGACAGACAATGCAGACCGATCATATGAGAATGGAAACAACAATCCAGACATCAGCCCTCCCGATGACGACCTCCCTTGCGAAGCCAACGAGGGGGGTCTGGCCAGCCAACGGGCCAAGTTCCTCACTCTGGATTTAGTGGAAGCTGGGGCAATGGCAGGTCAGTCTGCCTGGCTCCACCCTATCAACTTAGCTAATCTGCACCTTCGTGTCTTGGACGCATGCCTGTAAAGCACTGATGTTATTCAGACATCCTATCATGATACTGACGATTTAGAATTAGCTGCGTAAACACGAGAGCATGACTTGACCATTTGTCAAAGCCACCTGCAGACGGTGCCCTCATTAACCCAGCATGTAACATCTTGTGTACTTTTGCGCTAGTGCTAGGATTAGTCGTCAGTCTTAATATAGGCTAACTAGCAGTAAGATTTGCTAGATCCACGCTAATATGATTCTCATTAAGCTTACTAGGTTAATATAATTGTGTAAATTTCATAATTTAAATAATAATAAATACCTTTAAAACCCATCACAAAACCCATTAAACATACTCTCATATTCATGACTTATTTGAAGTTTCCTTTCTTATTCTGTAAACAAGAGATTGTCAATCAATTTTCTATTATAACTTCAATCCTCGACGATTATTTCATTGAGTAGCTTTTTCTTCTAATTTTCTTGTATTACTTCCTTAGAGATCATTGATATTGATGGATATATAGTACTTGTGATTCCATATACATCAATTGATGTAAAGGAACGAGTATACATAATGAAGTAATTTAAAACATGACATCATGAGGAGTAGATAACAGGGTAGGCTACTTCATGATTTCTTATGAAATAATCTTGTGTACAGATACCTTCTTCTTTCATTGTCATTTTTCCACCTTGACATCCTTTCCTCGTCCTTATTTCCCTCTTCCCTCTCTATCTCGCACTCCAACTCGTACTCACCACTCCGACGGTGACACTCATCGATAAATGAAAAATTTGTTTTACAAATGACCAACAGAAAATTACACTGCCCTATATCCATTTAGACAAATATGTTCTAGACATGTAAGTTTTAAGTTACAGTAAAGAGGCTTTCTGAATTTAAGAGAAGACAAGTATCCATGTGAAGCATCATACAATACTGTACAGCTGTGAGGATGATGATAACCCCACTTGCATCAAAATACTAGAAATAAACTAAGGAACTTTACACAGAAAAAGGACATCTGACTTTACCTCAGGAGTTCCAAAAACACGTCACTACTGTTCAGTCGACTATGGTGTGCCCACAAGTATAAAATTAAAAGTAGTAACATCCAACTGCTATTTGCATATGTATACATACATTATACAGTTGGGGTCCACCTCTGGTGCAAATTGTCGAACCCGTCATAGCCTCGGAGAAGTGGATAAAAAGGCTTCAAGGAAGAATATTTGGATTTCTTCCTGAAGCCGTTTGAATATTTCACTTCCCTTACCACCCCATCTTTTCATTCTTTTTTACCAATAGGTATATTTTATTACATAATATGGTACAAAAGATTAAAGAGATACGACCAACTTGTTGAAAAAAAAAAAAAAAAAAAATATATATATATATATATATATATATATATATATATATATAATATATATACATTATATTTATATATATATATATATATATATATATATAATGTCGTGCCGAATAAGTAAAACTTGCGATTTTGGCTTAAACAGCAACGCTCTTCTTGCCGAATAAGGCAAGCGAAAATTTGTGCATGCAATAATTTCGCAAAAATCATTCTGAACCTAACGAAAAAAATATATTTCATTGTGTTTGTTTATTATTAAATTATTGTAAACTTATCTAAAATATATTTACTTATGCTAAATTAAACTGTGCTTGTTATTATAAGGTTAGGTAAGTTTTCTAAGGTACTTTTGGTACAAAATTATTAATTTTTACATTAACATAAATTAAAAAATATATATATCTTTAAACGTTAAGAGAAAATTTTAGAAAGGACTTAATTTTAAATGAGTTCTTGCTAATTGACCAGTTTTACTTATTTGGCACGGTTATGTATTTTTTTTTTTTTTTTTTTTTTTTTTTTTTTTTTTCAACAAGTCGGCCGTCTCCCACCGAGGCAGGGTGACCCAAAAAAGAAAGAAAATCCCCAAAAAGAAAATACTTTCATCATCATTCAACACTTTCACCACACTCGCACATTATCACTGTTTTTGCAGAGGTGCTCAGAATACAACAGTCTAGAAGCATACACATATAAAGATACACAACATATCCCTCCAAACTGCCAATATCCCAAATCCCCCCTTTAAAGTGCAGGCACTGTACCTCCCATTTCCAGGACTCAAGTCCGACTATATGAAAATAACCGGTTTCCCTGAATCCCTTCACTAAATATTACCCTGCTCACACTCCAACAGATCGTCAGGTCCCAAGTACCATTCGTCTCCATTCACTCCTATCTAACACGCTCACGCACGCTTGCTGGAAGTCCAAGCCCCTTGCCCACAAAACCTCCTTTACCCCCTCTCTCCAACCCTTTCGAGGACGACCCCTACCCCGCCTTCCTTCCCCTATAGATTTACATGCTTTCCATGTCATTCTACTTTGATCCATTCTCTCTAAATGACCAAACCACCTCAACAACCCCTCTTCTGCCCTCTGACTAATACTTTTATTAACTCCACACCTTCTCCTAATTTCCACACTCCGAATTTTCTGCATAATATTTACACCACACATTGCCCTTAAACAGGACATCTCCACTGCCTCCAACCGTCTCCTCGCTACTGCATTTACCACCCAAGCTTCACACCCATATAAGAGTGTTGGTACTACTATACTTTCATACATTCCCTTCTTTGCCTCCATAGATAACGTTTTTTGACTCCACATATACCTCAACGCACCACTCACCTTTTTTCCCTCATCAATTCTATGATTAACCTCATCCTTCATAAATCCATCCGCCGACACGTCAACTCCCAAGTATCTGAAAACATTCACTTCTTCCATACTCCTCCCCAATTTGATATCCAATTTTTCTTTATCTAAATAATTTGACACCCTCATCACCTTACTCTTTTCTATGTTCACTTTCAACTTTCTACCTTTACACACATTCCCAAACTCATCCACTAACCTTTGCAATTTTTCTTTAGAATCTCCCATAAGCACAGTATCATCAGCAAAAAGTAACTGTGTCAATTCCCATTTTGAATTTGATTCCCCAAAATTTAATCCCACCCCTCTCCCGAACACCCTAGCATTTACTTCCTTTACAACCCCATCTATAAATATATTAAACAACCATGGTGACATTACACATCCCTGTCTAAGTCCTACTTTTACCGGGAAGTAGTCTCCCTCTCTTCTACACACCCTAACCTGAGCCTCACTATCCTCATAAAAACTCTTTACAGCATTTAATAACTTACCACCTATTCCATATACTTGCAACATCTGCCACATTGCTCCTCTATCCACTCTATCATATGCCTTTTCAAAATCCATAAATGCAATAAAAACTTCCCTACCTTTATCTAAATACTGTTCACATATATGCTTCAATGTAAACACTTGATCTACACATCCCCTACCCACTCTGAAACCTCCTTGCTCATCCGCAATCCTACATTCTGTCTTACCTCTAATTCTTTCAATTATAACCCTACCGTACACTTTTCCTGGTATACTCAATAAGCTTATTCCTCTATAATTTTTACAGTCTCTTTTGTCCCCTTTCCCTTTATATAAAGGGACTATACATGCTCTCCGCCAATCCCTAGGTACCTTCCCCTCTTTCATACATTTATTAAACAAAAGTACCAACCACTCCAACACTATATCCCCCCCTGCTTTTAACATTTCTGTCATGATCCCATCAGTTCCAGCTGCTTTACCCCCTTTCATTTTACGTAATGCCTCACGTACCTCCCCCACACTTACATTCTGCTCTTCTTCACTCCTAAAAGATGGTATACCTCCCTGACCAGTGCATGAAATTACTGCCTCTGTTTCTTCCTTAACATTTAAAAGTTCCTCAAAATATTCTCGCCATCTACCCAATACCTCCATCTCCCCATCTACTAACTCCCATACTCTATTTTTAACTGACAAATCCATATTTTCCCTAGGCTTTCTTAACTTGTTTAACTCACTCCAAAATTTTTTCTTATTTTCATTAAAATTTCTTGACAGTGCCTCTCCCACTCTATCATCTGCTCTCCTTTTGCACTCTCTCACCACTCTCTTTACCTTTCTTTTACTCTCCATATACTCTGCTCTTCTTATAACACTTCTGCTTTGTAAAAACCTCTCATAAGCTACCTTTTTCTCTTTTATCACACCCTTTACTTCATCATTCCACCAATCACTCCTCCTTCCTCCTGCCCCCACCTTCCTATATCCACAAACTTCTGCCCCACATTCTAATACTGCATTTTTAAAACTATTCCAACCCTCTTCAACCCCCCCACTACTCATATATATACATATATATACATATATATATATATATATATATATATATATATATATATATATATATATATATATATATATATATATATATATATATATATACACTAGAGTGTCGTGCCGAATATGTAAAACTGGTCAATTGGCAAGAACTCATTTAAAATTAAGTCCGTTCTAAAATTTTCTCTTACACGTTTAAAGATATATTTTTTCATTAATGTTAATATAAAAAAATTTAATTTTGCACCAAAAGAATCTTAGAAAACTTACCTAACCTTATTATAACAAGAACAATTTATTTTAGCCTAACCCAACTAAATATATTTTAGATTTGTTTACAGAAATTTAATACTAAACAAACACAGTGAAATATATTTTTTTCGTTAGGTTCAGAATGATTTTGGCGAAATTATTGCATACACAAATTTTCACTTGTCCTATATGGCAAGATGAACGTTGCTATTTAAGCCAAGGTGGCAAATTCTGTCTATTCGGCACGACATATATATATATATATATATATATATATATATATATATATATATATATATATATATATATATACATATATATGTATATATGTCGTGCCGAATATGTAAAACTGGTCACTTAGCAAGAACTCATTTAAAATTAAGTACTTTCTGAAATTTTCTCTTATACGTTTAAAGATATATTTTTTTCATTAATGTTAATGCAAAAATTTTTAATTTTGCACCAAAAGAATCTTAGAAAACTTACCTAACCTTATTATAACAAGAACAATTTATTTTAGCCTAACCCAACTAAATATATTTTAAATACGTTTACAATAATTTAGTACTAAACAAACACAATCAAATATATTTTTTTCGTTAGGTTCAGAATAATTTTGGCGAAATTATTGCATACACAAATTTTCACTTGTCCTATATGGCAAGATGAACGTTGCTATTTAAGCCAAGATGGCAAGTTCTGCCTATTCGGTACGACATATATATTATATATATATATATATATATATATATATATATATATATATATATATATATATATATATATATATATATATATGCAATAAGATCACAGTAAACAGGTGATTTCAAAATATGCAAAACAACCACTCTGAAAGAATAGAGAAATTCCAAGCGCTTTCGTGACTACTCACATTATCAAGGAACTATGAAAGTGAAGCATCCAAGGAAGCTATATAAGGGGTCCGGCCAGCACCTCACTATCAGATCCCACAACGGTTAAACACGTGACGCGCGGCGAGACAACTTGGATAGGTCCTTTGCACAACTCACCCCCAAGCTATTCTACCCAAGAAAATTTTAAAATTATTTATCCAGTGTATTATTAAATTCTTCCCAAATTCTATTAATTATAAATAGATCTAATTTATATAAACCAAAGGAAATATTCATATTTTCAAAACTGCTTTTTATGAAACAAGATTCAATTATATTCCTGTCGACCATGGACTTGCTTGATACTACTTTCTCAACTTTTTGAAAATCAATTGGATGGTTAAAATCTCTTACATGAATAAATAGAGCATTGGAATCTTGTCCAGTTCTAATGCTATATTTGTTGTTTTAATCTTAGTTCGAGATTTTTACCAGTTTGACTGTAATAAACTTTATCGCAAATTTTACAAGGAATCTTATAGACACATCCATCAGCATTTTGGGGGGAATTCTTTATCAAAAGTTTTTTTACTGTATCAAGATTTTTGAATACAACTTTAATATTAAAAGTCTTAAGAAGAGAAGGCATATCAACCAAGTTTTCATGGTAAGGGAGAACCAACATATTTTTAGTTGAATAAGGCTGGTTGCCCCTTTTTGGATTATAAAAAGTGTTTCTAGCAACTTTAAAAGATTTATCAATTACATTTCTTGGGTATTTTAAATAATTACCTATTTCATAAATTTTGGATATTTCCTCATCTATGAACTCAGGACTACAAATTCGTAAAGCTCTCAAAAACATTGATGAGAAAACAGACAGTTTGACTCTATCTTGATGCGAGGAATAATAGTGGACATAGGAACAGTTATTTGTAGGTTTTCTGTAAATTTTAAATTTGAATTCATTATTACCCTTAATAATTAAAACATCTAGAAAAGGCAATGAGGGAATCCAGTCAGACCAATTATTAGCTCCATAGGGTCAGTTTCATATAAATTATCCAAATGGCTTGTTGATATTTTG
The DNA here is from genome assembly GCF_038502225.1 of Cherax quadricarinatus. Lineage (NCBI taxonomy): Eukaryota > Metazoa > Arthropoda > Malacostraca > Decapoda > Parastacidae > Cherax > Cherax quadricarinatus. The sequence continues at coordinate 25,766,376 of NC_091301.1, read as the reverse complement.
AGCCCTATTGTTGGCAAAATTTCTAACTTTAATGTTAAAAACATAGACTTGGTTGATAAATTAAGCTCCTTGACTGACTTAAATGATTTTAACATGGTCAGTTTTGATGTTACTTCCTTGTTTACGAAAGTTCCTGTTGATGATTTATTAAGTTTCTTATCTGAAGAAGTCGTTAACTATGATTTACCATTGCCAGTTCCTACTATCATTAAACTTATTAAACTTTGCATTGTTGATGCAAAATTTGTATTTAATGATAAGTTTTACACTCAGAAGTTTGGTATGGCAATGGGAAATCCTCTTTCACCTGTTCTTAGTAACCTATACATGGAATTTTTTGAAACAAGGTTGCTTAACACAATCCTCCCTAATAAAGCTAAATGGTTCAGATATGTTGATGATATTTTGTGTCTTATGCCCAAAAATGTAGATATACACCATTTTCTTGGAAAATTAAATAGCTTAGCCCATTCTATAAACTTTACTGTTGAGTTTGAAGAAAATAACTCATTGCCTTTTCTAGATGTTTTAATTATTAAGGGTAATAATGAATTCAAATTTAAAATTTACAGAAAACCTACAAATAACTGTTCCTATGTCCACTATTATTCCTCGCATCAAGATAGAGTCAAACTGTCTGTTTTCTCATCAATGTTTTTGAGAGCTTTACGAATTTGTAGTCCTGAGTTCATAGATGAGGAAATATCCAAAATTTATGAAATAGGTAATTATTTAAAATACCCAAGAAATGTAATTGATAAATCTTTTAAAGTTGCTAGAAACACTTTTTATAATCCAAAAAGGGGCAACCAGCCTTATTCAACTAAACATATGTTGGTTCTCCCTTACCATGAAAACTTGGTTGATATGCCTTCTCTTCTTAAGACTTTTAATATTAAAGTTGTATTCAAAAATCTTGATACAGTAAAAAAAACTTTTGATAAAGAATTCCCCCCAAAATGTTGATGGATGTGTCTATAAGATTCCTTGTAAAATTTGCGATAAAGTTTATTACGGTCAAACTGGTAAAAATCTCGAACTAAGATTAAAACAACATAAATATAGCATTAGAACTGGACAAGATTCCAATGCTCTATTTATTCATGTAAGAGATTTTAACCATCCAATTGATTTTCAAAAAGTTGAGAAAGTAGTATCAAGCAAGTCCATGGTCGACAGGAATATAATTGAATCTTGTTTCATAAAAAGCAGTTTTGAAAATAATATGAATATTTCCTTTGGTTTATATAAATTAGATCCATTTATAATTAATAGAATTTTGGAAGAATTTAATAATACACTGGACAAATAATTTT
>NC_091301.1:25542560-25762560 GCF_038502225.1 Cherax quadricarinatus | reverse complement strand
CCTAACCTTATTATAACAAGAACAATTTATTTTAGCCTAACCCAACTAAATATATTTTAGATTTCTTTACAGTAATTTAATACTAAACAAACAGAGTGAAATGTATTTTTTTCGTCAGGTTCAGAATGATTTTGGCGAAATTATTGCATAAACAAATTTTCGCTTGTCCTATATGGCAAGATGAGCGTTGCTATTTAAGCCAAGATCGCTAGTTCTGCCTATTCGGCACGACATATATATATATATATATATATATATATATATATATATATATATATATATATATATATATATATATATATATATAATTACTGAAATTCACAGAAACAATGGATACGTCTACAACACGCTGTAGCAACGAGAAAACTGCATACATATTTAAATTATGCAATACCACTTAAAACGTCTGTTTAGCTTCTGAAATGACCCCAAGATTTAGATTTTGAGGGTGATAACTTGCATTTCCTAGGTGTCAACATATTATATTCATTTACGGACGCTTGGGATAACAACATCTAGCTAGAATTACTGAATTATACATATTGCTAACTCCCCCATTCATATAAACCTCCCGGTAAACCATAAACAACCTTAAGTTTTATTATTATGTTTAAAGGGTAGCTGTAAGTCCGTAAAGGCGATGCCGCGCCTGGCAAATGGGAGGCAGATAAAAGATGGTGTAAGCCGACTGTTAGGGAGAAAGACATGTTTACTGGGCTACCTTCTTTACGTTCCGTCCAGGACTGGACTTTATCAAGTATACAAAAATACATATACACAGCCTTATAAGAAAAACGGACACCCTGAAGACAGGCTCGGCTGAGGTCACAAATGAGATCATGGAGAGACAGGTCAAATAGATTCATAATTAGGTGCTGTTGTGCCGTGTGAGGGGGTGGCGAGGTCAGGGCAACAGGATTTTTTTTCATATTAACCATATACATTATGAGCAATGGGACCTGTCAGTGTATACATTGCCCTGACACTATCGAACCAAATTAGGGAATGTACACACTTGCAGGCCTCACTGCTCATATCATACATGGTTCATATAACAATAATAAAAAAACATCCTCCGACATGATCACTCCCAGGTCTCTGACGAAACACCAACGTCAAAGACCTGGGGGTGATCATGTCGGAGGATCTCACCTTCAAGGACCATAACATTGTATCAATCGCATCTGCTAGAAAAATGACAGGATGGATAATGAGAACCTTCAAAACTAGGGATGCCAAGCCCATGATGACACTCTTCAGGTCACTTGTTCTATCTAGGCTGGAATATTGCTGCACACTAACAGCACCTTTCAAGGCAGGTGAAATTGCTGACCTAGAAAATGTACAGAGAACCTTCACGGCGCGCATAACGGAGATAAAACACCTCAATTACTGGGAGCGCTTGAAGTTCCTGAACCTGTATTCCCTGGACCCCTAAGGGAAGGTTCCTTGATGTTGGTGAGGGGCTCTTGATTTAGGGAATTGGATCTGTGCTCCAGTTCCCCGAATTAAGCCTGAATGCCTTCCACATCCTCCCCCCAGGCGCTGTATAATCCTCCGGGTTTAGCGCTTCCCCCTTGATTATAATAATAATAATGTATTCCCTGGAACGCAGGCGGGAGAGATGATTATATACACCTGGAAAATCCTAGAGGGACTAGTACCGAATTTGCACACGAAAATCACTACGAAAGCAAAAGACTTGGCAGACGATGCAACATCCCCCCAATGAAAAGCAGGGGTGTCACTAGCACGTTAAGAGACCATACAATAAGTGTCAGGGACCCGAGACTGTTCAACTGCCTCCCAGCATACATAAGGGGGATTACCAACAGACTCCTGACAGTCTTCAAGCTGGCACTGGACAAGCACCTAAAGTCGGTTCCTGACCAGCCGGGCTGTGGCTCGTACGTTGGTTTGCGTGCAGCCAGCAGTAACAGCCTGGTTGATCAGGCTCTGATCCACCAGGAGGCCTGGTCACAGACCGGGCCGCGGGGGCGTTGACCCCCGGAACTCTCTCCAGGTAAACTCCAGGTATGGACCTGACCTCACCTCTATACATCGGCACTTAGAACATAAGAAAGAAGGAACACTGCAACAGGCCTACTGGCCTATGCGAGGCAGACCCAGTTCTCCCACCGGCTTAAGCCAATGCCTTGACCTAGTGAGGTCAGATACGTCACTTATTACCTCACTTATGAGCTTTGCCGAGCCTGACCTTAGAGTGCGATGGAACTGTGTTTTTGTATACTTGATCAATTCCAGTCTTGGACGAAGCGTCGTAAAATAAAGGTTTCCTCCTTCCTAGAATGGAAGAGTAGCCTCCATTCTTTGGAATAAGAGCTCCTCATCAGCATCAAGGTAAATTTCCTAGAAGGGGACTAGGGTGTGTTGGCTAATGAGTGTGCTTAGCCTATACTCCTTACCGGTAATTGATAGAGGGGGGCAGGTAGTAGTCACTACCCCTATCCTAGCTTCCTACTGTTTTCCTACATTGAGCAGGGGAAACTTTTACATTGTGGACAACCTTTCTTGATTCCAATATTGTTATTACATTCACGAGGGAAGCGCTAAACCTGTAGGAGTCATACAACATCTGGGGGGAATGGGAGACAATCAGGTTTAATTCAAGAGGAGGCCAGGTCTAATTCCTTGGATCAAGAACTCCTTATAAGCATCAGGAATCTTGCTTGAGGGGAATTTGGTTCAGTAGTCTCTGCAGTCTAGGAAATGATCAATAACAATAGCTTTCTTGCATTTTCCTGATTTTTATACACATTTGTTAGCAGTATTACCAGTTATAATATAAACTTTAAGATGACAAATAATTTATTAATGGTACCTCAAGAGATAGTAAATTTCATAGATCACTGTCAAGCGTGGACCTGCCTTCTTATGTATTTTCTCTCCTTTAAGTATATTTTTAGTTAGCTTTTCTTATTCTTGTTTTACATCATTTTAACTTCGCAACGTATTATTTTTCCTTTTCTTTTCCATTGTCATAGTATCATGGTAGGTAACCTTTAGTTTATGCACCTCTTCATTTCTACACATAGTAGTCGTTTCTTTATAAAAAGTTTTTTAATTTTCCTGGTCTTTTAACTTTCCGGCTAAAAGTCAATATCTTCTAAGAATATTTACTGTATTTTTCCCCCATCTTTTGACCTTTCACACTGCACTTTATTTTCAGTTTGCACATATATTATCATGCATTTTTGTTGACTTTTCTATTGTGCTTATGTGATAATAATGAATAATACATTTTATCTGCAGTGAAATTTCCATCAAATGCTTGCAATTACTTGATTTTCTCATGTTACATATTAACCCAGGCAGTCATTGTTATCCTCTGTTAGTACATAATTAGTAGTCAGGAATCATAATGTTACATTTTATAGATCATGGTGTTTAAAAGAGGTTACGTATGTATGTATGTGTGTATGTACAGTATTTATGTATGTATATGTATAGTGTCATGTTTTCCAAGTAATGAACATGTGAAAGGAGTTTTTTTTTTTAATTTTCTTACAATACACTACATAAGCAAAACATAAATAGGTTAAATACAGATTACAGTAGCAGAAAATTTTTGTATGCTTTGTAGTTAGAAATGCTTTAGTAACATTCATATAATTCCACTTTTGCCTGAATATATTCAATATAAATTTACAAACTATACTCTCTGTTATTTATTGTATAATAGCTGAATTCTAAAACTCGAGAGCTCATTTCACTGTGAATACAACTGTTTCCTAATCATATATACAAGTATGTGATTTCATTTAATAAATATTATGTATCGCCAGGGCCTCACCTGTATACAGGATGGTTGCATTAAATAGTATTTGGTATTGTTTAGTCAGTGGTCTAATGTGATCAATGTTCCTTTGATGAATAATGTTTGTGTGTGAGATTACCTACTGGAACTGCTAGATTTTTCATACTACTTTTTTAAGTATGTATCTAGTTTGTAACACAGACTACATCTTGAATCCTTTTTTTTCTATTGCTGTGCTAGTTTACGCTTGTGGCCTCGTATTCTTCCTGGTAGGTAGACAATGACAAAATCCCCCAAGTGAGACTTTATCAAGTACACAGGAATGAGCAAATACACCACATGAAGCAAACCAGCACCGTGAGGTCAGGCCTGGAAAAAAGAAGACAGGTCTAGTGAATTCAGGCATTGGTGGGAACAGAGGTTGGGGTAAAGTGGCATGTTTATTATATGAATCGTGAACAATGTTTGTACATAAAGAGTATACAATACCGACAAGATGAAAATTAGAAACGTGCAACATCGGGGTATCTTTATTGTAGACGTTTCGCCATCCAGTGGCTTTATCAATACAAATTCAAGGACATGAATGGAAGACAGAAGAACTATATACCAAATTTGTATTGATAAAGCCACTGGATAGCGAAACGTTTACAATAAAGATACCCAGATGTTGCATGTGTGTCTGATTTCATCTTGTTGGTATTAAGAACATAAGAACATAAGAACGAAGGAACACTGCAGAAGGCCTACTGGCCCATGCGAGGCAGGTCCAAGTCTCCTACCGGCTTAAGCCAATGCACCCAACCTAGTCAGGTCAGGTCACATTGACTTAAGGGAGGAACACGGCAACCGACCTGGTAGCACAAGCTATCAGGTCCAACTCACACCCACCCACATCCACTCATGTATTTATCCAATCTATTTTTAAAGCTACACAACGTTCTGGCCTCTATAACTGTACTCGGGAGTTTGTTCCACTCATCCACAACTCTATTACCAAACCAGTACTTTCCTATATCCTTCCTGAATCTGAATTTTTCCATTCATGTACTTGTGTGATGAATGGTTTGAAAACCAACAAGTTGAAGATTGAGACACTTATGCAACATATGGGAAACTTTATTAAGGAAACGTTTCGCCATACAGTGGCTTCAAGCCAAACCAAACAAACTCCTCTCCTTACCCCCCTCTGCTTGGTTTGGCCTGAAGAAGCTACTGTGTGGCGAAACGTTTCCTTAATAAAGTTTCCCATTATTATTATTATAATCAAGGGGGAAGCGCTAAACCCGGAGGATTATACAGCGCCTGGGGGGGGGGGATGTGGAAGGCATTCAGGCTTAATTCGGGGAACTGGAGCACAGATCCAATTCCCTAAATCAAGAGCCCCTCACCAACATCAAGGAACCTTCCTTGAGGGGTAAAGTTTCCCATATGTTGCATAAGTGTCTCAATCTTCATATACAACTTGTCAGACACTGCAACATCATGGAATCTTGGTTCACAGGACATCTACATAAACTTATTGAGTGGTGGCCCGGTGGCCTGGTGGCTAAAAGCTCCCGCTTCACACACGGAGGGCCCGGGTTCGATTCCCGGCGGGTGGAAACATTTCGACACGTTTCCTTACACCTGTTGTCCTGTTCACCTAGCAGCAAATAGGTACCTGGGTGTTAGTCGAGTGGTGTGGGTCGCATCCTGGGGGACAAGATTAAGGACCCCAATGGAAATAAGTTAGACAGTCCTCGATGACGCACTGACTTTCTTGGGTTATCCTGGGTGGCTAACCCTCCGGGGTTAAAAATCCGAACGAAATCTTATCTTATCTTATCTTATTAAAATGGTATAAAATACCGACAGGTTGTTAGGTAAGACACATATGCAACGGTTAGGTATCTTTATTTCGAAACGTTTCGCCTACACAGTAGGCTTCTTCAGTCGAGTACAGAAAAGTTGATAGAAGAACGTGAAGACGATGTAATCAGTCCATCACCATTGAAGTTTTGAGGCGGTCAGTCCCTCAGTCTGGAGAAGAGTATCGTTCCATAGTCTGAAACAATATGGAGTTGAAGTGATAGGATAGAGCCTTGTATACCACCAGGAGGTGAGATGTAGGCCACTAGTAGAGGTAAGAATGTAGTTGAGAGGTCACGTCCCTCTCAAATCCAGCCATTCTCACTAGTAGAAGTTGTCCAAGTTTTCTGTTCTGTACCAAGATACCATTGTGTTGCAGTGTCTGACTCTGTACTTGTAGAAATAAGGATATTATTGTGTCCTGGGGAAGAGCACGAGAACGATAGTGCTAGACGATCATTGAGTCATACCTGCCTAAGCTCTTGGGAGTTAGCGTGGGCTGTTACCAAGCACCATGGCTTGTAGTGTTTTAGAATCTCAGGTTAAAGTGTTGAAGAAGGAGATTCTACTTCTTCAGGAGGAAAATAGGAGGCTGAAGCTTCGCATAGATGAGTTTGGGAGCGAGTGTGAGAAGGATTTAGCTGGTAAGGAAGGAATGGTCACCAGCAGTGACAGTGGCAGCCGCTTTAAGTGGCAAGTGGTTCACAGTTCAGGAAGAAGGAAGATGAGGAGAGTTAATAGAGAAGATGTGAAGGTTGGAAATCGATTCTCTGTTCTCCAAGACGAGTGTACTTCAGTGGTTAGTGAGGTTGAAGGTACCACTGATTTCCCTGCTAATCAAGGTAAGAATATTTTAATAGTAGGCGATTCTCAGGTAAGATATATGGACCGTGCATTTTGAAACAGAGACAGAAAGGTCAGACAGAGAGTGTGTCTTTCTGGAGCTGGTATTGGTGACATAGTCAGCAGGTTGGATAATATTATGGCAGGTAATGGGAACAAGCCCATTATCTGTCTTAGTGCTGGGGGTAATGGCATTGGGAAGGGCAGGAGAGAGGAGCTGCTGGATAAGTACAGGTCAGCCATAGAAGTAGTTAGGTCTAAGGGAGGGATCCCAGTCATATGTAGCATCTTGCCTAGAAAGGGAGTGGGCAATGAATGGATGTCTAGGGCAATTGGTATAAATTGCTGGCTAGACAGGTACTGCAAGGAACTTGCAATCCCATTCATTGATAACTGGGACCTATTCTTTGGCAAAGGTGATATGTATGCAAGGGATGGGGTTCATCTCTCTGGGGATGGAGTGGTTGCATTAGCCAATTCAATTGAGAGGGTAATTGATGACTTGTCTAGGAATTTAAGCTGATAGATTATAGAGGTATGGGTGTTTGTGGGAAACAATCAGGCTGCAGCATTAGGGTTAAAAACAGCAGTTATTACTGGGATACCTCAGGGATATGTTTAAAGAGACAATATTCAAAATAAAGTTGCTAATAATGGCAAATCAATTGATCAACAAACAAAGAGGGATAGTAGAGGGCAACGAGTAACTAGCTCCCTTAAGGTTTACTATACAAATAGTAGGAGTCTAAGAAATAAGATAGATGAGCTAAGATTACTTGCAAGTGTAGGTAATATAGATATTATTGGTATAACAGAGACCTGGTTCAACCTGAAAGATAGAGAAATGCCTTCTGAATGCAACATGCAGGGTTATAAACTATTCCACACTGATAGGGTCAACAGGAAGGGTGGTGGTGTGGCGATGTATGTCAGAGAAAATTTAAATTGTTGTCTTAGACATGATATAAGATTAGAAACATCGAACACAGAATCTGTTTGGGTACAGTTTCTCGAGGGACGTGACAGATTAATTTTGGGTGTGATTTATAGTCCCCCAAACCTTGATAGGGAGGGCAGTAAGCTGTTTTGGGACAAAATTCATAAGGCATCTAGATATGAAAATGTGATAATGGGAGATTTTAACTTTAGACAAATTGATTGGAACAATATGACAGGAAATCTTGAGTCTAGTGACTTTCTTGATATGGTTCAGGATTGCTTTTTAGAACAGGTTGTGACAGAACCAACTAGAGGAAACAATCTGCTTGACTTGGTTCTTGCCAACAAAGATTCACTAATTAATAATCTTGAGGTTAATGATGAGCTTGGGGAAAGTGACCACAAATCACTTAGTTTCAATATATCATGGAATTACCCAGATAACTGCAATCAAATCTGTCCCAGATTTTCACTTGGCCGACTTCATGGGACTGAAAAATTATCTGGGTGGGCTAAATTGGGATGTCCTGACTATGGGTCAGGTAGGTGATCTTGGTTGCCAATATGACGTTTTTCAGAGCATAGTTCTAGCTGCCCAGACAACTTTTGTTCTGAGTAGGGAAATTAGATCTAACAAAAATGATCCCAAATGGATGAACAATAGATTAAAACATCTCATTGGTCAAAAGAGAGGCATATATAGGCATATCAAAAGAGGGGATCGGCAGTTAAGAAATCAATATATTCAATTTAAGAGAGAAATAAAGAAAGGAATAAGAAAAGCAAAAAAGGATTATGAGGCTAAGGTCGCAAGGAATTCAAAGACTAACCCAGGTATACAGAAGTAAGATTAGGGACAAGATTGGCCCACTTAAGAGTAACTCTGGTCAGATCACTGACAGTGATAAGGATATGTGTGAAATTCTAAATACCTACTTCCTCTCAGTTTTCACCCAGGAAAATACTAGTGATACTCCTGAAATAATAGATTATGTAGAACAGGATGATAATAAACTATGTACGATTGCGGTAACTAGTGACATTGTCCTCAGACAAATAGAGAAACTAAAACCTAACAAATCCCCAGGCCCTGATGAACTGTTTGCAAGGGTGTTAAAGGAATGTAAAGAGGAACTTAGCATACCTTTGGCTAATGTTTTTAACATATCACTACAAACTGGCATAGTGCCTGATAAGTGGAAAATGGCAAATGTGATACATATTTTCAAAGCAGGTGACAGGTCCTTGGCTTCGAACTATAGACCAATAAGCCTTACCTCCATAGTGGGAAAATTTATGGAATCAATAATTACCGAAGCAATTCGTAGCCATCTTGACAGGCACAGATTGATTAATGAATCTCAACACGGTTTTGCAAAGGGACGTTCCTGTCTTATGAATTTAATAACTTTTTTCACTAAGGTGTTTGAGGAGGTAGATCATGGTAATGAATATGATATTGTGTATATGGACTTCAGTAAGGCTTTCGATAGAGTTCCACATCAGAGGCTATTGAGGAAACTTAAGGCACACGGAATAGGAGGAGAAATTTTTTCCTGGGTAGAGGCATGGCTGACAAATAGACAGCAGAGAGTTTGTATAAATGGGGAGAAATCAGAATGGGGGCACGTCACAAGCGGTGTTCCTCAGGGGTCAGTGTTGGGCCCGTTGTTCACAATTTACATAAACGACATAGGTGAGGGAATAAATAGCGACATAAGCAAATTTGCTGATGACACCAAAATAGGCCGTCCAATTCATTCTAATGAGGACACTAGAGCACTACAGGATGATTTGAATAGACTGATGCAATGGTCGGAGAAGTGGCAGATGCAGTTTAATATTGACAAATGCAAAGCTCTAAATGTTGGACAGTTAAATAACCATGCCACATATAAACTAAATAATGTAGATCTTAATACTACTGATTGCGAAAAGGATTTAGGAGTTCTGATTAGCAGTAATCTAAAACCAAGACAACAGTGCATTAGTGTTCGCAATAAAGCTAACAGAATTCTTGGCTTCATATCTAGAAGTATAAATAATAGAAGTCCTCAGGTTGTTCTTCAGCTCTATATATCCTTGGTTAGGCCTCATTTAGACTATGCTGCTCAGTTCTGGTCACCGTATTACAGAATGGATATAAATGCCCTGGAAAACGTACAGAGGAAGATGATAAAGATGATCCCATGTATCAGAAATCTTCCCTATGAGGATAGACTGAGGGCCCTGAATCTGCACTCTCTCGAAAGGCGTAGAATTAGGGGGGATATGATCGAGGTGTATAAATGGAAAACAGGAATAAATAAAGGGGATGTAAATAGCGTGCTGAAAATTTCCAGCCAAGACAGGACTTGCAGCAATGGTTTCAAGTTGTAAAAATTCAGATTCAGGAAGAATATAGGAAAGCATTGGTTTGGTAATAGAGTTGTGGATGAGTGGAACAAACTCCCGAGTACAGTTATTGAGGCTAAAACGTTGTGTAGTTTTAAAAATAGGTTAGATAAATACATGAGTGGGTGTGGGTGGGTGTGAGTTGGACCTGACTAGCTTGTGCTGCTGGGTCTGGTGTAGTGCTCCATCCTTGAGTGGAGATGGGTGGTTCATTGGGCTAATCCGGGGGGGGGGGGGGTCATTGGTCTAATCCGTGGGGGAACATGGACCTGCTCCGCATGGGTCAGTAGGCCTGTTGCAGTGTTCCTTCTTTCTTATGTTCTTATAGCAGCAGAATGTACATGTTGGCTGGACCTATTGCCCACGTTGTTCATGATTCATATAACAAATATAATAAACATGCCACTTTACCCTACACTCTGTTCCCACCAGTACTTGACCTCACCAGGCATGATCTCTCAATTTAATGACCTCATGTGTGACCTGCTTTAACAATTTAATAACTTAATGTGTGACCTGATTTTTTTTTTCTCTGAGCCTGACCTCAGAGTGCTTGTTTGCCTCATAAGGCAATATATTTGCTCATTCCTGTGAGCATAACAAAGCCTAGCCTTGGGTGAAGCGTTGTGTTAAAAGGATTCTCTGCTACTATTGTTTAACAACCTCCCCCTCCCCCGTCCCATTGTAGTCTCCTTTTTGATGGAATTATATTTCATTCATGGGGAAGTGCTAAACACACATTAGGGCATTCAGGTTTGTACTAAGGAAGGCAAGAGAAGTTCCAGTTCCTTGGATCATCAGCCATTCACCCCATCAGTTAGTTAGTTTAATATCTTTATTATGCACCCCATACCCATCAGTGCATCCCTTATAACAGTTTTGGTGGCATTAAAATTTATTTTCTATTTTCTTGTACTGTATCTTTTTATCATGAGGTTATCACTTCTCTTTTATCAGGTGGTTATGTCTCCTCTTTCATCATGTGGTTATCATGTCTCCTTTTATGGGATTATTATGTCTCCTCTTTCATCATGTGGTTATCACATCTCTTTTATCACGTGTTATTATGTCTCCCATTTTATCTATTTTGAAATCTACCAGTATAGCATATGAGTTTCTTGCTAGTGTATTTAGCTGATCTTCAGGTGATTATTTGTTGCAGTCAAATACATGCATAGCACATGTATGCTACACTTCTTGATGATCATTTCAATTATTGGTAGAAATACAGTATAAGTTCATTGACATCTATGGAAGTTATACAGTGGACCCCCGGTTAACGATATTTTTTCACTCCAGAAGTATGTTCAGGTGCCAGTACTGACCGAATTTGTTCCCATAAGGAATATTGTGAAGTAGATTAGTCCATTTCAGATCCCCAAACATACACGTGCAAACGCACTTACATAAATACACTTACATAATTGGTCGCATTCGGAGGTGATCGTTATGCGGGGGTCCACTGTATTTTTATAACGGCCACCATGTTCACAGGTGTGGGCAAAATCATTGTAAAAAATGTGGCAATTAAATTTGACTCCTACCTACACTACCTTTCCCTGAATAAATCCAAAGGCTTATAAAAAGATCTCAGAACATAATTTAAATAATCCTTAGGGTAATATTGGGTGGTCAAAAACTGAGTTTGACCCAAATACGTTATGTTACAACTGTAATATTTCTATGTAGGCATTAAAGTTACAAGTACCATTACCATCTAGATTTTGTATTGAGGGTATGATTCATTTTCTCATGTCAGTTGCTTCTTTATTGTAAAACAAACTTCATCATATTGAGGAATTTGATGACCACATTTTCTGTTCGTCTCATACGTTATCTAGGTTATTTCTTTGTAATTTAAGCCTCCTATTACCTTAGTAACTTTTCAGTATTTGTTTATTCTTAGTATATTATGTAATCCTTTATATATACAACATTAACAACTTATCGTAATTGTTATAATTGGTAGATTATATACATTTACACAATGAGTTCTTTATATCTGTTTTGGATTTCAGTCACTAAAATTTTACCATATTTGTAATTTGGATTTTAATTTCTGTAGCTCAAGTATTTTTTTTTACTAATACAGTACAGTGGACCCCCGCATAACGATTACCTCCGAATGTGACCAATTATGTAAGTGTATTTATGTAAGTGCGTTTGTACGTGTATGTTTGGGGGTCTGAAATGGACTAATCTACTTCACAATATTTCTTATGGGAACAAATTCGGTCAGTACTGGCACCTGAACATACTTCTGGAGTGAAAAAATATCGTTAACCGGGGGTCCACTGTATTTCTAAACTGCCAGTATAATTAAGCCTTGATAATGGTTAGGGTAGATTAAAATTTTGTCTATTTCTTTCTTTATTATTATTATTATTATTTTAATAACTAAGTGCTAAACCCACAAGGGACATACAACTCTTGTTTTTCATCTTCAAATTGTGGGTTAATTGTGACTTCTCATAAATGGGATTTCTTCATTTGATTGATCTTCTGTAATGGTTATTACTCTCAGTCTTTGTTTTCTTATCTAATTTTTCAAGTTCTCCTTTGCCTGACTTCAGACTTAATTTCAAAAGCATATTTTTCTTTCTTATGTTTGCTTATTCATTTGTATTCTGATTTTATTTTATTTTGTGTTAAAATTATCTTTTGTATTTTATAATCATACTAACTTGCCTGTCTCTCACTTTTTCCTTTAACATTTTTTTATGGATTTTGTTTCTGAGTACAACAAAAAGTAATGACAGTATTATCCCTGTTGGCAAGTATACTTCAATACATTATGACCATTTTAATGCACTTTTTCTTGTTGATTTTCTTGGGTTTGCTCTGGTGGTTATTTCTTTAACTTTTTTTTTGTACTTGAGTTTCCAGATCTGCACCTTGGTTACCTATAGTTGCATACTTCTAGTTAATTTATGCAATTTTTTTTTAATCCTACCTCCTTTATTTATTTTGCCAGATCTTGTTTCATTGCCATCTTATATACAGTAGTATTTTTCGCTTGTTTCAATGTCTTTTTAATGGAACTCATTTTCTAGTTCAGTATTTATTATAGTTGGCACCTGATCTTATATCTATGATACCTGTGTATGCGTGTGTGTTGTGAATGTGTGCGTACATGCATGTGTGCATGCGTATTTTGCACTGCATTTTGCATGAGAAATTAGAGAGTATGTGTACCGTATATTTATATATTGTAATTTTTAAGTGACTATTTTAACGTAGATTATATAATAGAAGTGGTACTGTTAATGAAAGCGTTTTAGTACCTTTCTTAGAGTATAGTCCAGAACCGAGGAATAGATTATAGTTTTTAGAATTCCTCACATCGAAGATAGATTCCATTAAAATGCAAGATGACTTTCAGGAACCTCTATTGAAAAGTTTGTTTGTTCCACTTATTATTGTTTTTTCAATTAGTCCCTGACCCAGATCTTAAGAGGAGTGAGACAGAGGAGATTGCTGGCCTCGTAAACTGGAACCGACCTCACAAGCGAGCATATGGTCTGTCTACAACACTTTACGAGCGTCATCCTGTCACTAGTGAGCGGGCTGGTAAGACATATTACTGTCTTTGTCAATGACTGCAGTAAAGCCTTTAACAACAATATACTGTAGTTGTATTCCTATAAACTATTTATTGATATACCATGTTTTAAAAAGTACTCTATTAAAAAAAATAGGTTATGCCCAATCCGGCAGCCCAGTTTTTCTTAAAGTGAACACCATATTCCATTTCAGGTTGAAACTTTTAGCTATTCAGAATTTATTTTCCACTCCACTGAAAGCATAACATAATGTTGGCTTTTTTTTTTTTTTTTTTTTTTTTTTTTCTACAACTCCCTGGATATGGATACCTGGGTACAATCTACTTAGGTGCGGCCGATAAACAGGAAACATGGTGGGTGACAAGGTGGTGACCCTATAGATTTAAACAACTATAGGCCAATATCAAACTTACCATGGCTATCCAAATAGAGAAACTCGTGCACAGGAGACTATATTCATTTATAACGTCACAAAACATACTCAACCCCTGCCAATTTGGATTCAGGAAAAATAAAAGCACTAACGATGCAATTATAAAAATGCTAGATCTGCTTTACACAGCATTGGAAAATAAGGAATATCCACTAGGAATTTTTATTGACCTAAGAAAAGTTTTTGACACAGTAGACCACGGCATCCTACTCCACAAACTTGACCATTATAGTATAAGAGGCCATGCGCTTGCATATTTCAAATCTTACCTTACTAATAGGTATCAGTATGTCACCATTAAAGACAGCATCAACAACACAGCCACTTGATACTAGAGTTCCGCAGGGAAGTGTCCTTGGTCCCCTGCTCTTCCTCATATACATCAGTGATCTTCCAAACATATCTCGACAGCTGAACCCCATTCTCTTTGCTGACGACACGACTTATGTCATCTCTCACCCTAATCTTGCAACCCTCAACACCATTGTTAATGAGGAGCTGATCAAAATATCGACTTGGATGACAGCCAATAAACTTACGCTTAACGTTGACAAAACCTACTACATTATGTTTGGTAGCAGAGCAGGAGATGCGCAAATTAACATTAAGATCGACAACACACTAATTACCAGGCATAATGAGGGCAAATTCCTAGGCCTATACCTCGACAACAACCTGAACTTCAGCACCCATATCCAACACATAACCAAAAAAGTATCCAAAACGGTTGGGATCCTCTCCAAGATACGATACTACGTGCCGCAAACTGTCCTTCTCACACTATACCATTCACTTATATATCCATACCTCACCTATGCTATCTGTGCTTGGGGTTCAACTGCAGCAACACACCTAAAGCCAATAATAACCCAACAAAAAGCCGCAGTAAGAATAATCACTAAATCCCATCCCTGGCAACACACCCCCCCACTCTTCATAGATCTAAACTTACTCCCTGTTCAGTACATCCACACTTACTACTGTGCAATCTACATCTACAGGACCTTAAATTCCAATATTAACCTTGACCTAAAACGCTTTCTTGATAGTTGTGACAGAACCCACAGGCACAACACCAGACACAAACATCTCTATGACATTCCCCGTGTCCGACTAAACCTTGACAAAAATTCAATGTATGTCAAAGGCCCTAAAATCTGGAACACCCTACCTGAAAATTCCAAAACTGCAGACACATTCATCACCTTCAAAACTACCATCAGAAAACATCTTATCTCCCTGATACACCCTGTCAACTAATAATACGAATACCACCTGGTGGTTCACACTTACACTCACTCACCCATTTGACCATAAACAGAAATATCAATCTCAATCTCAAAATAATGAATTTTAACTAGTCAAAAGTTGGCCTGTGATACTCCAATACTGAAACTATGTACTGTGCCAAAACAAAAGAATTCACATTGCTAAACTCACAACTAGTATTTAGTCCCTTAGCCATAATACCAACTTATCTCATAATTCTGTAACATTTTAAACCTAAGATTTAATATAAGTCTGCCCGAAATGCCTAGCCATGCTAGGCGTTCTAGTGGTACACTCTGTAATTATTATTTTACTACATGTAAACCACACAATAACCAAATTCTGTAAACTCAGCATTGTAATACTTATAGAGAATAAAGTTTGAATTTGAATTTGAATTTGAATTCAACTGCACTAAGTTACTTAATACTACAAAAGAGATAGTCATAGTCTTGGCAGTTAATATTGAAAAATCAGAATCTAGTTGTTGTGCTTATATATATGAACCACTATATACCACATCTCAGCAGCTCCAGGACCAAGGTTTGAAAATCAAGCAGGCCTTTATAAGTTTAAAGAGATGGAACATATACTAATGATAACAATTATATGATTGAACTACTGAAGTTACAATACAACTATGTATTCAGTGAGCCACTAATCGGCTTAAAGACTGAAGACCCAAATGGACTTTCATGAATGAGACTCGAAATGCTGCTGACAGTCCTATGATTTCTGACAACCCTAACCCCACTTGATTTCAAAATCACTGATAGCACTCTTACCTAGGCCAAAACTCCTGGAACTCGATATTCATCAAATATTGCAAGAAACCATTATCTTGTGCCTTAAATAATGTATGAAGAAAGATCCTTAACACAAGAGTCAACCTACAGTCAGTAAAATCCACTGATATAGTCCCACTCCACAAAGTTGGTAATACTGTAAAGCAGTTGCAAGACTGCCACTCACAGGGAATCACAGCAATTGCACATCCTAGGGCAGCGGACGATTAGAGCAAGTCACTCCTGACTTTGGCAGTTGCAGGACCATTATAATGTATATTGGAGACACTGGAAGATAAACATAATGCTGATATAATGCACTGTACGCTCATTTAAAAAGAGAGTTTTCAACATGCGCAGCCATGTTGTAATAGCATATAAAATGCATGCAAAAGGAATGACTGGAAGACTGGAAAGATCAGATATTTAACTGCTTAACAAATAGAATCCAAAGAGTTATAGTAAACAGATTGAAATTGGGAGGCTGTCATAGTGAAAAACTCGGTTTCCTAAAGTGCAGTACTTGTTCCACTTCCCTTTCTCAGTTTTATATCTGACATAGACAGGAACATTTATGACATACCATCCTTTGCAGATACTAGGATTTGTATTAGAGTGACATTCATTGAGGACACAGTAATTTTTCAAGCTGATATTAACTAACTCTTGTAGTGAGGAAATAAACACAAACTTTAATCACTCAGTAGAATGCAAGTTTAATTTGAAATACTTTGAAGTAATGTTGAAAGCTCTAACATTCACTGATCACAAATGTTATTAGCGGAGTTGCAAGGAAAATGGTGGGCTGGATAACTAGAACATTCAAAACAAAAGATGCCAAACCAGTGATGATACTCTTCAAATCACTTTTTCTCTCCAGGCTGGAATATTGCTTTATAATAATAGCCTCATTCAAGCCAGGTGGAATAACGGAACTGGAAAACACAGAGAACTTTTACTGCTTGTATAAATTCAGTCACGCACCTGAATTGCTGGTAATGCTTGAAGTTCTCAAACTGTATTCAATGAAATGTAAGTGAGAAATATATATCATATTCTACACCTGGAAAATTCTGGAGGAATTGGTCCTAAATCTGCACACTAAAATCACTCCATATGCAAGCTGTAGTCTTAGCTGGTGCAAAATGCTTCTAATGAAAAATAGGAGTGTAATGAGTACACTAAGAGAAAACTCAACAAGGGTAAAGGTACCAAGACTCTTCAACACCATGCATAAGGGGAGTTATCAATAAGCACCTAGGTATTTTCAGGAAAGAACATTAGTTTAAGTAAGTTACTGATCAGTCAGGCTTTGGTGCACATGCTGGTCTGCATGCAGGTGGCACCAACAACCTGGTTGATCAGGCCAGCAACTAGGAACCTTGGTCTGGGACTGAGTTGTAGGGGTGGTTACCCCTAAAGCTTACTAGAGATACAAATGTGTGAGCATATTAGGTCGAGGTAGGGATAAGTGGATTTTGGGGTTTGATTTGCTATTGGAGTGTGAGCATTGTGATGTTTCCAGCATATGACTGAATAATGAACTTCGATTTGCTGGACATCACTATTAAGGTGGGAAATGTAGAGTTTTCATTTTAAAAGTTAGGTGAGGACGTTGCAGTTTTGTAGGTCATCAATAGACTGCAATTGTTTTTCCATTTGGGAAAGATAGGTACCTGAGGTGTGAATGATGGTGAATGCATTTTCTTTTTACTATACTGATTAACCTACCATGTTTATTCTGGCTATCTTTGTACACCTGTTAATGAAGTAAAAATGAAGAATTAGACATGTGCAACATCTGGGAATCTTTAGTTTGTAGACATTTTGCCATCCAATGGCTTTATCAATACGTACAAGGACAGTGTGTAGTCTGTGTGGACGAAATTTACATATTATGTCTTTGTATTGTATTGATAAAGCCACTGGGTGGCGGAACGTCTCTCAATATAATACAAAGACATAATATGTAAAGTCTACACACTCTCCTTGTATTGTACTGATAAAGCCACTGGATGGCGAAACGTTTACAAATCAAAGATACCCAGATGTTCCAAGTGTCAAATTCTTCATCTTGTCAGTATTGCATGCCATTCATATGCAACATGAAGTAAAGATCATGAAAATAGTGATTAAATGGTTTATTAACAGGTAACCCAATAGCTGATGCATTTGGTGTGGTAGCACGTGAAGACAGTGCCATCCTGGCCTTGGCTGATGGCGTCAACTGGGGTGAGAAGGCCAGTATAGCAGCCAGGTGTGCCATTCATGGCTGTCTGCACCATCTTAACACAGCACTCTACTCTCCGGCAGCTTCACCCCCAGAAACAACAACAGTCAGTTTCATAATATCTACTTTATAACTAGTACTCTAATAATAAAATTATTAAACAAATCTTGTACAAAAAACTACTTTTATAACCTTTTGAAAATGATGTTGAAGAATAGTTATTTAAGAAGGGGACACAGTCCTTCAATCTAGTTTCTATTCTAAACAGAGCAGATATGCAGTAATTCTTAAGAGTTTTATAATTTAAAAAGCAAGGAATTATAAAAACAAAACTAACACGACTAGTAATATTATAAATGGTAAGATTGACAACAAAATTTGGGGTGTATAGTGTATGTACTAACATACAGGCTATATGTCAAAGTGTACAGAGAAAGCAGGTAAAAATAACAGATGAATGGACGAACCTACTAAAATTATTTGACATTATCTGTATGTCATTTAGCCTGTTTAGCAAGAAAAAATGTCTGGTATACAGTATATAGATAAGTGATTTACATATAAATTTTTGTTTTTATCAACAGGACATCTTTGTGGCACTCTTACGATCATTTCATGCAGCACATAGCCTTATCCTTCAAGAAGAAGGCATGTTAACAACTTTGACTGCAGCTGTAGTGGCACCACTAGCAAACAAGGACCAATTTGTGGTATGTGTGTGCAATGTCGGCGACTCACTGGCTTATATCTATTCACAGAAGTATGGTGTTAGAGAGATCACACAAGGTAAGAAGGATACTTTGTGTCCAGGGAGCATGAGTTGAATTGTCTCATGAGCTATTATTTATTACATCACATGAGTTAATTATGTGGTATCTGCTTTATATTGATTTAGGAAAGTATGCATCAGTATATAACCTTCCATAAAATGTATTGTTTGATGTTGTTTTTAAATTTCAGGTTCGCATGATATTTATAGTATGCGTGATATGCGCGATGCCTTAGGAGCTCTGGGACCTGTGGATGGTCAGAACCCTGAACTGAACAATTTAACATGTTCTTTAACTTACTGTGATCCTGGAGACATTGTCTTTCTGACAAGTGATGGCATCTCCGATAACTTTGATCCAGTTGTTGGGAAATTTGCAATTCCTAGGAAAGAGAAAGAAAAAGAAACTAAGAGCTCCTCAAGAGAATCGCAAAGTACAGAGAGATCAAGTTCAGGGAAGGGAACTCAAGAGCAGCAGAATGGGACACAAGAGACACAAGTAGAAGGATACAAGCCACAAAATTCCTCAAGAGAGTCTCGAAGTAGCGGACAAAGTAGACGCAATGGTGACCGTCAGCAGCCCAGCTTGCAGCATTCTCAGCAGCAGAGAGGTAGATCAAAACGACCTCAACAAGGAGTGAAAGAGCAATCAGTTGGTCCGGGACGAGGAGGAAAACAAGTGAGTCAACTACTGCTGACTCAGAGTATTAATTTTACAGCTCAGAATGATTTGATGTAAAGAGCTATTATTATTGTTGCTGCATACACATTTAAAAAAGTGCTATACCTGTATGAGTCATACATTGCTACACTTAAACCATGTTGTTGCATATAATATAACCTTTCTATATTTTGCCATCTACATTACCATTATTATTAGGTACACTGTCAGTTATCCACAGTTATAATATGTACTAGCTATAAACTTAAGTAAATATTTTAAATCATTCGATAAATAGAACCTCAAGTAACGTGTGGGTTACATTTCCAAAAATCAGTACTTTACTCAAATTAGCACAAACTAGAGTGAAGAGCATATATACATTTTTGAAGTTTCCAAATAGGTCACAAAAAATTCTTTGAAAATATGCTTAAAAAGTCAAAAGGAACACATTTATCTTACCTTAAATTCTGGTTGCTATTTCTTGTTGATAAGCAAGTGTGTAGAGCAGGTTGATGTGCTGATGTCAATAGGGAGTTGTCAGTAGATGAATAAGACACATGTACTACAGTAGATTATCTTTATTGTTGAAACATTTCACCTACATGGTAGGCTTCAGTTAAATACAGAGGAGAATAAATATGGAGACAGGAGCAGTAATGGTGAGGTACAGATGATGTGATCAGTCCATCAGTCTTGGAGTTCTTAATTGTAATGCAGGTCACTAATTGAAATTTAATTCCACCTAAGTGTGCCATAATGGTAATGGCTTGCTAATATTGGTAATAAAAATAAATATAATTTACAAGATAATGAAAATAAGTGCTATGGTTGTGTGACTTTTGAGGTTCTGTATCTGAGGGTTGTTATGAAATTGATTTTGGTGACATAAGCAAATCATTGACTTAACAGACTAACAGGGAGGGAGCAGGTTGGTAATGGTGACTGTAATGGAAAGAGATGAGATTATTTGGCCATGATCATAGTAACTATAATACATAATTCTCTAACCAACAAACTGGAATCTCACATTTACTATCACACATTTGCTTTTTTTTTTTTTCACCCTTGACTCTGTGCTCTGACAAGAGTTTAACAGTGATATTGTCATTGTCTTAGCTAAAACATGAGCTGTCATAACATTGCCTGTATTGTACTACTAATATATGGACATAATAGTATAATAGTCTTTATTTCTAAAAGTACATGATACAACTTATACAGACCAAGCTGACATCAATGACACTATATAGGAAGCCCCTGGTTATGCAGAGCATTTTGGGCAATTGGGTTAAGTTTGTCCCCAGGATGTGACCCACACCAGTTGACTAACACCTAGGTACCTATTTACTGTTAGGTGAACAGGGACAGCAGGTGTCTTAAGGAAATTCCCAGTGCTTCCACCCTTACAGAAGATCCAACCATGTACATTCAGTGTGTGAGCTGTGTGCTACCAGCTGAGCTACAGGACACCGACATAATGCTACGTTTAACACTGCCTTTTACTAGTGTATCTTTCAGAGCTACCAGCATGAAGATCAGGTGTAGAATTACAGTCTTTGGTTTACATCTTGGCTTAATTAGGTGGAATTCTTTATAAAAATGTGATAAAACATATATCTGTATACCATATTAAATGTGTAGTATGATACTGCATAACTGCATATGAGATGCTATCAAAAAAGTTCCTGGACTGCCACAAAAAGAAATACGTACATACATTTGTGTAACCACCAAGTTGAAGTTGTCTCTCTTGAAGTACAGGCACTCCTCACTTAATGACCTACCTGTTTAACAACCGCATGGACTTATGACCAACTCTCCAACCAGTCGGTATTGTATGCTGTGCAAGAAGTTTGGTTGTGGAAACAGCAGCGTGGCATCTCAGCATCAAACATCTCACATCACCCTTTCTCATTCTCAGTCTCGTTCCCACAGTTGGTTGGTATTCATTACACTAGGGTTCTCAGTCTCCAAGACTATATATTTCATCTATAAATTTGTACTTTATTGTGCACCCTATAGTACAAGATGTCGGCAATAAGGAAGAGCATGGCTTCACCTGGAGGAAGTGCCAAGAAATGGAAGGCTATCGATCTTGAGATGAAAGTGAAGATCATAAATGACTATGAAGCTGGTAAGAAAGTTAAAGCTATAGAATGTGACTTGGAGCTGGTGCATTCAACCATTCTGATGATCCTAAAGAATAAAGATAGAGTGAAAGAGGCATTGAAAGCATCAGCAGGATTTAACCCTATGAGGTCTGTGCTGTAGTTCTATGGCTTTGAAGCCAGGGTCCGTGCCATTGTACATCATGAGCTCAGCTCACTTAGATAAGCTATGAGTGGTAAATTTGGGCCTAGATATGAGAGAAGGCGTCTATGTGGTAAGTGTGCACCATATAAAACAAATCCTGCAGCACACAGTGCATGAGAAAAATACTGTGACTGTGTTTTTGGATTAAATCAGCAACTTTGCGGTGTATTTTCGTTTGCTTTTTACGGTTGTATTCACAGTTTCTTGGTCTCATTTGATAGAATGGAAGATATATTACAGAAATAGAGATGATTTTTGATTGGTTTTAGTACTGAAAATGGCTTGAAATTGAGCTCAAAGTAGCAGAAATGTTCCATTTTTGCCGATATTCAAGAGTATACAAATCACATCATGCATCCAATACACATTAGCTGATGGGGCTCATGTGCATTCATGAATGCACTGATATTATTTATATAATTTCTACAATGTTGCATAACAGTGAATCTTCTGTTTTTTATTGTGAATAAAAATAAAAGTGGAATTCATCTGTAAAGCCTGGAAACTTAACTAATAAATAGAGAAAATGTTATTTTAGTGCCAGGAATGCCTGCATTGCTTATTCTGGACCCTGTTTTGAAATTGGAATATTTTAAACTTGTGTGAAATTGGCCAAATTACCAATTTCTGATCATTTTATTGGGTATTAAAATAGGTGACTGGGCAATTTCTTGTGCTCAGTAGATAAAATGGAACACATACTAGTGAAATAGCTAAGAATTTGGTCTATTGAAACATTGTAATTTGCCGAAAATAGGACTTTGGGCAAAATTGCCGATGCGTAAATATCGCTGACACAGCAAAATTCGCAAGAGCGTAATTTCATCAATTTTTCATAAAATTTCATACTTTTTGTTTTATTACCTTCAGAAAAAGATTCTCTACCATTTCATTAGAAAAAATAATTTTTTTTTTAAATTCTTGGATCCTGTGGGGAATTTTCAGATTGGGGGGTCTGGACCCTCAAGGAGTTAAAGCCAAAATAACTAGGCAGCGGAAAGGCCTCATTCATGAAATGGAGAAGTTACTGGCGATCTTGTTTGACGACAGATACAAAAAAGAATGCCGATGAGCCTTTTAATAATTCAAGCCAAGCCACGCAATATCTTTGAGACTTTGAAGGCAAAAAATCGATGGAAACATTTACAGCAAGTCATGGATGGTTTCAACAGTTTCATCAGAGATTCAACCTGCATAATCAGAGTAGCAGCGGTGAGGGAGTGACAGACAAGTGCATGCAAGGCATATGGAAAAAATGCCTAAAACGTTTCGTGAATAATTTTGATGGGCTTGACAAAGACGAACATGTCAATGTCATAAATTAAAAAAATTGTGAAACTTGCTGATGTGCTTAATTTAGTTGTTGAAATGGAAGATGTAGAAGAATTAGTGGACTATGTCAAGGGAGAGCTAACTAACAAAGATTTAATAGAGTTGGAAGTGCAGCAGCACTCGGAAGAGAAAAGAATGGAGGAAGTACAAATGAAGTTCACTGTAAAGGGGTTAGCTGGTGTGTTCTCGAAAGTGAATGCTGCTATATTAGAACTAGAGGGTATGGACCCAAATGTTGAATGGTTCATGAAAGTGGAACTGTCAGTGGATGGACTTTTACGATACTACTGTGAAATTTATGAAGAAAAAAAAGGAAAATTACTAAGAAGACCACACTAATGGGATTCTTCTTGAAAGCTACACCCTGGACCCCTACCCCTACCCCTACAAGTCCCTCCACTTCTTCACCATCATCTCCTTTACCTGAGCCCTCAGTAGCTCCTGATAACTCTGCTGATAATTTTGATGATGACCCTCCTTGCTTATTGACCAATTCGCTTAGTGACCTAGTCATAGGAACAGAACTCGGTCATTAAGTAAGGAGTGCCTGTACTCTCCTTGGTAGGTTATACACTGATCCCAGCATCTCTGCCACTTCTCGAAACATTTCTGGTACCTTCTTTTGTAACAACATTTAGTGTGGCCTGCAATTCTGCTTGAATCTTCTCCATGTCATTCAAATGCCACCCCTCAAATGCCATTTTTAATTTTGGGAAGATAAAGAATACACAGATGACTATATCTGAGGAGTAAGAAGGGTGAGGGATATCCACCATGGTCTTTCCAGTCTTGAGTCATCAGGTGCAGGCACAGATTTTCAAATTTTCAGTCAAAATGTTATGACATGACCCATAAGAAATTCCCAGAGCACTTGCAGTGACACTCTTCATGAATAGCCTTCCTTACTTTTTCAATGTTGGTGCCTGTTTTTGACATTGATGGACAACCAGAGTGCTCATCATTCTCAACTGATGTTCATCCTGCTTTGAAACAAATCATTCAAAACACTGTGTCCAACACATTGCTTCATTGCCAAATGTTTGCTGAATCATTTTGTGACTTTTACTAGTCATTTTACTTAGCTTGACATGGAATTTCATGCACACACACTGTTTTTTTATTTTAAAGATTCCATTCTGTTACACAAAAAAATCACAACAGTGCACTATGACAAAAAAGGCACATCTAACATCAACAGAAGGACCAACCACACTGAAACTTGCCACACTACTTCACAAAGGATTGTGGAATTGAGACACTTATGCAACCTTACCTTTGCCTTTGATATACCTATGAAGAATTTCGAGAGTATATCTACTCTCTGAGCCCGGCCATGGGCCAGGCTCGTCTGGTGCTCGCCTGGTCAATCAGGCTGTTGCTGCTGGAGGCCCGCTGCCCCACATATCCATCACAGCCTGGTTGATCTGGCACCTGGTGAAGATACTTGTCTAGTTTCCTCTTGAAGGCTTCTACACTTGTTCCAACAGTGTTTCTGATATCTTCTGGTAAGATGTTGAAAAGTCTGGGACCCCGGATGTTGATACAGTGTTCCCTTATTGTCCCCACCGCACCCCTGCTCCTCACTGGGTTTATTTTACACTTCCTCCCATATCTCTCACTCCAGTATGTTGTTATGGCAGTGTGCAGATTTGGGACCAAGCCCTCGAGTACCTTCCAGGTATATATTATCATGTACCTCTCTCTCCTCTGCTCCAACATATGGGAATCTTTATTGAAGAAACGTTTTGCCACACAGTGGCTTCATCAGTCCAATACAAAGTAGAAATGGGTAAGGAGAGGAGGAGATTGAGGTAATCAGTCCCTCAGCCTGGAATCGATGTAATCAGTCCATCACTCTTGTAGGAAGTACAGCATAGGCCCAGAGAGGTGGCTTATATACTGCGGTCAGGTTAGTCAAAGCAGGAGGAGGTAGGATCACAGTGGGACCTTCCACTTGTGTAAGTAGGTCGTCATCCAAAGGTTGGACAAGTGTTGAAGAAGTCTTTGTACCAAGATCCCACGATGTTGCAGTGTCTGACAGATGCAACGAATGGTTTTGAAAACCGACAAGTTGAAGAATTGAGACATTTATGCAACATATGGGAATCTTCTATTTTGTATTGGACTGATGAAGCCACTGTGTGGCAAAACGTTTCTTCAGTAAAGATTCCCATATGTTGCACAAGTGTCTCAATTCTTCAACTTGTCGGTTTTCAAAACCATTCATCACAAAGGAGTGTACTGCTCAGCATGATCTACGTCACCATCACATTTCTCCCAGGAAGCTCCTGAAAATTTGAGTCTGGGAACTTTTTCATAGCACCTCATAAATCTCTTGTCAAAGCATATAAGTGAGAGTCAGTACACACATGGCATCCAGTTGCCAAAAAAGTACTTAGTGCTGTTGACTACTAATCACCTATTTTCTTTTCCACTTTTTTTGAGAATACAATGGAACCTCTACTTGCGAGCGCATCCATATGCGAGTTTTTTCAAATACGAGCAGTCGATGGGTCTATTTTTTGTTTCCAAACGCGAGCAAAATTTCCATAAACGAGCTGACCTCAAGGCAGGTTCCTTGACGCTGGTAAAGGGCTCTTGCTCTTGATCTAAGGAATTGTGTCTCATTTGTTTGTTGGACTATCTTACTGAAACTTGGGCAATGTATGACGGAAAGATGCTTCTTAATGTACACCAAAAATGAAAAAATCTAAGCATAAATAATGGAGTTCACTTCTCAGCAATCAGCCACCCCTTAGCGGTATTTTCGTATGGTTTTTATGGTTGTACTCTCATTTTTTTTGGCCTCATTTGATAGAATGGATGATATACATGTACTACAGAAATAGATATGATTTTGATTGCTTTCACGACGAAAGTACCTTGAAATTGAGCTCAACACAGGAGAAATGTTCCATTGTTTTGGCTATGTTCAAGAGTAAATAAATGACGTCACTGTTCATTCCAGTATGCAGTCGTGAATGGGTTGACATTATTTATACAATTATTGCAATAAGGCATTACAGTAAATCTTATATTTTTTGTGTGAATAAAAATTACAAATTATTTATATTGTAATAATAATAATAATATGTATAATAATAGTACGTATAATAATATAATACAATAATAATCATATAATACGTATAATGATAATACATTTACATGTATAATAATAATTATAATAATAGATGGCTTTAAAAGGCTGTCACTAGATGGCAGTGTTTACCACAACATAGAGGGAGCGGTTGTTGCCACCTCCACCTGTTACATAATGGCATATTTTATTCATTCTAGAGTATACAGTGGACCTCCGCCTTACGAACGCATCGTGTTACGTTAAATCCGCCATACCAAGCATTTGAAAGCAAAAATTTTGCCTCGCCTCACGATAAAAACCTCACCTTACATGATTCGTCAGGGACGTGTCCCACATGTGGCCTCAGCTGCCCCGCGGATGCTAGTGTTTACAAGCCAGCCAGTGCAGTCGCATCTAAGCATACATTCGGTACATTTCATATTATCACAGTGTTTTTAGTGATTGTAACTGCAAAATAAGTCACCATGGGCCCCAAGAAAGCTTCTACTGCCAACCCTGTGGTAAAAAGGGTGAAAATTACTATGGAAATGAAGAAAGAAATAATTGCTAAGTACGAAAGTGGTGTGCGTGTCTCAGAGCTGGCCAGGTTGTATACCAAACCTCAATCAACCATCGCTACTATCTTGACCAACAAAACAGCAATCAAGGAAGCTGTTCTTGCAAAAGGTGCAAGTTTGTTTTCAAAACAGTGATTGCAAGTGATAGAAGATGTTGAGAGACTGTTATTGGTGTGGATAAATGAAAAACAGATAGCAGGAGATACCATCTCTCAAGCGATCATGTGTGAAAATGCTAGGAAGTTGCATGACGATTTAATTACAAAAATACCTGCAACTAGTGGTGATGTGAGTGGATTTAAGGCCAGCAAAGGTTGGTTTGAGAGATTTAAGAATCGTAGTGGCATACATAGTGTGATAAGGCATGGTGAGGCTGCTAGTTCGGACCACAAAGCGGCTGAAAAATATGTGAAGGAATTCAAGGAGTACATAGACAGTGAAGAATTGAAACCTGAACAAGTGTTTAATTGCGACAAAACAGGCCTCTTTTGGAAGAAAATGCCAAGCAGGACCTACATTACTCAGGAGGAAAAGGCACTCCCAGGACATAAGCCTATGAAAGACAGGCTTACTCTTTTGATGTGTGCTAATGCTAGTGGTGATTGCAAAGTGAAGCCTTTATTGGTGTATCACTCTGAAACTCCCAGAGCATTCAGGCAAAACAATGTCCTCAAGGCTAATTTGTGTGTGCTGTGGAGGGCAAACAGTAAGGCATGGGTCACTAGGGACTTTTTCTATGACTGGTTACACCATGCATTTGCCCCCACTGTGAAAAATTACCTAATGGAAAAGAAATTGGACCTTAAGTGCCTCCTGGTATTAGACAATGCTCCTGGTCATCCTTCAGACTTGGCAGAGCAACTTTCTGGGGACATGAGCTTCATTAAGGTCAAGTTTTTACCTCCTAATACCACTCCTCTCCTGCAGGTCATTTCAAACTTCAAAAAACTCTACACAAAAGCTATGTTTCAAAAGTGCTTTGAAGTGACCTCAAACACTCGATTGACTCCAAGAGAGTTTTGGAAAGATCACTTTAGTATCCTCAGTTGTGTCAACCTTATAGGTAAGGCTTGGGAGGGAGTGACTAAGAGGACCTTGAACTCTGCTTGGAAGAAACTGTGGCCACAATGTGTAGAAGAAAGGGATTTTGAAGGGTTTGGGGCTAACCCTGAGAAGCGTATGCCAGTTGTGGAATCCATTGTGGCATTGGGGAAGTCCTTGGGGTTGGAGGTTAGTGGGAAGGATGTGGAAGAGTTGGTGGAGGAGGACAATGAAGAACTAACCACTGATGAGCTGCAAGATCATCTTCAACAGCAAGAGGCCAGACCTGAGGAAACTGCTTCAGAGGAGGGGAGAGAGAAATTGAGGAAGTTGCCTACTTCAAAGATTAAGGAAATGTGTGCAGAGTGGGTTGAACTGCATACCTTTATGGATGAAAACCACCCTGACACAGCTACTGCAAGCTGTGTTGGCAACCTGTACAAAGACAGTGTCATGGCCCATTTTAGGAAAGTCTTAAAGGAACGGGAGGTACAGAGCTCTATGGACAGACTTGTTGTGCGACAGAGGTCCAGTGACTCTAAAGCTGGTCCTAGTGGCATTAAAAAAGGAAGGGAAGTAACCTCGGAAAAGGACTTGCTACCTCAAGTCCTAATGGAAGGGGATTCCCCTTCTAAACAATAACAACTTCCACACTCTCCCCTCCTCCCATCCCATCAATTATCACCAGATCTTCAATAAAGGTAAGTGTCATGTATTCTATTCTTAGTAGAGTAGTAATTGTGCATGTCTTCTTCAGTTTGTGTGTATTAAAATTAATATTTCATGTGGTAAAAATTTTTTTTTTTCATACTTTGGGGTGTCAGGAATGGATTAATTTGATTTCCATTATTTCTTATGGGGAAAATTAATTCGGCTAACGATAATTTTGGCTTACAATGAGCTCTCAGGAACGGATTAATATCGTAAGGCGGGGGTCCACTGTATATCAGGTTTCTGTGTTATTTATATTGTCTATTATTTCATATTAGATGAACTGTGATAGATAAATAAGCCATAGAGTTGATGATAGCGAAATATTCAAGGGGTATTTTGTCTTGTCTCCAGACAAACTCTCGTTGGCCGCCGCCACATATATAATGACATATTTTATTCATTCTAGAGTATATATCAGGTTTCTATGTTATTTACATTGTTTGTTATGTCATATTAGATGAACTGTGATAGATAAATAAGCCATAGAGTTGATGATAGCGAAATATTCAAGGGGTATTTTGTCTTGTCTCCAGACAAACTCTCGTTGGCCGCCGCCACATATATAATGACATATTTTATTCATTCTAGAGTATATATCAGGTTTCTATGTTATTTACATTGTTTGTTATGTCATATTAGATGAACTGTGATAGATAAATAAGCCATAGAGTTGATGATAGCGAAATATTCAAGAAATATTTTGTCTTGTCTCCAGACAAACTTGTCGGCTGCCGCCGCTGCCACATATATAATGACATTTTATTCATTCTAGAGTATATATATCAGGTTTCTATGTTATTTATATTGTTTATTATGTTATATTAGATGAAGTGAGGTAGATAAATAAGCCGTATTGATATTAGCGAAATTATTGAAGCACAGAATTCCACTGGAACGGATTAATTGCATTTCAGTTAATTTAAATGAGGAAAATTGACTCTGCAAACGAGCAAATCCAGTTGCGAGCAAGGTCATGGAACGGATTAAACTCGCAAGTAGAGGTTCCACTGTGTTCCTTTATTTAATTATGCCAGATTTGTTCATTTGTATGGGATTTCCAGCATAGATGCTTGTTATTTTTGGTAACCCATTGTAATATGCAAGACAGTACATATTTCTAAATTAATTTGTGTTAAAATATGAATCTTCAGTGTAATGATGGATGATTTCCCTTTTCTAATTGGTCTTACTTTCCATTTAATTAACAGCCTGTAAACCATGTCAAGTCAGTAGGAGCTGGCCTTCCTGATGATGATGAAGTCAGTACAGACCCATTTCTTCCATTAGTTGAGGCTCATCAAAGACATGAGCTAACTCTGTTACGTATGGAAGACCTCTTACGCTGTGGCCTGACAAGCATGGGCCCTGTTACTACTGCACAAGGGCTCTGTTTAGAGATGGTTCATTTTGCCACTAAATTAACAGTTGCCAAACGACGTATTTTAGAAGATCCTGATTTATACCCTCCAGCTTCAAAAGAGCTCTCTCGCTCAGATCAACGCAATAGACGTAGAAAGGTTTGTTTCCAAACTCTAAAATATGTACTTTATTTTAATAACTTCTAATACTGTTGCCCAGCTAAAAGATTTAGGACTACAGTACATTATAAACACCACCATTTCTCCCTCCCTTCCCTATTTTCTTTTATTCAAGTCTTTTCACTGGAAAACACTACAGTAAATCATTTAAAGCCAGTATTTTTTACATAGCATCACTGAGAATCCAAAAGCATAAGGACCTGGAGTCTTGATTTAGGCAAATTTTTTATTAAACTAAAATATCTTATGCAGTGTTAATAAACTTTAAAGTACAGCAATTTAATTATCATTCATGTTGAGCACTGAAGTGTATTCACCAAAGATTGAAGAATGCAGTGTACTCTTCTCTTCTAGTAATACATTTACAGTATAAATACAGTAAGCACCATGTACACTGTAGATATAAATCATCTAAGTATTGCAGTACATAGTGGGCTGAGAACCACAGTGATTAATTAAAGATGCTACAACAAGGGCAATACAGGTACTTACTGGTATGTTATCATGCTCTTCATAGGATTTCATTTTCATAAGTGTGATAAGGGAGAAAAAATTAGCATACGAGTAATTTTTTCAATTTAAAAATGATAGATGGAAGGCAGAGTATGTGAAGAGGAAGAGGGAGGCTAAGAGTAGGGAAGTCTTTATCAGCAAAATTTGTTGAGAATATAAAGCTGTTGAGAAAGAGATTAGTAAGGCTAGGAAGCCTGGAGAGCAAATTAACTTAGCATTTAAAAATAAAAAAAAGGAGGTGTTGGATGGGAAAGAGTGGGTACTGGAAAGATGGCAATGATATTTTGACAAGTTGTTGATTAAGGGGAGGCAGAGATTTCATGCATGGGGCAGGAAGGGATAACATCGTATAGGAGTGAGAAGGAGCCTGAGGTGGATGTGGGGAAAGTGCATGAAGTAGTAGGTAGAATGAAAAGGGTAAAGTGAATAGAATAGATGGGATGAAGACAGAGATGTTACATCCAGGTGAGGATAGTGTTGGAATTATTGGTATGTTTGTTCAGTATATGAACAAAAAAAGGCAAAAAAGGGGAATGTACCAGAGTATATGGGTGTGAGGCATGGGTTTTGAATACTACCATGAGAAAAAGGCTAGAGGCAGTGGAGATGTCATGTTTGAAGGCCTTATGTGGAATGACTATCATCCATATAATTTGGAGCTAAGAAATTAATAGGCAATGTTGGGTCAATGAGGGGTTGTTGGGGTGGTCTGGGCATGTAGAAAGGATGGAGAGGGATAAAATGACTAAAGAGAGTGTAAATGGAAGGTAGGAGAAATAGGAGTTGTCCAGGAGTGGGAGGAAGTGCAAAATAAACCCAGTGAGGAGCAGAGGTGCAGTGGGGACAATAAAAGAACACTGTATCAACATTTGGGGTCCCAGACTATTCAACATCTTACCAGAAGATATCAAAAACACGGCTGGAACAAGTGTAGAAGCCTTCAAAAGGAAACTAGACAAGTATCATCAGGTGCCAGATCAGCCAGGCTGTAATAGATATGTGGGGCACCTCCAGCAGCAACAGCCTGGTTGACTAGGCAAGCACCAGATAAGCCTGGCCTATGGCTGGGCTCTGAGAGTAGCGAAGCTCTCAAAACTTCAAAGGTATATCAAAGGTTGCATAAAAGAAGGGAAGGTACCAGAATATTGGCAGTGTGTACAGTTCCCTTATATAAAGGAAAAGGGGATAATCTTGTTGAGTATACGAGATAAAGTTTACAGTAAAGTAGAATTATTATTGAAAGGGTTAGGGGTAAGATGGAAAGTAGGGTTGCAGAGGAGCAGAGAATTTTGGAAGGATAAGGGATGTGTAAATCAGGTGTTTATATTGAAGCATAAGTTACCAGTACTTAGATAAAAGAAAAGACTTGCTTGTTGCATTTATGGATTTAGGAAAGGCATATAATTAGGTGGATAAGGGAGCCATGTGACAGATGTTGCAGATGTATGGAAGAAGAGATGGGTTACTAAAAGCAGTTAAGGCTGAAGTTGTGGTGTGTAGGATGGAAAGGGACAAGTTTCCAGTAAAAGTAGGATCTAGACAGGAATGCATGATGTTACCATGGTTGTTTAACATATTTATAGAAGGTTGTCAAAAGAAGTGAATGCTAGGGTGTTGGAAAGAGGTGTGGGATTCAAAGATGTTGAATCTGATACAAAACAGAGCTGTCACAGTTGCTCTTTACAGATGACACAGTTCCTTTGAGGAATTCTGAAAACAAATTGCATAGATTGGTGGATGAATTTAGCAGAGAATAAAAAAACAGAAATTAAAAGTGTGCATAGAAAAGAGCAAGGTGATGAGGGTAACAAAAAAAGACTAAGCAATAATAGCTTGAATATTAGAGTGGAGGGATGGAGTATGGAAAAAGTGGATGTATTTAGATATTTGGGAGTGGACATGTCAGCAGATGGGTCTGTGAAAGATAAGGTAAACTATAGAATAGATGAGAGAAAAAAAGGTGGGTGATGTTCTCACCTAATTGTGGTTGCAGGGGTCGAGACTGAGCATCTGGCCCCACCTCTTCACCGAGTGCTACTAGGTCCTGTCTCTCCCTGCTCCATGAGCTTTATCATACCTCATCTTAAAGCTATGTATGATTTGTGCCTCCACTACCTCACTTGCTAGGCTATTCCACTTCCTGACTACTCTGTGACTGAAGAAATACTTCCTAACATTCCTAACAATCCTCTTCAACCCCCCCACTACTCATACTTGCACGAGCCCACCTTTCTGCCAATAGTTGCTTATATTTCACCTGAACTTCCTCCTCCCTTAGTTTATACACTTTCACCTCCCTCTTACTTGTTGGTGTCATTTTCCTAGATGGGAAAAGAGGAAAATGGCAACAGCAAGTAAGAGGGAGGTGAAAGTGTATAAACTAAGGGAGGAGGAAGTTCGGGTGAGATATAAGCAACTATTGGCAGAAAGGTGAGCTGGTGCAAGTATGAGTAGTGGGGGGGTTGAAGAGGGTTGGAATAGTTTAAAAAATGCAGTATTAGAATGTGGGGCAGAAGTTTGTGGTTATAGGAGGGTGGGTGCAGGAGGAAAGAGGAGTGATTGGTGGAATGATGAAGTAAAGGCTGTGATAAAAGAGAAAAAGTTAGCTTATGAGAGGTTTTTACAAAGCAGAAGTGTTACAAGAAGAGTAGAGTATATGGAGAGTAAAAGAAAGGTGAAGAGAGTGGTGAGAGTGCAAAAGGAGAGCAGATGATAGATTGGGAGAGGCACTGTCAAGAAATTTTAATGAAAATAAGAAAAAAATTTGGAGCGAGTTAAACAAGTTAAGAAAGCCTAGGGAACGAATGGATTTGTCAGGATTTGTCAGTTAAAAACAGAGTAGGGGAGTTAGTAGATGGGGAGATGGAGGTATTGGGTAGATGACGAGAATATTTTGAGGAACTTTTAAATGTCGACGAAGAAAGGGAGGAGGTAATTTTATGCACTGGCCAGGGAGGTATACCATCTTTTAGGAGTGAAGAAGAACAGGATATGAGTGTGGGGGAGATGTGTGAGGCATTACTTAGAATGAAAGGGGGTAAAGCAACTGGAACTGACGGGATCATGACAGAAATGTTAAAAGCAGGGGGGGATATAGTGTTGGATTGTTGGTACGTATTTTTGTTTAATAAATGTATGAAAGAGGGGAAGGTACCTAGGGATTGGCAGAGAGCATGTATAGTCCCTTTATTTAACCCTTTGAGGGTTTTGGTCGTACTAGTACGTCTTACGCGTAGGGGTTTTTGACGTACTAGTACTCATAAATTCTAGCGGCCTCAAATCTAGTGGGAGAAAGCTGGTAGGCCTTCACATGAAAGAATGGTTCTATGTGGTCAGTGTGCACAGTCTAAAAAAAATCCTGCAGCACACAGTGCATAATGAGAAAAAAAAAACTTTGACCATTTTTTTTTAATAAATCGGCGACTTTGCAGTGTATTTTCATATGGTATTTATTGTTGTATTCTAGTTTTCTTGGTCTCATTTTATAGAATGGAAGACATATTACAGAAATTGAGATGATTTTGACTGGTTTTACAATGAAAGGTGCCTTGAAATTGAGCTCAAAGTAGCAGAAATGTTCGATTTTTACCAAACTTCAAAAGTAAACAAATCGTGCCAAGCGTGCAATACATGTCAACTGGTGAGTCTAATATTCTTTCACAAGTGCACCAATAATATTTATACCATTTTTTACACTAATGCAGTAGTCTGCATAACAGTAAATCTTATATTTTTTGTGAAAATAAAAATTCAAAGTGGAAAGCAAAAGAATATAAGAGGGGCCTTGAGACGTGACTAATGACTAGAGGAAATGTCATTTTAGTGCCAGGAATGTCTTTCTTGTTTATTCTGGACCCTATTCGGAAATTGGCATCTTTTGAAATTTGTGTGAAATTGGCAAAATTGCTAAATTCTGACCACTGTACTGGATAGTTGAATTTCATAAATGGGTGGTTTCTTGCACCCATTCGATAGAAAAAATGGAGTTCTAGCGAAATATTCATGTTTTTTGTCGACTAGTACAGCGAAATTGGCAGAAAATGGGGCTCAAAGTAGGCAAAATCACCGATGCGTAAACATCGCCGGGACCGCTAACTTTGCGAGAGCATAATTTCGTAAGTTTTCTATCAAATTTCAAACTTTTGGTGTCTTTATGATCGGGAAAAGATTCTCTATCTTTTCATAAGAGAAAATATTTTTTTTTTTTTTTAAAATTTGGCCGACCCTGAGAACGAGTTTCGGAGAGGGCCTGTCGACCCTCAAAGGGTTAAAGGGAAGGGGGACAAAAGAGATTGTAAAAATTATAGAGGAATAAGTTTACTGAGTATACTAGGAAAAGTGTACGGTAGGGTTATAATTGAAAGAATTAGAGGTAAGACAGAATGTAGGATTGCGGATGAGCAAGGAGGTTTTAGAGTGGGTAGGGGATGTGTAGATCAAGTGTTACATGGAACTATATATGTGAATAGTATTTAGATAAAGGTAGGGAAGTTTTTATTGCATTTATGGATTTAGAAAAGGCATATGATAGAGTGGATAGGGGAACAATGTGGCAGATGTTGCAAGTATATGGAATAGGTGGTAAGTTACTAAATGCTGTAAAGTGTTTTTATGAGGATAGTGAGGCTCAGGTTAGGATGTGTAGAAGAGAGGGAGACTACTTCCCAGTAAAAGTAGGTCTTAGACAGGGATGTGTAATGTCACCATGGTTGTTTAATATATTTATAGATGGGGTTGTAAAAGAAGTAAATGCTAGGGTGTTCGGGAGAGGGGTGGGATTAAATTATGGGGAATCAAATACAAAATGGGAATTGACACAGTTGCTTTTTGCTGATGATACTGTGCTTATTGGAGATTCTAAAGAAAAATTGCAGAGGTTAGTGGACGAGTTTGGGAGTGTGTGTAAAGGTAGAAAGTTGAAAGTGAATATAGAAAAGAGTAAGGTGATGAGGGTATCAAATGATTTAGATAAAGAAAAATTGGATATCAAATTGGGGAGGAGGAGTATGGAAGAAGTGAATGTTTTCCGATACTTGGGAGTTGACGTGTCGACAGATGGATTTATGAAGGATGAGGTTAATCGTAGAATTGATGAGGGAAAAAAGGTGAGTGGTGTGTTGAGGTATAAGTGGAGACAAAAAATGTTATCTAAGGAGGCAAAGAAGGGAATGTATGAAAGTATAGTAGTACCAACACTCTTATATGGGTGTGAAGCTTGGGTTGTGAATGCAGCAGCGAGGAGGCAGTTGGAGGCAGTGGAGATGTCCTGTCTAAGGGCAATGTGTGGTGTAAATATTATCAGAGGCGTCGTAAGGGGGGGGGCTGCCCCGGGTGACACTGTAGAGCCTCTAAAGAAGGTGACACTAATGCCCAAAACAGTGCTGCACCAACATAAGAGAAGAATCCTTCATTTCTATATAACCTATTATATATTAACAAAGTGCAAATAAGCCTATATAGGGAAAATAATTGATTTTGATGATGTGATAGATGATTTTGCATAATTGAAGGCAAGGAAATGTAAGATCAGATACACTGAGATGTTACATGTACTCAAGATCAAGTAGGAACTAGTGTTTCTCTGATATTGCAATGTTTTTCTTTATTTTTCAAGTTTTTTTTTTGTTTTTGCATTGCTGAAGATGAATAAATGTAGGATCTGTTGCTGTACTCAAAGTGGTATTTGAGTTTATGTTTCCTCAATATTACTATGATTATTTATTGTATCATTATGGGAGTTGTCACAGTTGCTCTTTGCTGATGACACTGTGCTCTTGGGAGATTCTGAAGAGAAGTTGCAGAGATTGGTGGAAGAAGAAAATTAAAAGTGAATACAGGAAAGAGTAAGGCTATGAGGATAACAAAAAGATTAGGTGATGAAAGATTGGATATCAGATTGGAGGGAGAGAGTATGGAGGAGGTGAATGTATTCAGATATTTGGGAGTGGACGTGTCAGCGGATGGGTCTATGAAAGATGAGGTGAATCATAGAATTGATGAGGGGAAAAGGGTGAGTGGTGCACTTCGGAGTCTGTGGAGACAAAGAACTTTGTCCTTGGAGGCAAAGAGGGGAATGTATGAGAGTATGGTTTTACCAACGCTCTTATATGGGTGTGAAGCATGGGTGATGAATGTTGCAGCGAGGAGAAGGCTGGAGGCAGTGGAGATGTCATGTCTGAGGGCAATGTGTGGTGTGAATATAATGCAGAGAATTCGTAGTTTGGAAGTTAGGAGGAGGTGCGGGATTACCAAAACTGTTGTCCAGAGGGCTGAGGAAGGGTTGTTGAGGTGGTTCGGACATGTAGAGAGAATGGAGCGAAACAGAGTGACTTCAAGAGTGTATCAGTCTGTAGTGGAAGGAAGGCGGGGTAGGGGTCGGCCTAGGAAAGGTTGGAGGGAGGGGGTAAAGGAGGTTTTGCGTTCGAGGGGCTTGGACTTCCAGCAGGCATGCGTGAGCGTGTTTGATAGGAGTGAATGGAGACAAATGGTTTTTAATACTTGACGTGCTGTTGGAGTGTGAGCAAAGTAACATTTATGAAAGGGATCAGGGAAACCGGCAGGCCGGACTTAAGTCCTGGAGAGTGCCTGCACTCTGAAGGAGGGGTGTTACTGTTGCAGTTTAAAAATTGTAGTGTAAAGCACCCTTCTGGCAAGACAGTGATGGAGTGAATGATGGTTAAAGTTTTTCTTTTTCGGGCCACCCTGCCTTGGTGGGAATCGGCCAGTGTGATAATAAAAAAAATAAAAATAAAGTTGAGAAGTATTCTTCTGTTCGGTTTATGGCCCTTAAACGTTCTCATTGATAAACATTAGTCACTGACTGGTCATGCAGTAGTGACCTAACTGGAGTTTACCACCCCATACCCCTGCCCTTGAATTTCATAGGGGTGACACCAAAGATGCTGCCCCGGGTGACACCAGAGATTCCGCCCCGGGTGACACCAACTCTAGCGACGCCTCTGAATATTACGCAGAAAATTAGGAGAAGGTGTGAAGTTAGTAAAAGTATTAGTCAGAGGGCTGAAGAGCGGTTGTGGGGGTGGTTTGGTCATTTAGAGAGAATGGATCAAAGTAGAATGACATGGAGAGTGTTTAAATCTGTAGGGGAAGGAAGGCGGGGTAGGGGTCGTCCTCGAAAAGGTTGGAAGGAAGGGGTAAGGGAGGTTTTGCGGGCGAGGGGCTTGGACTTCCAGCAGGTGTGCGTGAGCGTGTTCGATAGGAGTGAATGGAGACGAATGGTATTTGGGACCTGACGATCTGTTGGAGTGTGAGCAGGGTAATGTTTGGTGAAGGGATTCAGGGAAACCGGTTATTTTTATAGACGGACTTGAGTCCTGGAAATGGGAAGTACAATGCCTGAACTCTAAAGGAGGGGTTCGGAATATTGGCAGTTTGGAGGGATATGTTGTGTATCTTCATACATACTATATGCTTCTAGGCTGTTGTGTTCTGAACACCTCTGCAGAAACAGTGATTATGTGTGAGTGAGGTGAAAGTGTTGAATAATGATGAAAGTATTTTCTTTTTGGGGATTTTCTTTCTTTTTGGGTCACCGTGCCTCGGTGGGAGACAGACAACTTGTTAAAAAAAAAAAATCCCTTTGACTCATCTGGGTCTTCAACTTCCAATTGTGACCCCTTGTTTCTGTGTCCCCTCTTTAGAACATCCTGTCTCTGTCCATCTTGTCTATTCCACACAGTATTTTGTATGTAGTTATCATGTCTCCCCTAACCTTCCTGTCCTCCAGTGTCGTCAGTCCAATTTCCCTTAACCTTTCTTCAGTGGCTCTGGTGGCCTGGTGGTTAACGCTCTCGCTTCACACGGTGAGGGCCTGGGTTCAATTCCCAGCCAGAGTAGAAACATTGGACGTGTTTCTACCTGTTGTCTATGTTCCCCATCAGTAAAATGGGTACCTGGGTGTTAGTCGACTGGTGTGGGTCGCATCCTGGGACACTGACCTAAGGAGGCCTGGTCACAGACCGGGCCGCGGGGGCGTTGACCCCCGGAACTCTCTCCAGATAAACTCCAGATAGGACATTCCCCTTAGCTTTGGAACTAACCTTGTCACAAACCTTTGCACTTTCTCTAATTTCTTGATGTGCTTGATCAAGTGTGGGTTCCAAACAGGTGCTGCATACTCCAGTATGGGCCTGACATACACGGTGTAGAGTGTCTTGAACGATTCCTTACTAAGGTATCAGAATGCTGTTCTCAGGTTTGCCAGGCGCCCACATGCTGCAGCAGTTATCTGGTTGATGTGTGCTTCTGGAGACGTGTTCAGTGTTATACTCACCCCAAGATCTTTTTCCTTGAGCGAGGTTTGCAGTCTTTGGCCACCTAGCTTATACTCTGTCTGCTGTCTTCTGTGCCCTTCCTCGATCTTCATGACTTTGCATTTGGCAGGGTTAAATTCGAGAAGCCAGTTGCTGGACCAGGTGTCCAGTCTGTCCAGGTCTCTTTGAAGTCCTGCCTGACCCTCATCTGATTTAATTCTCCTCATTAACTTCAGATCATCTGCAAACAAGGACACTTCTGAGTCTGACCCTTCCATTATGTCATTCACATATACCAAAAATAGCACTGGTCCTAGGATCGACCCCTGTGGGACCCCGTTCATCACAGGTGCCCACTGTGATACCTCATCACGTACCATAACTCGTTGTTGCCTCCCTGTCAGGAATTCTCTGATCCATTGCAGTGCCCTTCCTGTTATGTGCGCCTGATCCTCTAGCTTCTGCACTAATCTCTTGTGAGGAACTGTGTCAAAGGCCTTTTTGCAGTCCAAAAAGATGCAATCAACCCACCCCTCTCTCATGTGTCTTACTTCTGTCTTTATCATAAAACTCCAGAAGGTTTATGACACAGGATTTGCCTTCCATAAATCTGTGCTGGTTGGCATTTATACTCTTGTTCCGTTCCAGGTGCTCCACCACTCTCCTCCTGATAATCTTCTCTTGAAGCATATGTGGAAAGAAAGTTTATATATGGAGGCAAAAAAGGGAATGTACCAGAGTATATGGGTGTGAGGCATAGGTTTTGAATACTGCCATGAGAATGAGGCTAGAGGCAGTGGAGATGTCATGTTTCTAAGCAATATGTATGTGGAATGACTATCATACATAGAATTTGGAGCTTAGAAATTAATAGGCAATGTTGGGTCACTAACTGTATAATTCAAAGGGCAGAGGAGGGGTTGTTGAGGTTGTCTGGGCATGTAGAAAGGATGGAGAGGGATAGGATGACTAAAGAGAGTGTATAAATGGAAGGTAGAAGTAGGGGTTGTCCAGGAATGGAGGGAAGGTATAAAAGAGGCTTTCAGTTTTAGGGGCTTAAGCATCCAGTAGACTTGTGTGAGTTTGTTAGATAAGAGCAAATAGGGACAGGTGGTTTTAACCCGTAAACGGTCCAAGCAGATCTACGTTCACATGTGTAATGCTACAAAAGTAGATCTAAGTTTTTTACATATTTTCAAATATAACAAAAAAAAAAGTAGATCAAAGTTTTTTTACACATTTTCAAATGTAGAAAAACAAAAAGAAGATCTACTTTTTTTACGTACTTTCAAATGTCGAAAAAACGTATATATACGTTTGGACCGTTTACGGGTTAAAGGGCCTGCTGTTGGAACTGGTTAGCCAGACTTTAGTCATGAAGGTGGGAAGGGCAGTGCTTACACTCGGAAGAGGGTTAGCGATGTTGCAGTTGGAGGGCAATCTGAATTGTGATGTCAACACACTTCTTGCAAGACAGCGAATGAATGAATGAATGATGATGAATGTGTTTTCTTCTTTGGGTCACCCTGACTTAGCAGGAAATAGCCACTTAGGTA
The DNA here is from genome assembly GCF_038502225.1 of Cherax quadricarinatus. NCBI lineage: Eukaryota > Metazoa > Arthropoda > Malacostraca > Decapoda > Parastacidae > Cherax > Cherax quadricarinatus. Next base: position 25,722,105 of record NC_091301.1, on the reverse strand, counting down.
GTAAAAAATAATCTTGAGCATCCACTGTAGATAATGGAGAAGGTTTCTTAAACACAAACATTACTGAGAGCTGCTGTATAACAGAGTCCTGCACCATTTCTTGTTTAGTTAAATATGATTTATTCTACATAAAGAGTATAATTTTCTCAGTCTTTTCTGACAGAATCAATGTTTCATGAACAAGATCTTTATCACTTAATGTGCCATGAGCCAGGAAAATGTCTGCTGCAGAAATGTGAATCATGTGCACATATTCAGAGCTTTCTATGTTTTGCAGGTATGTGAAAAGTTGGCTTTGGTGCCTGGCAAGTTAGACCATGCAACAGTAGTAGCATACACTGTGGGCACCTACCGAGAAGATGATTGTCTGGAGCCAGAGGATGAGGTAATCAGGAAACCAATGTTTAGGGCAGCACCTTTGGCTTCTCCAGACTCTACACGAAGTTTAATTTCTCAGTTAGATGAAGTTCGACCTCCAGATCCTCCTGCAGCTAGTGCAAGCACTGCCATGGCACATTCTCATAGTGATGAGTCAGCTTCCCCAAAAAAGACAAACCAAGGATCATCCGAGGGAAAATGGGGAGAAAAGAGCGGGCAGACTTCTCGTAGCAACAACTGCTCACAAAATAAAGAAAATCTAAGCCCAAATACTGGCCAGGTACCATGTAGGCCAACCCTAATTGAAACTATTGTTTGAGGTTGATAGGTATATGAATTACATCTTGTAGTAACTTCAGGCTCCCTTTTTTTTCAAATCCTAACAGTTATATATGTTTAGTAGAAAGTACATACCATTATTCCCTGCAACATTCCCCACCTTCCCACCACTCTCCCTGCCACTTTCCCTGCCTATTTCTCTAATTTCAAAGAAAATGTTATATAAGTGAATAGTAAAATTTAAAGTCAAGTACCTATGATTATAATGTTGCGTCTGTATTAAAGCTCAAGTTTCACGACTCAGGAATACCTTTTTATTCCTTCATTTTAAGCAGAAACATCTGCAGTTACAAAATATTATATTAGCACAAATAGCTCTGATAATCATCATATTTAAAAGCTGAAAATTTGCTACCAATAAGAGTAAATACGTATAGTTAATGGTTGTGGTAGCAGTCAGGTTTGATATAGTATGTATTCTATTTGCAAAGAAAATATCAAGATAATGAATACAAGTAAATGTCAAAGGGACATGGCCCTTTAGTGCTTGTAATATGAGCACAAAAGGCAGTGTTATGTAATAAGATGTGGTTTATGAGGTGCATAGGTATACGTTAAGCAAAACTGTCTGTGATGTTAGGAACAAAGATTGTAAGTACAGTATATAAAAATTTCATATCACATTTCCATTATTGTTTTTGAACACGGTTAAAGAGGTTATGATTATCAACATTGGTTTTATGAATTTGATAATGCTTCTGATAATATAAGAGGTTATAAAGTTGCAATACTGTGTATCTAATACGTATTAGTAACTCTTATTAAAGAAAAATACTTCACCCATCTGTGAGGCACCATACACCATTTTGCATTTCCACAAGTCATTCCAATGCATGAAATGTTAGTATAGCCCTGTTAGCACATTTCATGACACTTGCAATGCCATAAATCTTCTTTGAATACACGTTCAGTTTTAATTGCTTTTGCTTCCATGAACATTAGATCTGAAGAAAGTTATTAAGTACGTACTGTAATTTGATAGGCTATTTTCTATCAGTACTATGGTCAGTCAACTCTATTTAGTATCTTGTCATAATATTTATAGTTTAACATACACTTCATGAAGGTAATTTAAGTAAATTTATTGGCCAAATTGATGTACTATTTATTTTTTCCCAGGGATTATTTATATAAATTATAATGCTGTTGTATTTGACATACAGGCTTCAAAAGTCATCACAATAATGTGAGATAAGCAGCATTATGTTCCACTTCAGAAATGGGATTAAGTATATTGTAGGAATAATAATAAATTACCAGACATACAGAAGTAATGGTGTCACTATTGTTTTCCATAGCAATTTCCTCTAGCCAAATTTCCATGTTGTGCTTCTATTCTGTAATTTGCTTCACAGTAAATTTTTGGTATGTTCTTTGGTTGCAATGATGTGAATGGCATTTGGTTATACATACAATATTTATGAAAAAATGTTAAAACTTGTAGGGATATGGCAATCAGGGACACATTTAATAATAAGATATTTGTTGCATGCATTATGAGCAGCAGTTTCAATCACATATTTATGTCCATTATATTGTGGATATTTCTATAAGAGCACTGGAGCACTGTCTTTGTCCAGAGTATTGAGCTGGACTCTTACAACTGTACTGTACTCTAGTTTCAATTTAGAGTAAGTTTATAAAGAAGTTTTCACTCACCAGTGCCACATTCAGCCATGTTTTAGTACCATACAAATGTATAATAAACATGTGAATATAGTTATTTTTTTAATTTTCCCCTGGTAATTAGAGTGTTACTCTTTTAATATGGTAGATACTGTCAGTATTACATTGTTTTGAAAAATGAAAAACTGCTTGTTTAGGATATGATGAACCACTAGGCATGACAACTAGTGTGAATATATCCCAGAATAGTACTAGTAATTTGGACTTTTCAGTTGCAATTATCTCATTGAGCCCATCTTTTGTTTTCTACTGTGAATGCTCATTTTCTATTGCACTGGGTCGAATGGCAACACACTAAAAACAGATACAAAGGCAGGTAAATCAAAACTGATATTCCACAAAAAAACGGGAAGCTAAGATTCTAAGTCTTTCAAGGAGGGGGATGGCACATTGATATTGAAGGGCTCTTGATCTGAGGAATTAGATTATTATTATTATTCTTATAATCACAACTACATAAGTGCTAAACCCACAAGTGTCATACAGCACTGAAGGGTAAGGTGTACTAAGGTTTAATATGCTTAATCAGAGACTAGCAAGGGTGGAGAGTATAACGGAAGTAGTTACTAAGGAATTGGCAACCTTTTCTCAAATCAAGTGTGAATCCCGTCCATAATTCCCTCTTCTTTTTGGCGTAAGTGACAGTGATATTTGTTCTTTCGTTAAATTTTTCTCTTTGTTGAATGATAAGGGTACACTACACAGGTTCTGTTCTAGAGTTCCTTCTGGGGGTACTGGTGTCATGGTAGATGCTTTACCTGAGGAAAACTTGACTAACGTGGGGCGTGATGAGTGACTGTGGTGCCCACTTTTAGGATGTTGGGTAGTCATCCAGCAGGTTCTGGTGATGGAAGTACTACTGAAGGATGCCTGCAGAGCCATGAGAGAGAACTGAAAGTATACAATTCAAAGATTTCATTGCAGGTCACCCTCTGCAATCATTATTAACAATGTAATTATTAAACCATTAATACTTTGTATTCTAGGTAGTAGGTTGGTAGACAGCAACCGCCCAGGGGGGTACTACTGTCCTGCCAAGTGAGTGTAAAACGGAAACCTGTAATTGTTTTACATGATGGTAGGCTTGCTGGTATCTTTTTTGTCTCATAAACATGCAAGATTTCAGGTACGTCTTGCTAATTCTACTTACACTTAGGTCACACTACACATACATGTACAAGCATAAATATACACACCCCTCTGGGTTTTCTGCTATTTTCTTTCTAGTTCTTGTTCTTGTTTATTTCCTCTTATTCCCATGGAGAAGTGGAACAGAATTCTTCCTCCGTAAGCCATGCGTGTTGTAAGAGGTGGCTAAAATGCCGGGAGCAAGGGGCTAGTAACCCCTTCTCTTGTATAAATTACTAAATTTAAAAAGAGAAGCTTTCATTTTCTTTTTGGGCCACCCTGCCTCAGTGGGATACGGCCAGTTTGTTGAAAGAAAGAAGAATAATACTTTGTATGATTAAGTGGCTTGCTAAGCCTTTATTATTATCATGGGGGCAGTGCTGTATGACCCTTGTGGGTTTAGCACTTGGTTTTGATTACAATAATTATCGTGGGGGAGCGCTAAACCTGTAGGGATTATACAGCACCTGTAGGGGGGGAGGTGGAAGGCATTCAGGCTCAATTCAGGAAACTGGAGCAGAGATCCAATTCCCTAGATCAAGAGCCCCTCACCAACATTAAGGAACCGCCTTTGAGGGGTTGCTAAGCCTTCCTCAATTAATTCTGGAGATGCCATCATAGTGGTACACTGGGTAGGGTAGGAGGTAGTTTCCAGGAATGTCATCATTGTTGTGTCAATTGTAATTACTGTTAGGGAGAACATAATTTCTTTCTACTCCTCACAGGGAGTCTCGCACCTTTCTCTCATGTCTAATGAGCTTACCCAGTCTCTTAGGAATGGTTGTAGTTGCTGGGGAGCAACTGCAACCATCCCTTTTCTAAATGGAGGCACCTTAATGCCAGTGAGCAGCTCTAGATCCTGGGATCTGAACTTATTCTTACTTTCATTGGATCAAAATTGATTGCCTCATATTGTCCCAGTCGCTGTATAGCCCTTAAAGGTTTAGCACTGGAGACCTGGAGTTTGCTTGGAGAGAGTTCCGGGGATCAACGCCCCCTCGGCCCAGTCTGTGACCAGGCCTCATGGTGGATCAGGGCCTGCTCAACCAGGCTGTTACTGCTGGCTGCACACAATCCAACGTACAAACCACAGCCTGGCTGGTCAGGTACCAACTTTAGGTGCTTGTCCAATGCCTGCTTGAAGACAGCCAGGGGTGTATTGGTAATTCCCCTCATGTATGCTGGGAGGCAGTTGAACAGTGAAGGATTGTGAAGCAAATCTTCTCCACAATGCAGGGGCTGGAGGATAAGATCCAAATGGAAGCACAATGTCTGGTCTCAAAGGACGTGGCAACGGTACCGTTGAGTTTTCTTATGATCGGGTTTTCAGACCAAATGGTACCCAGGCACAAGTATTTGAGGAAATATCCCAGCTCTCTGTCTGCTCTAACGGGTACAATGTGTGCGTATTTGCCTATGGGCAGACTGGCTCAGGCAAGACGTTTACAATGGAAGGTGTCCTTGAAAATGAAGAGCTAGAGGGCATGATTGCTAGGACTGTGAAGCACATCTTCTCCACAATGCAGGGGCTGGAGGATAAGATCCAAATGGAAGCACAACGTCTGGTCTCAAAGGACGTGGCAACGGAACCGTTGAGTATTCTTATGATCGGGTTTTCAGACCAAATGGTACCCAGGCACAAGTATTTGAGGAAATATCCTAGCTCTCTGTCTGCTCTAGACAGGTACCATGTGTGCTTATTTGCCTATGGGCAGACTGGCTCAGGCAAGACGTTTACAATGGAAGGTGTCCTTGAGTAAGTTCCCTGAGAAGATGTCCCAGTCACTTTTGAATGTTCACTTAGTGTATCATGCCAGTCAAAGTCAATATGAATCAGTCCACTTCCAATATTCCCTTACTGACTGGAAGACAATACCTAGCCCTTGAGCAATGTGTTTGTTCTCACAGCTTGTATCTGAGAGTTGTTAAAGTGCTGCGAAATGTGAAGTTCAGATTAAGTTCCTATAGATCCGTGAATTACTTATTAATGTAGCCGAGCGGTCAGGTACTAGTAATACTGTCACTCCTGTCTGGACTCCAGCCACAATATCGTGCATGCAGGATAGTGTACAGTTACCTTGGGTTTCAGAGGAACCTCAGACAACCCTGGGTGCTGAGACTACTATCCTTGCGATGGCGACTTGTTCAAGTATTCGTTCCTTCCCAGGGGACGCTTTGAGAAGAACTTTATTTGCAACGAGTTATGCCATCTCTTGCTGATGCCACAAGCCATTGTAGAAAGACGTTTCTGTGGCTAGTGTACTCGCTTGAGTGTTATTGTTGGCCCTTATCGAGTTGTTGAACATATCAATGGCAATAAGTATAAGGTTAGAGAAATTAGTACTGGTCAGTACAAAGAATCGCATTTAGATCACATGAAATTAGTATGCGATGTTGATGATATTGCTACCCAGACTAATGTGACAGATGCTGACAATCCTCTTGACTCTGTACCCTCTACCTCAAATACTCAGTCAGATAATCAACCCGACTGTCATTATTCTTTGCGTACTCGACAAGTAATTAGAAACCCACAAGTATCTTTTGTAGATACTCGTTCAGATTGTCCTCAGTCAAGGCATGTGTTAGCCATCGCAGAAGAATTCGATCCACCCAAAGATGATAACCATTCTGCATATGTAAATCTTACCCTTGCAGAGTTGGGTTTAAATGTACATAGTCTGTAAAATTAGATGTCCAAGATGAATGAAGTTCTCAACTGTGTGTTTTGTTATCAGCTGATCAGTTTTCAAATTTTTTTTCCGTGTTCACGTTCCCTCCGAATTCTGAGAATTTAACAGTAATGATCTGTGTGCACCAGATTTGCCTTTGCTGTTAATTACTTTCACCTTGTATATATATTTATTCTTCCTCAGAATCCGTAGAGTGCATGAATACAGATCGATCGATCAATTCCATTCTTTATTATAAAATGACTTGTACTTATAATTTGTAATGCATTATGTTAAAACTCATTACGTTAACACCCATTACGTTAAAACTCATTATGTTAACATCCATTATGATACCATCCATTAGTTCTAAGTTACATATGTCTTTGTTGTATAGAATCAGCCCAGAACCACCTGCCTGTTCAGCCTATAGCATAGTATTGTATGTCGAGACGACATACGTAACACGACCGAGCTGTCAGCATAGTTGCTGATCCCCTTACATGTGTTGTATAGCTTATCTGAATATCATAGTACCAGCCATATGTTTTATATAGATGATCCCTTACTAGGCCTAGTGACTGTATGACATCACGTGATGCAGCATGAGTGGGATGAGCTACCTCGCTCTCAGTCCACGCATAGGTCTACACACGGCAGGTTGGGCTCCCTTACCACAGTCTGACAATATACAGTGTTACCATCCAACAAGTGTGTATATCTTCAACCCTCGTTATCTCCTTTCGAACCCCACAATACTTGGGCCCCTGACACTTACTGTGTTGTCTCTTAATGTGCTAGTGACACTGTCATGTGTGGGGGTTCAATTATGTGGATTGGGTAAAGTCACATAGACAATAATGGAGTACAATTATAACGGAATATATGGGAAGCACCAGGCCTGCCCTGCCTCTCTGCTCTCTATCTTAAGACTGGCTCACGAATTGGGTCCTAGGAGTGAGCGGCGTTCAAAAACATGCTATAGTCAGCAGCAACATGAATAACAGTCAGTGATTCACGCAGACAGTTGGTAGTGAGTCATACTACTGGTAACTGGTAACTGGTACTACTGGGAACTGATACTACTGAGAGTCAGGGAGACCTCATCCACTTCACTGGATCAATCCATTCCACCAGTTGAGGAGAAAGACTTAGCTCCCAGACGAGGTCAAGCGTTTGTTGACTCTGTTGAACAAACGTCGTAAAGGCATTGCCTTACCAGGTGAGAAGATGGGTATAACGAACTTATTGTCCCATTGTATCCCACCGCTGCCACCAATTTGTCATGTGTGGGGGTTCGATTACGTGGATTGGGTAAAGGAAAGTCACATAGACAATAATGGAGTATAATTATAACAGAATATATGGGAAGCACCAGGCCTGCCCTGCCTCTCTGCTCTCTATCTTAAGACTGGCTCACGAACTGGGTCCTAGGGGTGAGCGCATTCAAAAACATGCTATAGTCAGAAGCAACATGAATAACAGTCAGTGATTCATGCAGACGGTTAGTAGCGAGTCATACTACTGGTAACTGGTACTACTGGGAACTAATACTACTGAGAACACCCCTGCTTTTCATTGGGGGGATGTTGCATCGTCTGCCGAATCTTTTGCTTTTGTAGAGAGTGATTTTCGTGTGCAAGTGTGGTACTAGTCCCTCTAGGATTTTCCAGGTGTATATAATCATGTATCTCTCCCTCCTGCATTCCAGGGAGTACAGGTTCAGGAACTTCAAGCACTCCCAGTAATTGAGGTGTTTTATCTCAGTTATGCGTGCCGTGAAGGTTCTTTGTACATTTTCTAGGCCAGCAATTTCACCTGCCTTGAAAGGTGCTGTTAGTGTGCAGCAATATTCCAGCCTAGATAGAACAAGCGACCTGAAGAGTGTCATCATGGGCTTGGCATCCCTAGTTTTAAAGGTTCTCATTATCCATCCTGTCATTTTTCTAGCAGATGCGATTGATACAATGTTACGGTCCTTGAAGGTGAGATCCTCCAACATGATCACTCCCAGGTCTTTGACGTTAGTTTTTCACTCTATTGTGTGGTTGGAATTTGTATACTCTGATGAAGTTTTAATTTCCTCATGTTTACCATATCAGAGTAATTGAAATTTTCTGAAGCCCATTGAAAGATTTGGTTGATGTCCGCCTGGAGCCTTGCAGTGTCTGCAGTGAAAGAAGACACTGTCATGCAGATTCGGGTGTCATCTGCAAAGGAAGACACGGTACTGTGGCTTACATCCCAGTCTATATCAGATATGAGGATGAGGAACAAGATGGGAGCGAGTACTGTGCCTTGCGGAACAGAGCTTTTCACCATAGCCGCCTCAAACTTTACTATGTTGACTACTACTCTTTGTGTTCTATTTGTCAGGAAATTATAGATCCATCTACCAACTTTTCCTGTTATACCTTTAGCACGCATTTTGTGCGATATTATGCCATGGTCACACTTGTCAAAGGCTTTTGCAAAGTCTGTGTATATTACATCTGCATTCTTTTTGTCTTCTAGTGCATCTAGGACCTTGTCACGGTGATCCAGTAGTTGGGACAGACAGGAGCGACCTGCTCTAAACCCATGCTGCCCTGGGCTGTGTAATTGATGGGTATCTAGATGGGTGGCAATCTTGCTTCTTAGGACCCTCTTAAAGATTTTCATGATATGGGATGTTAGCACTATCAGTCTGTAGTTCTTTGCTATTGTTTTACTGCCCCCTTTGTGGAGTGGGGCTATGTCTGTTGTTTTTAGTAACTGTGGGACGACCCCAGTGTCCATGCTCCCTCTCCATATGATGTTAAAAGCACATGATAGGGGCTTCTTGCAGTTCTTGATGAACACCGAGTTCCGTGAGTCTGGTTGAATGTAATAATTATTACATTCATTACAGGTAATAATTATTATATTCATGTAGTAGTAGGTTGGTAGACAGCAACCACCCAGGGAGGTACTACCGTCCTGCCAAGTGAGCGTAAAACGAAATCTTGTAATTGTTTTACATGATGGTAGGATTGCTGGTGTCTTTTGTCTGTCTCATAAATATGCAAGATTACAGGTATGTCTTGCTGCTTCTACTTACACTTAGGTCACACTACACATACATGTACATGTTTATTTATACACACTCATCTGAGTTTTCCTTGATTTTATCTTAATAGTTCTTGGTCTTATTACTTTTCCTTTCATATCCATGGGGAAGTGGAATAAGAATCTTTCCTCCATAAGCCATGCGTGTCATAAAAGTCAACTAAAATGCCGGGAACAATGGGCTAGTAACCCGTTTTCCTGTAATAATTACTAAAAAGAATAATAAGAAGAAAATTGTCAAAGTGGGAAGTCTGAATGTGCGTGGATGTTGTGCAAATGATAAGAAAGAGATAGTTGTGGATGTAAGAATGAGAAGTTGGATGTCCTGGCTTTAAGTGAAACAAAGCTGAAGGGGGTGGGAGAGTTTCAGTGGAGAGGAATAAATGGGATTAGGTCAGGGGTTTCAAATACAGTTAGAGCTAAAGAAGGAGTAGCAATAATGTTGAAGGATAAGCTATGGCAGGAAAAGAGGGACTATAAATGTATTAATTCAAGGATTATGTGGAGTAAAATAAAGGTTGGATGTGAAAAGTGGGTTATAGTAAGCATATATGCACCTGGAGAAGAGAGAAGTGTAGAGGAGAGAGAGATTTTGGGAAATGTTGAGTGAATGCGTGGGGAGTTTTGAACCAAGTGTGAGAGTAATGGTGGTTGGAGATTTTAATGCTAAAGTGGACAAAAATGTTGTGGAGGGAGTAGTAAGTAAATTTGGGGCGCCAGGGCTAAATGAAAATGGGGAGCCTTTAATTGAGCTATGTGTAGAAAGAGGTTTGGTAATAAGTAATACATATTTTATGAAGAAGAGGATAAATAAATATACAAGGTATGATATAGCACGTAATGAAAGTAGTTTGTTAGATTATGTATTGGTGGATAAAAGGTTGATGGGTAGGCTCCAGGATGTACACGTTTATAGAGGGGCAACTGATATATCGGATCATTATTTAGTTGTAGCTACAGTGAGAGTAAGAGGTAGATGGGAAAAGAGGAAAATGGCAACAATAAGTAAGAGAGAGGTGAAAGTGTATAAACTAAGGGAGGAGGAAGTTTGGGTGAGATATAAGCAACTATTGGCAGAAAGGTGGGCTGGTGCAAGTATGAGTAGTGGGGGGGTTGAAGAGGGTTGGAATAGTTTTAAAAATGCAGTATTAGAATGTAGGGCAGAAGTTTGTGGTTATAGGAGGGTGGATGCAGGAGGAAAGAGGAGTGATTGGTGGAATGATGAAGTAAAGGGTGCGATAAAAGAGAAAAAGTTAGCTTATGAGAGGTTTTTTACAAAGCAGAAGTGTTATAAGAAAAGTAGATTATATGGAGAGTAAGAGAAAGGTGAAGAGAGTGGTGAGCGCAATACGAGAGCAGATGATAGAGTGGGAGAAGCACTGTCAAGAAATTTTAAAACAGAGTAGGGGAGTTAGTAGATGGGGAGATGGAGGTATTGGGTAGATGGCGAGAATATTTTGAGGAACTTTTAAATGTCGATGAAGAAAGGGAGGCAGTAATTTCATGCACTGGCCAGGGAGGTATACCATCTTTTAGGAGTGAAGAAGAACAGGATGTGAGTGTGGGGGAGGTGCGTGAGGCATTATGTAGAATGAAAGGGGGTAAAGCAGCTGGAACTGACGGGATCATGACAGAAATGTTAAAAGCAGGGGGGGATATAGTGTTGGAGTGGTTGGTATTTTTGTTTAATAAATGTATGAAAGGGGGGAAGGTACCTAGGGATTGGCAGAGAGCATGTATGGTCCCTTTATATAAAGGGAAGGGGGGACAAAAGAGACTAAAAATTATTGAGGAATAAGTTTACTGAGTATACCAGGAAAAGTGTACAGTAGGGTTATTACTGAAAGAATTAGAGGTAAGACAGAATGTAGGATTGTGGATGAGCAAGGAGGTTTTAGAGTGGGTAGGGGATGTGTAGATCAAGTGTTTACATGGAACTATATATGTGAACAATATTTAGATAAAAGTAGGGAAGTTTTTATTGTATTTATGGATTTAGAAAAGGCATATGATAGAATGGATAGGGGAGCAATGTGGCAGATGTTGAAAGTATATGGGATAGGTAGTAAGTTACTAAATGCTGTAAAGAGTTTTTATGAGGATAGTGAGGCTCAGGTTAGGGTGTGTAGAGGAGAGGGAGACTACTTCCCAGTAAAAGTAGGTCTTAGACAGGGATGTGTAATGTCACCATGGCTGTTTAATATATTTATAGATGGGGTTGGAAAAGAAGTAAATGCTAGGGTGATCGGGAGAGGGGTGGGATTAAATTATGGGGAATCAAATACAAAATGGGAATTGACAGTTACTTTTTGCTGATGATACTGTGCTTATGGGAGATTCTAAAGAAAAATTACAAAGGTTAGTGGACAAGTTTGGGACTGATTACCTCATTCTCCTCCTGTTCTTCGCATTTCTCCTTTGTATGGACTGATGAAGCCACTGTGTGGTGAAACGTTTCCTCAATAAGATACCCAAGAGTTGCACTTGACTAATACATCAATTTGTCGGTTCTCTGAACCATTTACCTACATTCCTGTCAGACACAGCAACATCTTGGGATCTTGATACAGGGAATTCTTCACTTGTTAACCTATAGGCATGACCTACTTCTTACATCATACGACTGCCTCACCTCACCTGTCTACAGTATATAAGCCACTTCCTTGAGCATATGCTGTATTCTTTTCAAGATTGATGGACTGATTACATCGACTCCAAGCTAAGGGACTGATTACCTCAAACTCCTGATTTCCACTATTCTTCTTTGTTTAGGACTGAAGTCACTTCGTGGTGAAATGTTTCCTCAAAGATACCCAAATGCCGCACATTTGGGCATCTTTATTGATGAAACGTATCGTTCCAGACCATATAGCTGAACTTTTCTCCAGGCTGAGAGACTGATCACCTCAAATACTTTTTCTCCAAGGCTGATGGACTGATTAAATCATCTTTATTTCCCTTCTACTGCTACCTTTGTATTTGGAGAAGCCTACTGTGTAGGCAGAATGTTTCATTAATAAAAACACCTGTTGCACATGTGAGGAAATGGTACGTAAGTGCCTTTTTCCATATGTTGCATATGTCTTAATCATCAGCTTAGGCCAGTAGGTGACTTGAACTTGCCTAGCATGGGCCAGTAGGCCTGCTGCAGTGTTCCTTCTTTCTTATGTTCTTAAGCCTGCTCCAGTGCTCCTTCTTATAATGGATCTGAAACAGTGTATAACATAGTCTTGTCAAATAAAGAAACACTCGTAAATAATCTGGAGATGACTGAAGAGCTTGGTGCAGGTGATCACAAATCCATTACTTTTAATATTACTTGATTTAGATTTAGAAAAATAACTGGGGAGTACGATAATAAAGATAATACGGTAAAAGTCCCCGATTTTCGTTCTGCCGATTATGTTGGACTTAGGGAACACCTGTCTCATCTTGATTGGGGTAATCTAGCTAATGATTTTGAAAGTTAAGAGACATGTGCAACATCTGGATATCTTTATTGTAGACGTTTCGCCATCCAGTGGCTTTATCAATACAGATTCTAGGACATAATTAGAAGACAGTAGAACTATATACAAAAGATGAGGTAATCAGATCCTCAGCCTTGGAGTTAATCTTCACAGCATCGTGGTGGTGGAGAATCTGGAGCAAAGGCAAATCAATCAATCAATCAAATGAGTTCAGGTAAGATCCCAATGGGATGAGCGGGGAAGACGGGACAGATGAAGAATAGCTCTGGAGAGGAGTGTTCTTAGTCAGAGAAATAGAGCCAGGGCTTAACCCAGCATTATTATTATAATCAAGGGGAAGCGCTAAACCCGGAGGAGCAGCTAAGGCGATCGTGGGGCAGACTTGAGAACAGGAATAGCAGGGACTGTTGCATCAAATTTGTGGTAGTTGAAGTCTTGAATTTTGAGTAGATGGCAGAAGGCTAGGTCACATCAGAGGGTAGAACACATATGGGAGTTATAGGAGTAACTGAGGAGGCAGGTTAGCAATGGAGCCATTTTCGAACTTTTTGAAGCTGCTCCTAGATAGGTGGTATAATTTAGCCTTGTTACTGAAGGTGAAACGTAGAGGCTTGATGAATTCAAGAACTTGGGTGAGTGTGAAGTGAAGTGGTGATTCACAGGCATACTTTACTGTTCCAGCACCGAGGCTTTTGTAGAGTTCAGTACAGGTCATGGTGTCAGTATTTGAAGGAGAAGTGTAGAAGGTAAGATTTTCCCATGAGGGTTTACTGGAGTCGTCGCTATCTTCCTCTTCTGGAGTGGATTCATTGGGCGAATCTACAATGGTGGTAGCAGGTGACTGACGGTCGACAGGAGCAGCTGTAAGGTGTAATGGTTGTGTAACAGCAGGCTGGGAAAGGTGGGAGACGGTGGTTGAGGCAGCATGATCAACGTTGTCAGCGGTGGAAGTGATTATAGAAGTTACAGGAGCAGTTGCTTGGGCAGGAGACAGGTCTGCAGGTGCAGTAAAGTTCAGGGCGTTGGGAAGGATCTTGAGGATGTCTGCTGAAGGTGTGAAGTCCAGAAAATTGAAGGCAGACATGTTGTTCAGACGGAATAGTTCGTTAATAGTGGTGTTGAAAGTGCTGGGGTTTGCTGCGTTTGCAAGGTGTGCATACACCATGCAGTACAGCACCTTGGAGGAAGCACCGTCGGGGAGTGGAGAGAGGGAGTTTCTGGGCGATGATGGCTGTAGATTAGCGTGTAGAGTCTTGGTGGTGTCGGTTTGTGGTTTGGTTATTGCAGCGTATGTCGATGAATTGGAGATGTTCTTCAGAACTTTAGTTTTCTTCAATATGATTTCTTTCCTGAGTGGGCACTTAGCTGCAAGGGTAGTTAAGACATGTTGGTGCTGTAGTAATGGTGCAGGATCTGAAATTGTGTCCATCATTCCCACATTTTGAACAAAACTTCTTATCCTTGATGGGGCAGTCCTTGATGTTGTGTTTATAGGAGTAGCAGGTCCTGCAGTGGGAGATGTATGTGAAACATTCTTGTTCTATATGACTAGGGTGAATGTGGTAATATGAGATGGCCAGACCATCAGAGAGAGCTTGGGCAGCCATGGAGAAGTCTGAGAATGTAATCTTTAGCATAGACGAGGCGTTAGGGATCTTGGAGATGCTGTCTACCGAGGCCCAGGTGTTTTGTTCCTCAATGGATGTCTTCAGTGCTTCAGTAGAGAGAGAGGTGACGATACTGTCCAGTCTTTTCACAAAGACCGAAAGTTTCGACTTCAAGAATGGAGACGGGGATAGAGTGAATTGTTGTGTTTGCAGAGTCCTGATTGAAGAGTCGTCCATAAGTTTTGATGCTTCCGTGTCGTCTGTGCAGACGACAATGAAGGAGTCCTTCAGAGAGTGGATTGCAGTAACGACGGTAGCTAAAGCTAACTTCGAGGAGTCATATATTGCACCATTCACAGGCATGATTTTCACACGATGCGAGAGCATTGTGAAAAGGATGTGATGTTTGTAGAATGTAAATTCCCCACCCCAGCAGGGTCGAAGGGATGCTTCTTGAGTGTAGAGCAACTGTGTGATCGGACAGAGCACAACGGACCAAGAGTGGAGCAAAGGCAAGAAGACTGGCATTTATATAGGCGTCAGTGGGTAGGGGGGTGTGTAGCAGACGAGGGCATAGTCACTTTGCCCTCGTCCTATCATCGGCATTGATCATAGACGATCTCGCCTCTCGCGAATTACCCCGTGTTGGGAGAGACTTCACTTAGAGTGGTGTTTGCTGGACCTTCGTCGTCCTCTTCACCATCAGGATTGGTGCTTCGGTGGTTGCCTACCCAAGGGCAGGAAGCCTCCCTCTGCACTCCTGTTGCTGCCTGAAATCTCCACCCCTGTCGACTGCACGCCATACTGCCATACAGCCAGCCTCGTCGTCACTCAGGATATACAGTGCTCCATCAAGCTACAGTTCACCTCCTCAGTGTTCTGCGACTCCAGTGACGGACTCTACAAGAAAACCTTAAAGAAATAGCCAGGCAAGTAGGTGTGTCTACTTACACGTACTTGCCTAGCTGAGTACTCTCACATTTTGGCCGACTGTCACCGCCACAACTGTTTATTCATCTTTACGTAACTAGATGATGCCTTCGTTGTCTTCCACCTCCCACCCCCCTTCCACTCTCCCTCTACCGCCCACACCTGCCTCTGCCTCTTCTAAATCCAGTTCTTTCTCGCTAAACCTCAAATTCTCTAATCCTGATGTCACTATCTGTCCTGAAAATTTATTATATCAGATCACTGGTGCACCTCAACTTTAAGTCTTTAAAACCAACTCAGGCTTCAAACTCCTTCTTGACAAACATTCTTACGAAACGTACACCTCAACCTCGACTAGACAAAAACTATTAAACGCCGGCTTCACCATTATTTGGACTCCTGAGCACCGTGCCAAAAGCACAGTCATTGCTAAACACATAGACTATTCTCTCCTGACAGCCTATGATACAGACAAAGAAGACTTAATCAAAGACATCAGTACTAAGAACAAAGTCTCTGTTGACGATATTTACAGACCCGAAACTCTACCATTCTCAAAAAACGCTGTTCCAACTCCTTCTGACGCCTCTACACTCTTCAGTCAAGGAATCCTTGCCAAGACCATCCGCATTCCTCCAAACACTCTCTTCACTCCGAAATTCCACCCAATCACACAATGCCTTAAATGCTACAAATTCGGCCACGACAAAAATACATGCACATCCACACAAGTCTGCTCCAGATGTTCAGCAACTGGCCACTTCTGGAATACTTGCAACCTCCCCTTAAATGTTCTAACTGCGGTGGGTCACACACTGCAGTTGCAAATTCCTGCCCCTCTAGAAAAGACATTCTCTCCTCCCTCAGAGCAAGCCAACCTCCCTCCCTCCCCAACCCCTTCCCTGTACCTCCCCTACCAAACCTCCCTCCCCCACCCCCAATGCCTGGGCCTCCCCACGCAATTGGTCTACCTCTTCTACTCTACACACATCAAACACCAACACACAGACTACAAGCACCTCTCCTTCTACACCTACACCCACACTAGACTTCAAAACTAACTGTCAACTCGTCACTGCTGCCCACTCTGCGATGGTAATCTCTCAAGCTTACCAATCAGACTACTCACATATCCTTAACCTAATCTTGTCTGCTAACAATCTTCCCTCTCTAATCATCCCTCCTTCCTGCTTCTCTTCTAAGCCCCCTACAACCTCTCCCACTCCCCTCTCTTCCTACACCCTCCAGCTCTCCTCCCCTACCCCTCTTCACTCCCACCAACACCCCTCCACCCCTACCCCTCTTCACATCTACCCCTCCCACCAACACCCCTCCTCCCCTACCCCTCTAAACTACATCTACTACTCCCCCCACCTCTTTACCCACTTCTTCATCCATTACCAAAGCTTCCACTTCCTCTGCATCCACCATTGCCAACTCCTCCACCACATCCAAGACTTCATCCAGGTCCAACTCCACCTCCTCCAAACGAAATCCACTCACTAGTCACTGGTCAGAGAAACAGCAAACATCGAACTTAAGCTAAAGGAATCTTATAGGAGTCAGGAATCGCGGGAAGAACTAAAAGCCATAAATGAAATCGAAAGAAACCCAAAGTATTTCTTTTCCTATGCCAAATCAAAGTCAAGAACAATGTCCAGTACAGTGGACCCCCGCATACCGATGGCATCACATAGCAATTAATCCGCATACTGCTTGCTTTAATCGCCAAAATTTTGCCTCACATACCGCTTAAAAACCCGCTCACCGATTTTCGTCCGAGACGCGTCCAATGTGCGGCCTGAGCCACGCTCACATGTTCCGCCGGTGGCATTGTTTACCAGCCAGCCTCCGCGGTAACATCCAAGCATACAATCGGAATATTTCGTATTATTACAGTGTTTTCGGTGCTTTTTCTGGAAAATAAGTGACCATGGGCCCCAAGAAAGCTTCTAGTGCCAACCCTACAGCAATAAGGGTGAGAATTACAATAGAGATGAAGAAAAAGATCATTGATAAGTATGAAAGTGGAGTGCGTGTCTCCGAGCTGGCCAGGTTGTATAATAAACCCCAATCAACCATCGCTACTATTGGTGGTACAGCTGCTGCTGCTGCTGCACTGTCAGCTGCTGCTGCTGCTGTAGCATCATCTGCTGCTGCTGTAACATCGTCTGTTGCTGCTGTAGCATCGTCTGTTACTGCTGTACCACCGTCAGCTGCTGCTGCTGCTGTAGCATCGTCTGCTGCTGCTGTAACATCGTCTGTTGCTGCTGTAGCATCGTCTGCTGCTGCTGTAGCATCGTTTGTTGCTGCTGTACCACCGTCAGCTGCTGCTGCTGCTGTAGCATCGTCTGCCGCTGCTGTAACATCGTCTGTTGCTGCTGTAGCATCGTCTGCTGCTGCTGTAGCATCGTCTGTTGCTGCTGTACCACTGTCAGCTGCTGCTGCTGCTGTAGCACCGTTGTTGGTGTGGCTTATTGAGAATACCAAGAAACAATTAACCCCAGAGGATTTGCCACCCAGGATAACCCAAAAAAGTCAGTGTCATCGAAGACTGTCTAACTTATTTCCATTGGGGTCCTTAATCTTGTCTCCCAGGATGCAACCCACACAAGTCGACTAACACCCAGGTGAACAGGGAAAAATGCCTGGAACTAGTGCTCATATTGGTGAATTTAAAGCCAGCAAAGGTTGGTTTGAGAGATTTAAGAATCGTAGTGGCATACACAGTGTGATAAGGCCTGTTCTGGAAGAAAATGCCAAACAGGACCTACAGTACTCAGGAGGAAAAGGCACTCCCAGGACACAGTGTCTCATCAGTCATTGCTGCATCTTCAATAAAGGTAAGTGTCATTTATTCTTCATTTAGTAGACTAGTACATGCACAATATATACTGTGCATGTACTACTCTACTATTGTGCATGTATCCTTCTCTTTGTGTGTGGGAAAATGTATATTTCATGTGGTAAAAAATTTTTTTTTTCATACTTTTGGGTGTCTTGCACGGATTAATTTTATTTCCATTATTTCTTATGGGGAAAATTCATTCACATACCGATTATTTCGCATAACAATTACCCCTCTTGCACGGATTAAAATCGTTATGCGGGGGTCCACTGTATTGGGCCCCTACTTAAACAAGATGGGTCCTACACAGATGACAGCAAGGAAATGAGTGAGCTACTCAAGTCCCAATATGACTCAGTTTTTAGCAAGCCGCTAACAAGACTGAGAGTCGAAGATCAAAATGAATTTTTTTATGAGAGAGCCACGGAATTTGGTTAACACAAGCCTATCTGATGTTATCCTGACGCCAAATGACTTCGAACAGGCGATAAATGACATGCCCATGCACTCTGCCCCAGGGCCAGACTCATGGAACTCTGTGTTCATCAAGAACTGCAAGAAGCCCCTATCACGAGCTTTTACCATCCTATGGAGAGGGAGCATGGACACGGGGGTCATCCCACAGTTACTAAAAACAACAGACATAGCCGCACTCCACAAAGGGGGCAGTAAAGCAATAGCAAAGAACAGACCGATAGCACTAACATCCCATATCATAAAAATCTTCGAAAGGGTCCTAAGAAGCAAGATCACCACCCATCTAGAAACCCATCAATTACACAACCCAGGGCAACATGGGTTTAGAACAGGTCGCTCCTGCCTGTCTCAACTATTGGATCACTACGACAAGGTCCTAGATGCACTAGAAGACAAAAAGAATGCAGATGTAATATATACAGACTTTGCAAAAGCCTTCGACAAGTGTGACCATGGCGTAATAGCACACAAAATGCGTGCTAAAGGAATAACAGGAAAAGCTGGTAGATGGATCTATAATTTCCTCACAAACAGAACACAAAGAGTATTAGTCAACAGAGTAAAGTCTGAGGCAGCTAAAGTGAAAAGCTCTGTTCCACAAGGCACAGTACTCGCTCCCATCTTGTTTCTCATCCTTATATCTGACATAGACAAGGATGTCAGCCACAGCACCATGTCTTCCTTTGCAGATGACACCAGAATCTGCATGACAGTGTCTTCCATTGCAGACACTGCAAGGCTCCAGGTGGACTTCAACCAAATCTTTCAGTGCGCTGCAGAAAACAATATGAAATTCAACGATGAGAAATTTCAATTACTCAGATATGGTAAACACGAGGAAATAAAAACTTCATCAGAGTACAAAACTAATTCTGGCCACAAAATAGAGCAAAACACCAACGTCAAAGACCTGGGAGTGATCATGTCGGAGGATCTCACCTTCAAGGACCATAACATTGTATCAATCGCAGCTGCTAGAAAAATGACAAGATGGATAATGAGAACCTTGAAAACTAGGGATGCCAAGCCCATGATGACACTCTTCAGGTCACTTGTTCTATCTAGGCTGTAATATTGCTGTACACTAACAGCACCTTTCAAGACAGGTGAAATTGCCGACCTAGAAAATGTACAGAGAACCTTCACGGTGCGCATAACGGAGATAAAACACCTCAATTACTGGGAGCGCTTGAAGTTCCTGAACCTGTATTCCCTGGAACGCAGGCGGGAGAGATACATGATTATATACACCTGGAAAATCCTAGAGGGACTAGTACCAAACTTGCACACGAAAATCACTCACAACGAAAGCAAAAGACTTGGCAGACAATGCAACATCCCCCCAATAAAAAGCAGGGGTGTCACTAGCACGTTAAGAGACCATACAATAAGTGTAAGGGGCCCGAGACTGTTCAACTGCCTCCCAGCATACATAAGGGGGATTACCAATAGACCCCTGGCAGTCTTCAAGCTGGCACTGGATAAGCACCTAAAGTCAGTACCTGGCCAGCCGGGCTGTGGCTCGTACGTTGGTTTGCGTGCAGCCACCAGTAACAGCCTGGCTGATCAGGCTCTGATCCACCAGGAGGCCTGGTCACAGTCCGGGCCACGGGGGCGTTGACCCCCGGAACTCTCTCCAGGTAAACTCCAGGTAACCCTAAACCTGCCCCAACTTCTGATATACAGACCAAAGAACATAAAAACATATCCATCATTTCCTCTCCCTCCAGGAAACGGGTCCGTAACACCTACAAACACACATCCACCGATGGCACCACTATCACGGGCTTTAATCTAAACTCCCCCGACACTAACTTTGGTATGACGAAACCATTAAATCATATTTAAGGTGAGTCAGTTCAACGTACGTTCTACTTTACAATAAGGCACTTACTGACCGAGCTCTCTGAAGCAGAGACCAGATATTAACAAAAATAACAAAAAAAAAAAAAGGCACAATACCGTGACTGGAACGATACACAAATAACCCGCACATAAAAGAGAGAAGCTTACGACGACCTTTCGGTCTGACTTGGACCATTTACAAAGTCACACTAACCAGAAGTGGAGCAGGACGGCTATATATAGGCAGGAAGAGGTGGTGGGAGTAGTAGTAGTAGAAGAATGGTATATAATACCGACAAGATGGGTGTTCGGTACTAGTCCCTCTAGGATTTTCCAGGTGTATATAATCATGTATCTCTCCCGCCTGCGTTCCAGGGAATACAGGTTCAGGAACTTTAAGCGCTCCCAGTAATTGAGGTGTTGCGCATGTGTCTTAATTTCATCTTGTCAGTATTATATACCATTCTTTTACTACTACTACTACTACTACCACCACCACCTCTTCCTGCCTATATATAGCCGTCCTGCTCCACTTCTGGTTAGTGTGACTTTGTAAATGGTCCAAGTCGGACCGAAACGTCGCCGTAAGCTTCTCTCTTTTATGTGCGGGTTATTTGTGTATAGACCAGATATTATTTTGCTAAACAGTACCTGCCTCAAAGCCCCTCAACGTACCCGCCATTATGGTTATACTACACTACAGTCACCCTATGATCCCCACAATGGGGTTGCCATCCTTGTCAAATCCAACATATAACACGAATTTCTCCCAATCCCTTTTATTCACCAGCACTGTCTTGCTTTCAGAATACACACCCACCTTGGACTCTTCATCTTTTTCACTACCCATGCTTGCCCAAACACTATTCTCAACATATACGACCTTTCCTTAGTCTTCAACTACACTAACACACCAACATACCTACTAGCTGACATGAATGCCAAACACAGCGCCTTTCATCGCACCAGTAACAATAAACTTGGTCACCAATTACTCAACTTCACAAACCACAAACACCTAATTCACCTTGGCCCAGATTTCAACACCTTCTACAATCACACGGGCCAAGGCAAACCCGACATCATTCTGGCAAACCGAGCCAGCTCTCTCTTTCAACACTACATCTCACCTGGCCCTATTACAGGCTCTGATCACATCCCAGTCATCTTACACATCTCCAACCCTATCCTCATCCCAGCCACACCTTCCTTCTCCTACAAGAACGCTGACTGGGATGCCTTCAAACAACACATAGACAATACTAACCTTACCTATGACTACAACAACAAACTCATCTCTGACACTAACATTCAACTTGCTCTCATCCAGGACACAATTACACAAACAGCCAACACCGCAATACCAAAGAAAACTCACACCACTCGTTATTCCTTCAAACCCTCAATCAGAACAAGAAGACTAATTATCTGCTACCACAACCACTTCCTCTACAACACACACAGATTTAATCAAGTCTAATTAGATCTCACTTACCTCAGAAACAACATTCTACAGTCTAGACCAAGACCACAACAATCACTGGTCACAACTCATACAACAAGCAGACAAACAGCGTATCAAGAACACTAAAGTCTTCTAGAACTTTATCAAAAAAATCAGAGGCACCACTCCCACCAGCAAATTCAAACACATCACCCACAACAACACACACATCTCAGACCCGCAGGCTGCTACTAATATCTTCCACCCTCACCCATCCCACCCTAACGCTATCCCTGGAACACTACACACACACACGAAACACCACCAGACAGCCACATCCATCTGGACTCTCTTACCTCCTCCCAAGAACTCGACACTACTTTCACCATCACAGACATTAAAACTCTCCTCAGACACCTTCCTCCCAAGGCCCCTGGTGCCTCTAGCCTAAACCATACTATCCTAAAACACCTTCTTGACTCTATCATTATTACCTATACAAACCTCCTCAATGCCTCCCTTGCCTCTGGATGCTTCCCTTCCTTCTTCAAAGCTGCTACTGCTATCCTCCTTCCTAAACCCAAAAAAAGACCACTCTGACCCTAGAAACTATCGCCCTATCAGCCTCCTCGAAACTTTAGGAAAACTCTGAAAAACTCATCAATCATCACCTTCGCAGATACCTGGAACACAACTCTCTACTTTCTGATGGCCAATTTGGCTTCAGAACTCGCAGATCCACACAGGATGCCATTAGCATCATTCTCAACTACATTCACATAAACATGAAACAAAGAAACAAGACAGTTACTTCAAGGTCTTAACTACAGTATATTTATTTATTTATTTATTTACAATTTGAGCACACATACAGAGGTACAAAAAAAAAATACAGATAAGAGCAGCATGCCAAAGCCACTTATACTATGCATAGCATTACGGGCTGGCTTAAAATTAACTTAAGATTAACTAAGCAATGATGAAATCAGTGATAAAACATTAATGTAAACAGATTACTATAAAGCACAAGTGAGTATTACAAAGACAGGTATTATCTGTAATTATGCCTGATTTTAAAGGGGATATGGTGTTGGTCCATGTTGGGTCATGTTCTTTAATAGTAATGTAGTGAAGCTAATAGTGAAGGAAACTAGAAGTGCTTTGGTTACTCCAGTGATACAAGTGATGACTGACAGCATCCTGTAGTGATAACTGACAGCATCCTGTAGTGATGACTGACAGCATCCTGTAGTGATAACTGACAGCATCCTGTAGTGATGACTGACAGCATCCTGTAGTGATAACTGACAGCATCCTGTAGTGATGACTGACAGCATCCTGTAGTGATGACTGACAGCATCCTGTGATGATGACTGACAGCATCCTGTAGTGATGATTGACAGCATCCTGTAGTGATAACTGACAGCATCCTGTAGTGATGACTGACAGCATCCTGTAGTGATAACTGACAGCATCCTGTAGTGATGACTGACAGCATCCTGTAGTGATAACTGACAGCATCCTGTAGTGATGACTGACAGCATCCTGTAGTGATGACTGACAGCATCCTGTGGTGATGACTGACAGCATCCTGTAGTGATGATTGACAGCATCCTGTAGTGATAACTGACAGCATCCTGTAGTGATGACTGACAGCATCCTGTAGTGAATGACAGCATCCCCTAGTGATGATCGAAAGCATCCTGTAGTGATGACTGACAGCATCCTGTAGTGATGACTGACAGCATCCTGTAGTGATGACTGGCAACATCCTGTAGTGATGATTGACAGCATCCTGTAGTGATGAATGACAGCATCCTGTAGTGATGAATGACAACTGTAGTGATGTTTAATACTGAACAATTTACTGTAGTGATTTTGAGCACATAACAGTTTACTGTAGTGATGTGGAGTATAAAATCCTTAAACGGTCCAAACGTATATATACGTTCTCTTATGTAGCGTCCCAAACGTATATATATATGTTTCATTTGTCATTCATTCAACATTGGCACGATATGCCTGAGTCGCCTACACACGAGAGAATGGGTGTGCGCACTCAGTGTGTCTGCCATAGAAAAAAAATGGGGACACCTGGGTACTACATGTTATTTTTCCCTATAAAAAAAATCAATTTTTGGTTTCTCAAAATATTCGGGGTATTGTGTGAGAGAACGTATATATATGTTTGGACCGTTTACGGGTTAACAGTTCACTGTAGTGATGTAAAGTACATAACACTGTACTGTAGTGATGTAGAGTACTGAATAGTTTACTATAGTGATGTAGAATAATGAATAATTTACCGTAGTGATGTGGAATACTTAACAATTTACTGTAGTGTATTATTATTTTTTATATAAAAGAAGCACTAAACCCACTAGGGTCACACAGTGGTTCAGGACAGAGGGTGTTGGTGCAGCAGAAAATAGCCAGGGGTGGAGAGGATAACAGAGGTTGAGTTAGAATGGGCTGTCAGAAGTGCTAAAGGAAGTATTATCAAAGTTTGTTTAATAAATCTGTTGCTGTCTAAAAGTTAAAGAGGAAGTCTGTGTCGATGGTGAAGCCGTCAGCTAGGCGGAAAGTTAAAGTAAGGGTTTTAGAGTGGTGACAACATTGGAGGTAAATTCCGTGTGCTCGTTGAAAGACAGGAGAGTCTAATAGTGTAACAGTGGAATACTTCTGAATGAAACTGGGAGGTCATTTTCTGCTGACCTCCTAGCAGTGTCTGCCTGCTTGTTGCCCTCAACATCATCAACATGACTAGGGAACCAACACAAAATGATTTCTTTGCTTTTGCTACAAATGCGGCACACCCGAAGTTGTATGTGAAGAACTAAGGGATGAGGCGAGTCAAATTTTTTAATACCTTGTAAAGCACTAAGGGAGTCTGAGACTATTACAAATGTTAAGGTAGGCATTGATGTAGCACAAATAACTGCAATGAGAATTGCCTACAATTCAGTTGTAAAAATGCTAGCCGAGTCTAATAAATGCCCTCGCACAGTGGTGTCTGGAAACATTGCTGCAAACCCGACACCATCAGATTTAAAACCATCTGCTGCTGTTAGTAAATTTAAGGCCAGCAAAGGCTGGTTTGACAGATTCAAGAAGTGTAGTGGCATACACAGTGTTGTAAGGCATGGTGAGGCTGCAAGTTCAGACAAATGTACAGCCGAAGAATTCATTGATGAATCCAAGGAGTACGTAGAGGCTGAAGGATTCGTCACTCAACATGTCTTCAGTTGTCACAAAACAGGCATTTTTTGGAAGAAAATGCTAAAGAGGACCTACATCACGCAGGAGGAAAAGGCACTGCCAGGACAGGCTAACTCTTTTGTTCTGTGGTAATATTAGTGGAGATTTCAGAGTGAAGCCTTTACTGGTGTATCACTCTGAAAATCCCAGTGTTTTCAAGAAGAATAATGTTGTCAAGAGTAAATTGTGCGTTGTGGAAAGCTAATAATAAGGCATGAGTCACGGGCTAATTTTCATTGATTGGGTCCATGAATTTTTTGGCCCGAGTGTGAAAAAATACCTCCAGGAAAATAAATTGCCGCTCAAGAGCCTCTTGGTACTGGACAGTGCTCCTGCTCATCCTCCAAACTTGAAAGATCAGTTGTTTAGGGACTTCCATTTTATAACAGTGAAGTTCTTGCCTCCTAACACCACTCCTCTCATCCACCCCATGGACCAGCAGGTCATTTATAATTTCAAAAACTATTCACGAAAGCAATGTTTCAAAGGTGCTTTGAAGTGACCTCAGACACTGAATTGACCCTAAGAGAGTTCCGGAGGAATCAATTCAATATCCTCCATTGCATAAGCCTTATAGGTAAGGCTTGGCAGGGAGTGGCTTCCAGGACTTTGAACTCTGCTTGGAGAAAATTGTGGCCAGAATGTGTCCTCAACAAAGATTTTGAAGGGTTTGAGGCTGACCCTGTCGACCCTCTGCTTGTTGTGGAATCTATAGTGTCTGCGGGGAAGTCCATGGGGTTGGATGTGAGTGGCCAGGATGTGGAAGAATTGGTGGAGGACCACAGTGAAGAGCTAACCACTGAAGAGCTGCAAGACCTTCATCTGGAACAGCAACAGACCACAGCTGAGGAAATTGCTTCAGAGGAGGAGGAAGAGAGAGGGGAGGGGTCTTCTTCAGTGATTAAGGACATTTGTGCAAAGTGGAATGAGGTGCAAACTTTTGTGGAAAAATATCACCCTGACCATGCTGATACAAGCCATATCTGCAACATGTTCAGTGACAATACCTTGTCCCATTTTAGGCAAATCTTAGAGATGCCAGAAACAGAGCTCTCTGGACAGATTTTTAGTGTGACAGAGGTACAGTGACTCTCAAGCTGGTCCTTGTGCCAGTAAAAGACAAAAAAGGGAAGTAACCCCGGATAGGGCTTTGATACCTGAAGTCCTTATGGAGGATTCCTCTTCAAAACAATAACCTCGCCTCCTCCCTCTCCCCTCCTCGCCGTCCATACCCCAACAAGAGCCTTCAACAAAGGTAAGTGTGATGTTAAATGTTCATTTATATATCTCATTAGTCATTTATATTCCTTTCCCATCGTTTTCTGTATGTAAAACTATAATTATTCTTTAAAAAATGTATTTTTTGTTAATTTTTTCGGTGTCTGGACTGGATTAATTGTATTTACATTATTTCTTATGGGAAATATTGCTTCAGTTTTCGTCTGTTTTGGATTTAGACCGACCTTCTGGAATGGATTAAGGACGAAATCCGAGGTTCCACTGTATTATATGATATGGAAAGTAATCACATAAAACTGATATTATTATAATAAAAAAGAAGCGCTAAGCCACAAGGGCTATACAGCGCTGCGGGGTAGGGAAGGAAGCGAGGGTATTGGGCGGCAGAAGGGGGGAGGGATGATCAGTAGGTTACAGAAAACAGCGGGGCATGGGATAATGCGGGGGTAGAGGGCAGCAAGAGATTGAGGTAGAAAGGGCTGAAGGTATCAGAGTTTGTGAAGTCAGTCAGTTGTTGTCAAAAAGTCAATGAGAGAGTCTGGATGAAAGGTGGGTCCATCAGCGAGAAGGGAAGGTAAAGAGAGCAGCGGAGCGAAGACGACGACAGAGGTAAATTCTGCGTGCTCGTTGATAAAGTGGGCAGCCTAACAGAATGTGGCTGACTGATAATGGAACCTGACAATTCTCACAGAAAGGAGCAGGGCGCCTCTCCATGAGATATCCATGAGTAAGATGAGTATGGCCAATGCAAAGACGGGAGAGAGTAGTCTCCCAACCTCGACACTGGTGACAAGAAAACGGCCAGTAACCTATACTCGGTTTAATAGATTGAAGTTTGTTACCGAGCAGAGTAGACCAACGTTGTTGCCAACGGGTGTGAAGGTGGGTAGCTATTGCAGCAAAATAGCCCATAAATGGAATACCTCTATATGAAACTGGTAGGTCATATACTGCTGACAGCGCAGCAGTGTCTGCCTGTTCATTGCCCTGTATGTCAACATGACCAGGGACCCAACAAAAAACAATATCTTTATGCTTGGTAAAGATGCGGCGTAGCCAAAGTTGGATACGGAGGACTAAGGGGTGAGGTGTATCAAATTTCTGTATAGCCTGTAAAGCATTAAGGGAGTCTGAGACAACCACAAATGATGATGCAGGCATAGATGCAATATGGATAAGTGCTGCAAGAATGGCATACAATTCAGCAGTAAAAATACTAGTCGAAGATAGTAAATGCCCTCGTACAACGCTGTCCGGAAACACTGCTGCGAATCCTACGCCGTCAGAAGACTTAGAACCATCTGTGTACACTGCAATGGCATGAGAATGAGAGTGGAAGTAGTCAAGAAAAAGAGAGTGGGAAGCGACCGTAGACAGTTGGGCTTTCAAGCAAGGGAGAGAGAAAGAACAGACTCGAACAGCTGGAACTTCCCAGGGGGGTAGGGAAAAGTGAGATGCTACATGAACATAGAAAGGTGGTAACTGAAGAGAAGACAAGAGCGAATGTAGGCGAAGAGAGAAGGGACGGAGTAAACAGGGGCGGCGAACAAATAAAGAATGTCTACTAATATCAGTGACCATTCTATAAATGGAAGGATTGCGGAGATCATGAGAACGTACATAGTAGCAGAGGCAACGGGCATCATGACGATCGGATAAGGGTGGAACGTTCGCTTCTGCATAGAGGCTCTCAACAGGGGAAGAGCGAAAAGCACCAAGGCATAAACGTAATCCTTGGTGATGAATGGGGTTGAGGCTAGAGAGAGTAGCAGGAGAGGCCGCTGAATAGATCTGGTCACCATAATCAAGTTTCGATAAAATGAGGGTGGAATGTAGGCGAAGGACAGTTCGACGATCAGCTCCCATGAAAGATGAGCAAGGGTTTTAAGAAGGTTCAGCCGGCTGTGGTAAGTTGCCTTCAGAGAGGTAATGTAAGGCTTCCAGGATAACCTACGGTCAAAGAGAAGGCCCAGAAACCTGACTGTATCACGTTCAGGGATACAGGAGCCACAGAGGTACAAAGGGTGATTGGAGATGACAGAGTGTCTAGTGAAAGTAATTCTGTGAGTTTTGGTACTGGAAAATTTAAACCCATGTGTGGTGGCCCAATTGGAAACACGGTTGACCGCATGCTGGAGAGAAACTGTAATGAGGTGACAGTCAGTGCCTGCACAGGCAATAGCGAAGTCATCAACATAGAGTGATGACAAAATATTTGATGGAAGACTAGAGGCCAAATCATTTATAGCAAGGAGAAAAAGTGTTGTGCTCAGAACACATCCCTGGGGGACACCTTCAGCTTGGATCAAGTCCGGGGAGAGCACATTATTAACCTGAACATGGAAATGGCTGTCAGTTAAAAAGTTCTTAAGGAAGGATGGTAGATTGCCTTGGAGGCCTAAGGAGTGGGCTTGGGCCAAAATATTATACCTCCAAGTTGTGTCATATTCCTTCTCAATGTCAAAAAATACGGCAATAACCGAGTGGTTATTCGCAAAGGCATTACGAACATACGTATCCAAGCGTAGTAAGGGGTCTATGGTAGAACGTCCCTTACGAAAGCCATATTGACAAGTGGAGAGACTGTTGTGGGTCTCTAAATACCACACTAAACGTCTATTTACCAGGCGTTCCATCACTTTACAAACTGCACTGGTAAGAGCAATGGGACAATAGTGGGAGGCTTCATGTCCCATAGTGCCTGGTTTGCGGAAAGGGAGAACAATGGCAGATTTCCACGGCTGTGAAGAACTCCTTGTGACCAAATAAGATTGAAAAGGCGTAACAGGACTGCAAGGGCTGACTGATGTAAATGTTGTAGCATATGAATATGAATGTCGTCGGGCCCAGCTGCCGATGATCGGCAAGCTGAGAGTGTTGCCTCCAGTTCTTGAAGTGTAAAAGGCACATTATACTGTTCTTCTCTGAGAGAAGAAAAGTCCAAGGGTGCTAACTCTCTGGCAGACTTTGAGGAAAGAAACGAGGGGCATAGATGGAGCCCCTGAGAAATATGGACCAGATGATTGCCAATTTCATTGGCAACATCTAGTGGGTTTGCTATATCAACACCAGCAACCCGCAGAACAGGAGCCGGGTCAGGAGAATATTTACCACTCAGTTTTCGTACTTTTTTCCAGATTGCACTCATAGAGGAAGCAGAGGTGATGGTGGAGACATAATCTCACCAGCAAGTGCGTTTAGTGTCACGGATGACACGGCGAGCGATCGCACGCTTCTGCTTAAAATCAAGAAGTCTCTCCATGGTTCTATTGTACCGGTACCTGCCCCATGCAGCGCGTTTCAAACGTACTGCACGAGCACAAGCAGGAGATCACCAAGGCACACATTTCTGAGAATGCCTGCCTGAAGTTTGGGGTATAGAATGAGAAGCTGCGGTTAAAACGGAGGACGAGAAGAGGTGTAAAAGCTCATCAATGGAGGATGAAGAAGGAACCTCACTAAAAACAGTTAGTTGTGAGTAAAGGTTCCAATTTGCCTGATCAAATTGCCAGCGTGGGATATGAAGAGGTGGTGAATATGAAGGGGAAGTAAGAATGATTGGGAAATGATCACTGTCATGTAAATCCAGGAGAACAGACCAGGTGAAGTCTAATGCGGCGAAGGAAGAGCAGACTGAAAGATCGATGCAAGAGAGAGTGTGAGTCCGAGAATCACAATGGGTGTGAATACCTGTATTTAAAACATGGAGGGGGTGGGTAGCAAGAAAAGCCTCTAACTGAATGCCACGGGAATCACAGTGAGACCCCCCCCCCAGAGGAAATGATGGGCATTAAAATCGCCAAGTAACAGAAGCGGTGGCAGTAATGATGAAACAAGAAAGGCAATATCCGGAATAGATAATGCCCGAGAAGGAGAGAGATATAAAGAACAGAGCGCATACCACCTATGCAAGTGGATACGGGCTGCTGTGTAACGCAGCGAAGTATGAACAAATAGCTGATGGTACGGAATATCAGTGCATAGAAGAAGGGCACTTTCATTAAAGGTCCCATCAGGAAAAGGATCTGAAGAATACAATAATTTATAGCCTGAGATGGGATAGATAACAGCAGAATGTAATTTTGGTTCCTGTAAGCAAACACTAACAGGGAAAAACTGGGAGAGTAACATCTGAAGCTCCCCCCGATTACCCCCGAGGCCGTGTATATTCCACTGTAAATAGGCCATGATTGGCAACGATAAAGATACCTGAAATCCGCAGGTAAGGGTTCCTACGGACTAGAGGGGTTAGAAAAGTCCACATGCGGAGGCAGCGGAAAACATTCAAGCAGCGAAGGAACGGTGCGTTGCGAAGAGAGGAGTTGCGCAGATGGAGGAGAGGAGAGAGAAGGAACAGAGGGTGGATCAGTGTCCATTGATGGTTTGGTCTCTGCAATATATTCAGAGATTGCTTCAAGTGTTTCGGAATTCAGAGATGTCGTATGGGAGACAATATTGGAGATGATAGGGGAAGGATGAGTAAATTTTGGAACTGTAATGGACTGTACCAAGGTAGGGGGGAGGGGCAAAAGGGTGGAGGGAACTGGAGAAGGAGCATGGAAGGGGACAGAAGAGGCAGAAACCTGGGAGGTGGCAGAAGAGGAAGAAATTTGGGAGTGAACAGGGGAGGAAGGTACAGTACGAGGAGGAGGGTGAACCTCTACACTTGTACCAGAGCCAGTGAGAGGGGAAGAACCAGGTACAGAGACAGGGAAGGTAAAATGAGGAGGTGGAAGAAGGGAAGGAGGGGTTAAAGGACCTTTTTTTGACTTCTTAGAAGAAGAGGGACGATTGGGAGGAGGTGTCGTGCGAGATCTCGTCGATACCGAGGCTTGTGAGGGAGAACATGAAGAAGTGAGAACAGACTGAGGCGTTGAAGTAGGGACGTCCGAGCCCAGGACAGCAAAAGAATTAGATACAGGAGTGATTATGGGAGAGGTAACTACAGAGGAGGCTGCAGAAGATGGGACCCCAGAAGTTGGGGGACGTTTTGAAACATGGGAATAAGAAACACGAGGTAGTCTCCCTTGGAGGCGGAGATGAGAAACTGCCATGGCATAAGGGAGACCTTCTGCCTCTTTGAGGTAACGGATTTCCCGCTCATTTAAGTAGACTTGGCAACGGCGAGAGTACGAAGGGTGAGCCTCATGACAATTAAGGCAAGAGGAAGGTCGATTGCAAGATGTATTAGAATGGTCATCAGCACCACAGACTGGACATTCGGCCATAATCTGCAATATTTCGCTGGATGGCCAAATCGCCAGCAATTTCTACACTGTTGCAGTGTAGGGATCACCTTTCGAACTTGTAACCGATGTCCTGCTATATAAACTGAGGATGGGAGTTCACGGCTGTCAAAAGTTAAACGAGCCACATTGCTAGGGTATCGTCTCCGCCCGCGGGCAGGAAGAACATAAAGTGTCTACCTTGAGAATTGGGAGATCTTGGAGTTCCAGCTGTTCGAGAATGTCAGTGCCACATGTCTGGAAATTTTGTTGAACTATGGTATGGGGCAGAATGACGGTACCACTACAAGAATTGAGGGAATGATGTTTTTCAATAGTGACAGGAACAGTATCGATATGGGAAAGAAGAGAAAGATCATGAGCTTGGGTACCATTCTGTACAGTGACGATGCGCGTACCACTCTTAAGAGCATGGAAAGAAATATCCTTACCAACATGGTGAAGGAGTGCCTTGTCAATACTATGGTCGGAAAGATAGGCAATAGAGGAAGTCGGTCGTAAAGTGAAGAATTTAGTCCATTGTGCATTCTGAAACTGAGTGTGGAAAGGGAGTGCAGGACATGTCAATCTTTTCTGAGAAGAACGAGAAGGTGGAGAAGTATCATCAGCAGGTAACTGTTGTTGGCGTTTAGGCGTGGGACCAGAGTTGGTCCGACGTGGAATGGGCCGGAGATTCGAAAATTGCCGCACCGTAGAGGGAGAGGCTGGAAGCATAGTCAAAGGAGAGCGGAGGTCAGATAAATCGAAGGAGTCAGTCGAGACCTCAGTACCTGAAGTGGGGGAGGAAACAGCACCGGCAAGAGGTACAGAGGCATTAGGAGTGTCCGAAGAGCGGTCCAAAGACAAGTCGGGGTCAGAACGGGGTGCGGTATCAAGAAGGGGCCTGGGGGTAACAGGTTCATGGACAAGGGCTTCCATGGTTAGGTTACTTCTTTCTTTTTCTTTTTAAGAAAAAAAAAAGAAAGAAGAAAAGAAAAATAAAAAAAAGAATAAAAAAAGGGGGGACCGGGGAGGGATAGTTCTTAGGAGGAATGAAAGAGCTAGAAATCTCCCTCCGTGCCCAAGAGGACCTCAGCACCGCAAGTAGCGCAGATGCAGCATGGAACCCGTGCCATACCCTACCCATCATGCCAGTAAACCAGCAATCCGGGATAGCAACCTCACATCTGCCGAGCTACCTCGGTGGACAAAAGAGAGGGCGGCCGGATATCCGCCACAAAGCATACCTCCTTCGGCCACCACCCCTGGAATCCGAAAGGTGGCTTCCAGAGATACACCTGTCGCCCGAAAGACACCCTCCGGGATACCCGAGAGGGATCGAGACATCTCCAGGCAATCCAGATTCCACGGCAAACTACGCCACCGCCAAGAACCTCAACGGAATGGGATGGACCCCGGTACCCTTTCCCCTACCTAGTAACTAGCGTGCCTGTGGGAAAAAACCCAAAGGCCAAAAAGGAAGGGTAAAAGGGAGGGGTGGGGAGGAGGAGGAAAGTAAAAAGGGGAGGATGGGATAGGGAAGGGGGGATTGGGGGGTAATTAGGTTCGGTCTAAGGAAGGAGACCG
Source organism: Cherax quadricarinatus (assembly GCF_038502225.1). NCBI lineage: Eukaryota > Metazoa > Arthropoda > Malacostraca > Decapoda > Parastacidae > Cherax > Cherax quadricarinatus. The sequence continues at coordinate 25,688,885 of NC_091301.1, read as the reverse complement.
ACAGGTCTAATTCCTCCGACCAAGATCCTCTTCACCACAACAAGAAGCCCTCCTTGAAGAGGAATAAAACTGATAAGAACACACCCAGTTTTATTTTAAACATTAATATTTACAAACCAAGAAGATATTACAGGTCTCCCTCAACATTCACGTTTTCAACTTTCTGGGCTTCACACATTCGCGAATTATCAACCGCCAAATTCCCAGCCTCCAAATTCCCAGCCGCCAAATCATATTTAAGTTTCCCGCCACCTGCAAGTTCCTACTACCCTCCCTCCGACCCTCCCCAACTGGCAGCCAGCCCTCCCACCAGTGTGGTGAGTGTTTTGTTTGTTCATTATTTGCTATTAAACTACAGTATAAATAATGTAAACCCATTCATGATTGCATATTGGAATGACTATTCGCACAGGTATTGGAAGGTGACATGTGTTGACTCTTGAACACAGCAAAGAATCAAACATTTCTGCTACTGCTAATAATAACAATAGTAGTAATAATAATAATAATAATAATAATAATAATAATAATTATAATAATAAATACGATAGAATTGAAGAAAGAAATTGTACAAAAATACGAAGGAGTGGTTGACACATCGTCAGTGTGGCTTTGTTTATGCTGGAGCGAGCATTAGTCTCCGTGCTCTTCCAAACATTTCACAATAATTCATTGTGTTTGGTGCTTGTAGATTGAGTGCGACTGGAGTGGTAGAGGCAGTGGTTGGGGAAGCGGTTGAGGCATTGGGTGAGGCAGTGGGTGAGGCAGAAGTTGAGGCAGCGGTTGAGGCAGTGGGTGAGGCAGTGGGTGAGGCAGTGGTCGAAGCAGTGGTATTTAATAACATACATGTTAATAATAATAATAATAATAATAATAATAATAATAAATGTTATTAGTAATATGTATTATTGTTACAGTATTTATAACATGTTATTAAATACCACTGCCTCAACTGCTGCCTCTACCATTGCCTCAACTGCTGCCTCTACCAGTGCCTCAACCGCTGCCTCACCCACTACCTCAACCACTGCCTCACCCACTGCCTCAACCACTGCCTCAACCATTGTTTCACCCACTGCCTCACCCACTGCCTCTACCATTGCCTCAACCACTGCCTCAACCACTGCCTCAACCACTGCCTCAACTGCTGACTCAACCACTGCCTCACCCACTGCCTCACGCACTGCCTCTACCATTGCCTCAACCAATGCCTCACCCACTGCCTCAACCGCTGCCTCACCCAATGCCTCAACCGCTTCCCCAACCACTGCCTCTACCACTCCAGTCGCACTCAATCTACAAGCACCAAACACAATGAATTATTGTGAAATGTTCAGAAGAGCAGGGAGACTAATGCTCACTCCAGCATAAACAAAGCCACACTGACAATGTGCCAACCACTCCTTCGTATTTTTGTACAATTTCCTTCTTCAATTCTATCGTATTTATTATTATTATAATTTATTATTATTAGTAGTAGTATTATTACTACTACTACTATTGTTATTATTAGCAGTAGCAGAAATGTTTGATTCTTTGCTGTGTTCAAGAGTCAACACATGATGTCACCGTCCAATACCTGTCTGAATAGTCATTCCAATATGCAGTCATGAATGGGTTTACATTATTTATACTGTAGTTTAATAGTAAATAATGAACAAACAAAACACTCACCACACTGGTAGGAAGGCTGGCTGCCAGTTGGGGGGGTCGGAGGGAGGGTAGTAGGGACTCGCAGTGGTCGAGGAAGTGGAGGCAGTGATATTTAATAACATACCTGTTACTAAACCATGACATGTATGTATTCAGTACAATTTACGACATTTTCATGTATTTTATGATTGTTCATGGTTCAACAAGTTAAGGAAGAAGTATTGTATTATATTTCCCTACAATATATTGGGGCAGTTTAATATATTTATAGATGGGGTTGTAAGAGAAGTAAATGCGAGGGTCTTGGCAAGAGGCGTGGAGTTAAAAGATAAAGAATCACACACAAAGTGGGAGTTGTCACAGCTGCTCTTTGCTGATGACACTGTGCTCTTGGGAGATTCTGAAGAGAAGTTGCAGAGATTGGTGGATGAATTTGGTAGGGTGTGCAAAAGAAGAAAATTAAAGGTGAATACAGGAAAGAGTAAGGTTATGAGGATAACAAAAAGATTAGGTGATGAAAGATTGAATATCAGATTGGAGGGAGAGAGTATGGAGGAGGTGAACGTATTCAGATATTTGGGAGTGGACGTGTCAGCGGATGGGTCTATGAAAGATGAGGTGAATCATAGAATTGATGAGGGAAAAAGAGTGAGTGGTGCACTTAGGAGTCTGTGGAGACAAAGAACTTTGTCCTTGGAGGCAAAGAGGGGAATGTATGAGAGTATAGTTTTACCAACGCTCTTATATGGGTGTGAAGCGTGGGTGATGAATGTTGCAGCGAGGAGAAGGCTGGAGGCAGTGGAGATGTCATGTCTGAGGGCAATGTGTGGTGTGAATATAATGCAGAGAATTCGTAGTTTGGAAGTTAGGAGGAGGTGCGGGATTACCAAAACTGTTGTCCAGAGGACTGAGGAAGGGTTGTTGAGGTGGTTCGGACATGTAGAGAGAATGGAGCGAAACAGAATGACTTCAAGAGTGTATCAGTCTGTAGTGGAAGGAAGGCGGGGTAGGGGTCGGCCTAGGAAGGGTTGGAGGGAGGGGGTAAAGGAGGTTTTGTGTGCGAGGGGCTTGGACTTCCAGCAGGCATGCGTGAGCGTGTTTGATAGGAGTGAATGGAGACAAATGGTTTTTAATACTTGACGTGCTGTTGGAGTGTGAGCAAAGTAACATTTATGAAGGGATTCAGGGAAACCGGCAGGCCGGACTTGAGTCCTGGAGATGGGAAGTACAGTGCCTGCACTCTGAAGGAGGGGTGTTAATGTTGCAGTTTAAAAACTGTAGTGTAAAGCACCCTTCTGGCAAGACAGTGATGGAGTGAATGATGGTGAAAGTTTTTCTTTTTCGGGCCACCCTGCCTTGGTGGGAATCGGCCGGTGTGATAATAAAAAAAAAAAAAAATAAAAATATTGGGGCACCAAACATTCGTGATTTTTCAACATTCGCGAGGTTCTTGATCCCCTAACCCTCGCGAATGTTGAGGGAGACCTGTACTTTTTGAATTATAATCCAAAATAAATATTTACAGGCATACCAAAAAATGTGAAACAAAGTCAGTATAGGCCTGAAATTCTCTCAGATAATGATCTCTGTATCTGCAAGTTCTTCATCCAATGGTAGCTCTATCTTCTCAATACTAATAAGGTTGGGGTCGATTAGTGATAGGACTTCTGCTTCCCTCCGGCACAACTCCAAGTACCCTTCACGCTGTGCCCAATCGACCATTCTGCAGTAAAAAATAATAAATTCAGGACAAATAGATACTACAATGGGTAATTTGTACTTCCTGCAGAACAATATACAGTACGAGCTGGACAAGCCTGGCCCATAGTAGAGAAACTCTCGAAACTTCAAAGGTATTTCAAAGGTACATGTTTGAGACCTGTTCTACTGTATATTTAACACCATTAATCATAAGAAATTTCTACCAAGCTGTAATTCTAAAAAAGTTACAATTAATCCTCAAATTGAAGATAGAGGTAAACAAACACCATTTTGAATGTACATTGTGAGGTCTTCAAAGACCAATATTATGACTTTGTAAGTAAAAATATTGTAGGGTTACATTCTGAGAAACTCACTGTAAGTCAAAAATAGCAAAGTCGAACACAATATGCTTAGTAAATAAATAACTACTATCATTGAGTAAGTAAATAAACAGATAATTACTGTAACTAAATAAATACCAGCATTGAAAAGTAAATAAATGAATACAAGTTACAGACTTGCCACCTTCATGCTGGGTAATTATCTTGAGATTCATCTCCAGAGTAATTGCTTTTCACCATCGTAAAGTCAAAATATTATACGTCGAACTGTCATACGTCAAGGAGGTCTTGATTAGTGTGAACTCAAACAGTGTAAATTTCAATTCACTGCAAAATTAATTAATGCTAGCCCCTCAAGGGAGGTTCCTTGATGCAGGTGAGGGGCTCTTGATCAAGGGAATTTGATCTATGCTCCAGTTCCCTGAATTGAGCCTGAATACCTTCCATTCCTTTCCCTTACAGGCAACATATAATCCCTATGGGTTTAATGCTCCCCCATGATTATAACAATAATTAATGTTAGTTTTTCCACAAACTCTTCAATTCGTGAGCAAAAATTATATATAATTTAAACAGTGCAAATTTGAACAATACGACCATTTCACAGGATTCATTATTTGCAGTAATCGAGACCTGACTGTATAGCATAAGGTCGTAACAGCCTTCAGGACACATTAGTAGTCTAACCAAACCATGGAATGAGTGGAGTTTAAACCCATGGCGAGCGAGAAGTAAAACTCCAGGTCAAGGGTTCAAACCCCACCCGTTCCATATTTTGAAATCCTGTTATGATTTCGTGAGTCATTAGTAGTCTAACCTGAAATCTGGCAGGTAAGCCCAGACGAATCCTATAGTCACTATACACAGAGTTACACCGAAGAAGAACGTGAGATGCATTATTGTGTTGTCCTCCACTTCCGAGTCATAACTGAAGCCCCAACTGATCCAGTTCTGAAATATATAAATAAAAATGTAGTTAAATTTAAAAGATTAATGTGTCAAACCTCCAGGTATAAACTATAGTACTTACAGTGTATATAGGAAGTTCTCAGGTAGCAAGAATAACAGTAACTGTGACAACAGTAACAGTGACAACAATAACTGTCACAACAGTACACAATCACGAACGAGAATGATCTATCACGATTTCTCAGGGATACTCATCTTACAGAGAATAACTAAACAATGTCCAACTTAAAAGCCTACGTAGCATAGTGTATGTTTTGCTCCATTATTGTTCAAATTTCATTGTACAATCTCTTAGTATTTAAATAATCAACTACCTCTTTTTGTGATTTTACTAATAAGCATAATTCACCTTATGTAATTTTCTTATTTACTATTATTTGCTTAACCCTTTGACTGTTTCAGGCCCCTCTCTGAAACTGTCATTCTATGTCGCTCAATTTTTGAAAAAAAAAAAATTATTTTTTCTTATGAAATGATAGAGAATCTTTTCCCGATGGTAATGACACCAAAAGTTCGAAATTTGGTCGAAAACTCGTGGAATTATGCTCCCGCGAAGTTAGCGGTCTCGGCGACATATGCGTATCGGCGATTTCGCCGACTTTGAGCCCAATTTTCAGCCAATTCCATTGTTCCAGTTGACCAAACTCATAGCTATTTCTTTAGAACTCCATTTTATCTATCAGCTGAGTACAAGAAACCTCCCATTTACTAATTTGGACTACCCAATATGGTGGTCAGAAATTGGCAATTTGGCCAATTTCACGCAAAATAAAAAAGATGCCAATTTCAAAATAGGGTCCAGAATAAACAAGGTAGACATTCGTGGCACTAAAATAACATATGCTCTGTTCATTAGTCACATCTCTAGGCCCCTCTTATATTATTATTGCTTTCTATTTTGATTTTTTATTCATACAAAAAAATACAAAATTTACTGTTATGCAGACGACTGCATTATTGTAAAAATGGTATAAATAATATCAGTGCACTAGTGAAAGAATATTAGACTCCCCAGTTGACGTGTATTGGACGTGTGGTGTGATTTATGTACTCTTGAACATTGGTAAAAATCGAACATTTCCGCTACTTTGAGCTCAGTTTCAAGGTCGTTTTCATCGTAAAAGTAATGAAAATCATCTCTATTTCTGTAATATGTTTTCCATTTTATCACCTAAGACCATGAAAACGCGAATACAACGATAAATACTATACGAAAATACACCTCAAAGTCGGCGTTTTATTCCAAAAAAACGATCAGTTTTTTTTTCTCATTACGCAATGTGTGCTGCAGGATTTTTTTTATGTGGTGCACACTGACCACACAGACCCATTCTCTCACATGTGGGCCTACCAGCTTTCTCCCACTTGATTTGAAGCCGCTAGAATTATTGAGTATATATACGTCAGAAACATTGGCTCGTAAGACGTATTTATACGTCGAAAACAGTCAAAGGGTTAAACATTAGCAGAATTGATACTTTCTCTGTCCATATTATTACCTCATATTTTTTTTTAAGTACTATCAATTGATATTACCTACTAAAATTAATAATTATCATTTTTACTATAATTTCAATTTACTCTTTAACATTTTTGACATTTAATAACCATTACTTGTCTAATTACCTTTACCTGTTTTATACCACATTTACTATCTTAGAGTACTCTTAATTACCTTGTACTGCCATATAACCTCTAGTATAACTACCAGTGCAATATTGAATGAAATAAACATTACTTTTTCACTTTTTTTGTAATCATTATTACTTACTAAAATTTTATTAAACACCATTTTTACTACCAGTCAATTTTACTTTTGTACATTAAACATTATTTTATACTTCCCATAACATTTTGTTGCCAAATTTTCAAGTTTGCATATTCAACTCCAACCTTTATATTATCCTTTATACCTGTCTACCATCTTACTATCATATTATAACCAAGACATTACCATTATTCATTGTTCTTACCTGTCCATTTAATTTTGTTTACCACTACTTGTTTTTTTAGTCACTTTTTATTGTGTGTGCAATTAGTGTATATTCCAATTACTTTTTTGCAAGTACCAATACTATCTTTTGCTAGCTAGTACCAACTACCTCATTTTTTTTTTTTTTTTTTTTACTTTTTATTGTGCAATAAACTGCTCAACTTATTTAATATTACAAATCAGATCTTACTCCTAAACCAATATTATTTCATAGTGACTATCTGTCCATTTAACTTGTTTACCATTACTCAATTGTAGTCCCTTATATATTTTTTGTCCTTTATTTTAGCTCTATATAAATACCTTAGATCATATATTCGCAATTGTTAAACTAATCAAGGTGCTATTCTCAGGTGCTAAAGTTAATAAGTTCACTATTTTGCCATTATACTCCAAAGCTCATTTATTTGATTACCACTTTATTGTTCACCACAACTTATATTAGTCCCTTTTATATTATAATTTTATATTATAATTCTAACTTTAAAGAATTACCTTTAAAGTACTACCTACTATCATATTCCCAAGCTCCATTATTTGATCATCACTTTATTTGATCACCACAAATTATTTTAGTCCCTTTTATATTGTCTCCTTTATTTTAGCTTTAAAAAACTACCTTAGCTCATTATTTTTTACATTTGTTAAATAATTCAGGTGCTATTATTTTTAGCTTTAGAATATTTTATTTTTTACTTAATTCTAACTATAGATCCACTACAAATCTTATGATTACAAGCATTGATCCTGATACCAACCTCTTATTTAATGACTTAAATGATTCAAACAGTTACTGTAATTACTACACAGCAGAACAATCAAAGGCACTTCTCAGAGCCAACAACAACATAACTATCTTTAACTACAATATCAGATCTTTAAGCAAGCATTATGATGACCTAGCATTACTAAATTCCTTGCATGCCAATATGTCCATTATTACACTAACTGAAACCTGGCTAAAGCCTGATACTACAGATGTCTATGCCATTCCTGGTTACACAGCCATACACAACTGTAGGCCAGACCAACAAGGGGGTGGCACAGCTATATACTACTCAGACCAACTAGAATGTATCACTAATACTTGCACAAGGGATGAACATGGGGAATATATAATAGCTAAATTCAAATCCAAATACCTACAAAAACCTCTCACAGTGATAAACATCTACAGAATTCCACAATCAAACATTAGCCAATTTAGTCAAAACCTAGGAAGTATGATAACTGATGCACGCATGAACAAAGATCACTTACTACTCTCAGGTGACTTCAATATAAATCTCCTGCAAGACCAGGACCCACACGTTACTGAATTCACAAACACAATGAGTAACTGCATGTTGCTACCAACAGTAACAAAACCTACAAGAGTTACAGAGACTAGTGTTTCCCTACTTGACCACATCTGGACCAACACCATATCCCCTTTAAAATCAGGCATAATTACAGATAATACCACAGACCACTACCCTACTTTCCTCATAACAACTCTTGGTAAAATACCCCAAGACACTACTAAAGTCACCTTCAGACTTCACAATGAGGCAGCCATTAATAACTTCACAACAGCAGTAACAAACATTGACTGGCACACTGAGCTAGAAATCTATACAGATATTGATGAATGTTTTAATAATTTTCTAAAAAGGACCCAATACCTTTATAACAAGCACTGCCCTAAAAAAACTAAACAGATGACAGCTAAGAGACTGAACAGTCCCTGGCTAACACCCAGCATTCTCAAATCCATAAATACAAAACACTGATATGAAAAACAGTACAGAATGGGTCACATAACCAGAGACCAAACAAAACGTTACTCGTCAATCCTAACCAGCCTGATAAGAAGGGCAAAAAAAATTGTATTATGAGAACAGATTATCCAACTTACGAGGTGATATAAAAAAGACCTGGAAGACCCTATCAGAAATTCTGGGAACAAAAAAGATATCACGACATAGCGAAATAAAATTAGCAAAATCAGATGAACCCCAACTCCCACCAACAGAAACAGCAAGCAGACTCAATGATTTCTTCTCCACTATAGGTCAAAACCTTGCCAATAATATCCCAAGCTCAGATACCCCACCAAATGACTACCTCACTGGCAACTACCCAAACACACTGTTCCTAGCTCCGACTAACCCATACGAAGTCTCCCTTATTATCAACGCACTGAAAAACAAGGCAGGAGATTTAAATACCTTACCACCCTTTATATACAAAAAAGCGTCACAAGTACTATCACCAATCATTGCAACACTCTTTAACAAATCCACTGAATCCTCCACCTTCCCTACAGTTCTCAAAATAGCAAGGGTCACCCCGATCCATAAAGGAGGAGACCAAACAGAGTTGAATAACTATAGGCCAATATCCAATTTACACCCTCTCTCAAAAATCTTCGAAAAATTAATTCATAAACGAATCCACTCCTACCTCATCTCCCATAACATTCTCAACCCCTGCCAATTTGGATTCAGGCCCAATAAAAATACTAATGATGCTATTATACACATGCTAGAACATTATACACTGCAATAGAGAAAAAAGAAGTCCCACTGGGGATCTTCATTGACTTACGTAAAGCTTTTGAAACAGTTGACCATGACTTGCTCCACGTAAAATTGTCACACTATGGTATTAGAGGGCATTCTCTCAACTACCTCAAGTCTTACCTCAGCAACAGAAGCCAATATGTGTACGCAAATGGGGCAAGCTCTTCCGCACAACCAATTACAGTTGGTGTCCCACAGGGAAGTGTCCTTGGCCCTCTTCTCTTTCTCCTATACATAAATGACCTACCAAATGCTTCGCAATTACTCAAACCCACACTTTTTGCAGATGACACCACATACGTCTTCTCTCACCCGAGCCCAGTCACGCTAGCCAATACTGTAAACACCGAATTACAGAAAATATCTACCTGGATGAGGACTAACAAACTTACACTAAACATTGACAAAACCTACTTCATTCAGTTTGGTAGCAGAGCTACAGATGTACCTCTTAACATAACGATAAACGGATCACCTATCACAAAGCTAACAGAGGGAAAATTCTTAGGAATCCACCTCGATAATAGACTCAAATTTCATACACATATACAACAAATTTCTAAGAAAATTTCCAAGACTGTAGGCATACTATCGAAGATACGGTACTATGTTCCACAGTCAGCCCTCCTGGCCCTTTATCACTCTCTTATTTACCCCTATCTCACCTATGGAATTTGTGCATGGGGCTCAACAACAACTAACCATCTCAGACCACTAATTACCCAACAAAAGGCTGCAGTTAGAATGATAACAAATTCTCACTACAGGCAGCACACTCCACCAATATTCAAAACACTCAACCTACTCACCATATAAAACATCCATACTTATTATTGCACTTATTACATACATAGAACACTTAACTCTGATATTAACCCTCCCCTCAAACATCTCCTTGCCAACCTCAACAGAACACATGACCATAATACAAGGCACAGATCACTCTTTGATGTTCCTTGTGTCCATCTCACGCTATGCAAAAACTCAATGCACATAAAAGGCCCTAAAATCTGGAATTCATTACCTGTAAATATAAAAGAAACACTACCTGTTTATAAATTCAAGTCTCTTCTCAAAGTTCACTTACTCACTCAAAACCAAATAAATACTGAATAACTGAACCATATAAATTGCATATCCTAAATGTTACTCACAATTATATCACACAAATGTTAAACCTAACTTTGTTATTTTTTTAAATACACTACCTAACAGAATACTCCATTCTACTGAATGAACAGCAATGCATGCAACCATAGGACCTGTCTTTGTAATATTCATTTGTATTTTATAGTTATCTGTTTACAATAATGTCTTATCACTGATTTCATCATTGCTTAGTTAATCTTAAGTTAATTTTAAGCCAGCCCGTAATGCTATGCATATAAGTGGCTTTGGCATGCTGCTCTTACCTGTATTTTTTGTACCTCTGTTTGTATGCTAAAATTTCTAAATAAATAAATAAACAGTAACTGTGACAACAATAACTGTGACAACAGTAACTGTGACAACAGTAACAGTGACAACAGTAACAGTGACAACAGTAACAGTAACTGTGACAACAATAACTGTGACAACAGTAACTGTGACAATAACTGACAACAGTAACTGTGACAACAGTAACAGTGACAACAGTAACCGACAACAGTAACTGTGACAGTGACAACGGTAACTGACAACAGTAACAGTAACTGTGACAACAGTAACTGACAACAGTAACAGTAACTGTGACAACAGTAACTGTGACAACAGTAACTGTGACAATAACTGTGACAACAGTAACTGTGACAACAATAACTGACAACAGTAACTGTGACAACAGTAACAGTAACTGTGACAACAGTAACAGTAACTGTGACAACAGTAACTGTGCCAATAACAGTGACAACAGTAACAGTGAAAACAGTAACTGTGACAACAGTAACTGACAACAGTAACAGTGAAAACAGTAACTGTGACAACAGTAACTGACATTAACAGTAACTGTGACAACAGTAACAGTGAAAACAGTAACTGTGACAACAGTAACTGACATTAACATTAACTGTGACAACAGTAGCTGTGACAACAGTAACAGTAACTGACAACAGTGACAACAGTAACTGACAACAGTAACAGTGACAACAGTAACTGACAACAGTAACTATGACAACAGTAACAGTACCTGGAGTTTACCTGGAGAGAGTTCTGGGGGCCAACGCCCCCGCGGCCCGGTCTGTGACCAGGCCTCCTGGTGGATCAGAGCCTGATCAACCAGGCTGTTACTGCTGGCTGCATGCAAACCAACGTACGAGCCACAGCCCGGCTGATCAGGAACCGACTTTAGGTGCTTGTCCAGTGCCAGCTTGAAGACTGCCAGGGGTCTGTTGGTAATCCCCCTAATGTATGCTGGGAGGCAGTTGAACAGTCTCGGGCCCCTGACACTAATTGTATGGTCTCTTAACGTGCTAGTGACACCCCTGCTTTTCATTGGGGGGATGTTGCATCGTCTGCCAAGTCTGCCAAGTCTTTTGCTTTCGTAGTGAGTGATTTTCGTGTGCAAGTTCGGTACTAGTCCCTCTAGGATTTTCCAGGTGTATATAATCATGTATCTCTCCCGACTGCGTTCCAGGGAATACAGGTTTAGGAACCTCAAGTGCTCCCAGTAATTGAGGTGTTTTATCTCCGTTATGCGCTCCGTGAAGGTTCTCTGTACATTTTCTAGGTCAGCAATTTCACCTGCCTTGAAAGGTGCTGTTAGTGTGCAGCAATATTCCAGCCTAGATAGAACAAGTGACAACAGTAACTGACAACAGTAACTGACATCAATAACTGACAACAGTAACTGTGACAATAACTGTGACAACAGTAACAGTAACTGTGACAACAGTAACTGTGACAACAATAACAGTGACAACAGTAACAACAGTAACTGACAACAGTAACAGTGAAAACAGTAACTGTGACATTAACAGTAACTGTGACAACAGTAACTGACAACAGCAACAGTAATTTAAAACAGTAACTGACAAAAGTAACCATGACAACAGCAACAGTAACTGTGACAACAGTAACTGACAACAGTAACTGTGACAACAGCAACTGACAACAGTAACAGTAACTGACAACAGTAACAGTAACTGACAACAGTAACTGTGAAAACAGTAACTGACAACAGTAACTGTGACACCAGTAACTGACAACAGTAGCTGTATAATCCCGTAGGATTATACAGCGCCTGGGAGGGATGTGGAAGGCATTCAGGCTTAATTCGGGGAATTGGAGCACAGATCCAATTCCCTAAATCAAGAGCCCCTCACCAACATCAAGGAACCTTCCCTGAGGGGACTACAGTTACAGTAACTGTGACAACAGTAACAGTAACCATGACAACAGTAACTGTGACAACAGAAACAGTAACTGTGAGAACAGTAACTGTGACAACAGTAACTGTGACAACAGTAACTGTGACAACAGTAACTGTGACAACAGTAACTGTGACAACAGTAACTGTGACAACAGTAACTGTGACAACAGTAACTGTGACAACAGTAACTGTGACAACAGTAACCGTGCCAACATTATAATAAAGAAGCGCTAAACCTACATGGGCAACAACAAATGACTACCTCACCGGCAACTACCCGAACACACTGTTCCTAGCTCCGACTAACCCATACGAAGTCTCCCTTATTATCAACGCACTAAAAAACAAGGCAGGAGATTTAAATACCTTACCACCCTTTATATACAAAAAAGTGTCACAAGTGCTATCACCAATCATTGCAACACTCTTTAACAAATCCATTGAATCCTCCACCTTCCCTACAGTACTCAAAATAGCAAGGGTCACCCTGATCCACAAAGGAGGAGACCAAACAGAGTTGAATAACTATAGGCCAATATCCAACTTACACCCTCTCTCAAAAATCTTTGAAAAATTAATTCATAAATGAATCTACTCCTACCTTATCTCCCAAAACATACTCAACCCCTGCCAATTTGGATTCAGGCCTAATAAAAATACTAATGATGCTATTATACACATGCTAGAACATATATACACTGCAATAGAGAAAAAAGAAGTCCCACTGGGGATCTTCATTGACTTACGTAAAGCTTTTGATACAGTTGACCATGACTTGCTCCACGTAAAATTGTCACACTATGGTATAAGAGGGCACTCCCTCAACTACCTCAAGTCATACCTCAGCAACAGAAGCCAATATGTGTACGCAAATGGGGCAAACTCTTCTGCGCAACCAATTACAGTTGGTGTCCCACAGGGAAGTGTCCTTGGCCCTCTTCTCTTTCTCCTATACATAAATGACCTTCCAAATGCTTCGCAATTACTCAAACCCACACTATTTGCAGATGACACTACATACGTCTTCTCTCACCCGAGCCCAGTCACGCTAGCCAATACTGTAAATACCGAATTACAGAAAATATCTACCTGGATGAGGACTAACAAACTTACACTAAACATTGGCAAAACCTACTTCATTCAGTTTGGTAACAGAGCTACAGATGTCCCTCTTAACATAATGATAAACGGATCACCTATCACAAAACTAACAGAGGGAAAATTCTTAGGAATCCACCTTGATAATAGACTCAAATTTCATACACATATACAACAAATTTCTAAGAAAATTTCCAAGACTGTAGGCATACTATCGAAGATACGGTACTATGTTCCACAGTCAGCCCTCCTGGCCCTATATCACTCTCTTATTTACCCCTATCTCACCTATGGAATTTGTGCATGGGGCTCAACAACAATTAACCATCTCAGACCACTAATTACTCAACAAAAGGCTGCAGTTAGAATGATAACAAATTCTCACTACAGGCAGCACACTCCACCAATATTCAATACACTAAACCTACTCACCATACAAAACATCCATACTTATTACTGCACCTATTACATACATAGAACACTTAACTCTGATATTAACCCTCCCCTCAAACATCTCCTTGCCAACCTCAACAGAACACATGACCATAACACAAGGCACAGATCACTCTTTGATGTTCCTCGTGTCCATCTCACACTATGCAAAAACTCAATGCACATAAAAGGCTCTAAAATCTGGAATTCATTACCTGTAAATATAAAAGAAACACTACCTGTTTATAAATTCAAGTCTCTTCTCAAAGATCACTTACTCACCCAAAACCAAATAAATACTGAATAACTGAACCTTATAAATTGTATATCTTAAATGTTTCTCACAATTATATCACATAAATGTTAAACCTAAAACCCAATCTAACTTTATTATTTTTTAAATACACTACCTAACAGAATACTCCATTCTACTGAATGTACAACAATACAAGCAACAATATGACCTGTCTTTGTAATACTCACTTGTGCTTTATAGTTATCTGTTTACATTAATGTTTTATCAGTAATTTCATCATTACTTAGTTAATGTTAAGTTAATTTTAAGCCAGCCCGTAATACATAGTATAAGTGGCTTTGGCATGCTGCTCTTATCTGTATTATTTTGTACCTCTGTATGTGTGCTCAAATTGGAAATAAATAAATAAATAAATAAATAAATAAACAGTACCTTAGTCACAGCTGTTTGTTCAGTCTTTGACATGTTCCACAACAGCGTCCGTGACCATCACGGTGTCCTTGTTCTTCTTGGACGTGGATATACCCACTACCCTGGGCACGAAGACACCATTACTGGGCACCAAAGCACCATTAACGGCCTTTAAAACGTCATTATTAAGCCTAAAAGCCGTCTTGCTCAGCCTGGCCAGCGCCGCCATCTTTTTTCCTCTCGCGTTCACGAATAAAAAATTAAATAAATGAAAATGAAAAATGAAATATATCACCATTTCATGAGAAATTTTTATTTTCGAAAAGGAATGTTTTTTTGTGTTTTTTATATGTTAGTGGTTACTTAAACGGTAAAGCCAATAGTTGGGTAAAATATTTCGGGTAAACTTGAATTATCCTCCTCCTGCTAGATAATAATAACAATAATAATAATAATAATAATAATAATAATAATAATAATAATAATAATAATAATAATAATAATAATAATAATAACAATAATAATAATAATAATAATAATAATAATAATAATAATAATAATAATAATAATAATTTCTACGAAGGTTTAAAAGACTAGGGTGGCTTTACGTTTTATCTGGAGTTCACAGGGTGAAGAGGCGGGGGCCAGGAGCTATGACTCGACCCGGCTGGAAGATAAAGTAATAATAATAATAATATCTTTATTACTGCCAGTACACGATACAACTTATACAGACCATAGCTGACATCAATGACATACTACTATATAGAAAGTCCCTTGTTATACCGAGCATTTCCTGCAAATTAGGTCACTTTTGTCCCAGGATGTGACCCCCGAAACTCTCTCCAGGTAAACACCAGTCCACTAACACCCAGGATGTGACCCACACCAGACCACTAATACCCAGGATGTGACCCATACCAGTCCACTAACACCCAGGATGTGACCCACACCAGTCCACTAACACCCAGGATGTGACCCACACCAGACCACTAATACCCAGGATGTGACTCACACCAGTCCACTAACACCCAGGATGACTCACACCAGTCCACTAACACCCAGGATGTTTACCTGGAGTTTACCTGGAGAGAGTTTCGGGGGTCAACGCCCCCGCGGCCCGGTCTGTGACCAGGCCTCCTGGTGGATCAGCGCCTGATCAACCAGGCTGTTGCTGCTGGCTGCACGCAAACCAACGTACGAGCCACAGCCCGGCTGATCAGGAACTGACTTTAGGTGCTTGTCCAGTGCCAGCTTGAAGACTGCCAGGGGTCTGTTGGTAATCCCCCTTATGTGTGCTGGGAGGCAGTTGAACAGTCTCGGGCCCCTGACACTTATTGTATGGTCTCTTAACGTGCTAGTGACACCCCTGCTTTTCATTGGGGGGATGGTGCATCGTCTGCCAAGTCTTTTGCTTTCGTAGTGAGTGATTTTCGTGTGCAAGTTCGGTACTAGTCCCTCTAGGATTTTCCAGGTGTATATAATCATGTATCTCTCCCTCCTGCGTTCCAGGGAATACAGGTTTAGAAACCTCAAGCGCTCCCAGTAATTGAGGTGTTTTATCTCCGTTATGCGCGCCGTGAAAGTTCTCTGTACATTTTCTAGGTCGGCAATTTCACCTGCCTTGAAAGGTGCTGTTAGAGTGCAGCAATATTCCAGCCTAGATAGAACAAGTGACCTGAAGAGTGTCATCATGGGCTTGGCATCCCTAGTTTTGAAGGTTCTCATTATCCATCCTGTCATTTTTCTAGCAGATGCGATTGATACAATGTTATGGTCCTTGAAGGTGAGATCCTCCGACATAATCACTCCCAGGTCTTTGACGTTGGTGTTTCGCTCTATTTTGTGGCCAGAATTTGTTTTGTACTCTGATGAAGATTTAATTTCCTCATGTTTACCATATCTGAGTAATTGAAATTTCTCATCATTGAACTTCATATTGTTTTCTGCAGCCCACTGAAAGATTTGGTTGATGTCCACCTGGAGCCTTGCAGTGTCTGCAATGGAAGACACTGTCATGCAGATTCGGGTGTCATCTGCAAAGGAAGACACGGTGCTGTGGCTGACATCCTTGTCTATGTCGGATATGAGGATGAGGAACAAGATGGGAGCTAGTACTGTGCCTTGTGGAACAGAGCTTTTCACCGTAGCTGCCTCGGACTTTACTCTGTTGACGACTACTCTCTGTGTTCTGTTAGTGAGGAAATTATAGATCCATCGACCGACTTTTCCTGTTATTCCTTTAGCGCGCATTTTGTGCGCTATTACGCCATGGTCACACTTGTCGAAGGCTTTTGCAAAGTCTGTATATATTACATCTGCATTCTTTTTGTCTTCTAGTGCATTTAGGACCTTGTCGTAGTGATCCAGTAGTTGAGACAGACAGGAGCGACCTGTTCTAAACCCATGTTGCCCTGGGTTGTGTAACTGATGGGTTTCTAGATGGGTGGTGATCTTGCTTCTTAGGACCCTTTCAAAGATTTTTATGATATGGGATGTTAGTGCTATTGGTCTGTAGTTCTTTGCTGTTGCTTTACTGCCCCCTTTGTGGAGTGGGGCTATGTCTGTTGTTTTTAGTAACTGAGGGACGACCCCCGTGTCCATGCTCCCTCTCCATAGGATGGAAAAGGCTCGTGATAGGGGCTTCTTGCAGTTCTTGATGAACACAGAGTTCCATGAGTCTGGCCCTGGGGCAGAGTGCATGGGCATGTCATTTATCGCCTGTTCGAAGTCATTTGGCGTCAGGATAACATCGGATAGGCTTGTGTTAATCAAATTTTGTGGCTCTCTCATAAAAAATTCATTTTGATCTTCGACTCTCAGTCTGGTTAGCGGCTTGCTAAAAACTGAGTCATATTGGGACTTGAGTAGCTCACTCATTTCCTTGTTGTCATCTGTGTAGGACCCATCTTGTTTAAGTAGGGGCCCAATACTGGACGTTGTTCTCGATTTTGATTTGGCATAGGAGAAGAAATACTTTGGGTTTCTTTCGATTTCATTTATGGCTTTTAGTTCTTCCCGCGATTCCTGACTCCTAAAGGATTCTTTTAGCTTAAGTTCGATGCTTGCTATTTCTCTGACCAGTGTCTCCCTGCGCATTTCAGATATATTGACCTCTTTTAGCCGCTCTGTTATTCTTTTCCGTCGCCTGTAAAGGGAGCGCCTGTCTCTTTCTATTTTACATCTATTCCTCCTTTTTCTTAGAGGAATAAGCCTTGTGCATACATCGAGTGCCACCGAGTTAATCTGTTCTTGGCATAAGTTTGGGTCTGTGTTGCTTAGTATATCTTCCCAGCTTATATCGGTTAGGACTTGGTTTACTTGGTCCCACTTTATGTTTTTGTTATTGAAGTTGAATTTGGTGAATGCTCCCTCGTGACTAGTCTCATTTTGTCGGTCTGGGGCTCCACGCATACATGTCTGAACCTCAATTATGTTGTGATCTGAGTATATTGTTTTTGATATGGTGACATTTCTTATCAGATCATCATTGTTAGTGAAGATGAGGTCTAGTGTATTCTCCAGTCTAGTAGGCTCTATTATTTGCTGGTTTAAATTGAATTTTGTGCAGAGATTTAAAAGCTCATGTGAGTGTGAGTTTTCATCAGAGCTGCCTCCTGGTGTTATTACTGCAACAATATTATTTGCTATATTCCTCCATTTTAGGTGCCTTAAGTTGAAATCCCCCAGGAGCAAGATGTTGGGTGCAGGAGCTGGAAGATTTTCCAGACAGTGGTCAATTTTTAACAGCTGTTCCTGGAATTGCTGGGATGTTGCATCCGGAGGCTTGTAGACTACCACAATGACTAGGTTTTGGTTCTCGACCTTTACTGCTAAAACTTCCACTACGTCATTTGAGGCATTAAGCAGTTCTGTGCAAACAAGTGACTCTGCAATGTACAGGCCAACCCCCCCCTTTTGCCTGTTCACTCTGTCACATCTGTATAGGTTGTAACCTGGGATCCATATTTCGTTGTCCAAGTGATCCTTTATGTGGGTCTCAGTGAAAGCCGCGAACATTGCCTTTGCCTCTGCAAGCAGTCCACGGATGAAAGGTATTTTGTTGTTTGTTGCTGGCTTTAGACCCTGTATATTTGCAAAGAAGAATGTTATCGGACTGGTGGTATTGTTGGTACTGGGGGGGGATTTTTTTTCCGGCATTAGTATCTGTATCTGTTGGTTTGGAGTGGAGGCCATCGACTGTGGTTCCACTCCAGGAATGACTGGATTTGGTGTACGATTTCTGCCATTTCCTGCCAGTTTTTTTTCCTTCCTGGCACTAAAAAACCTCTCCCTCTTGAGTGGCTGTGGCTACCCAGGTTTTCCCATGGCCTGGATGTTTTGTATCTTTTTGTCCCCTTTAGATGGTATGCCTGGCAATTTAAGTTATAGCACAGTCTTTCCTGTACTGAAGAGGTACACATTTCAGGGTGAAAAAGCTTACAGGAAGGGAGTTTGCATTTTCCTGTTGTCATATGGGCATGACATTTTCTAGGGTGGTCATAGTTGCATGTCCCATCTGTTTTTCCATCTGTTTTTCCATACCAGTCCACTAACACCCAGGATGTGACCCACACCAGTCCACTAACACCCAGGATGTGACCCACACCAGTCCACTAACACCCAGGATGTGACCTAAACCAGTCCACTAACACCCAGGATGTGACCCATACCAGTCCACTAACACCCAGGATGCGAACCACACCAGTCCACTAACACCCAGGATGTGACCCACACCAGTCCACTAACACCCAGGATGTGACCCACACCAGTCCACTAACACCCAGGATGTGACCCCCACCAGTCCATTAACACCCAGGATGTGACCCACACCAGTCATTTTACACCCTGGATGTGACCCACACCAGTCCACTAACACCCAGGATGTGACCCACACCAGACCTCTAACACCCAGGATGTGACCCATACCAGTCCACTAACACCCAGGATGCGAACCACACCAGTCCACTAACACCCAGGATGTGACCCACACCATTCCACTAACACCCAGGATGTGACCCACACCAGTCCAATAACACCCAGGATGTGACCCACACCAGTCCACTAACACCCAGGATGTGACTCACACCAGTCCACTAACACCCAGGATGTGACCCACACCAGTCCACTAACACTCAGGATGTGACCCACACCAGTCCACTAACACCCAGGATGTGACCCACACCAGTCCACTAACACCCAGGATGTGACCCACACCAGTCCACTAACACCCAGGATGTGACCCACACCAGTCCACTAACACCCAGGATGTGACCCCCACCAGTCCATTAACACCCAGGATGTGACCCCCACCAGTCCACTAACACCCAGGATGTGACCCACATTAGTCAACTGACACCCAGGATGTGACCCACACCAGTCCACTAACAACCAGGATGTGACCCACACCAATCCACTAGCACCCAGGATGTGACCCACACCAGTCCACTAACACCAAGGATGTGACCCACACCAGTCCACTAACACCCAGGATGAGACCCACATTAGTCCACTGACACCCAGGATGTGACCCACACCAATCCACTAGCACCCAGGATGTGACCCACACCAGTCCACTAACACCCAGGATGTGACTCACACCAGTCCACTAACACCCAGGATGTGACCCACACCAGTCCACTAACACTCAGGATGTGACCCAAACCAGTCCACTAACACCCAGGATGTGACCCACACCAGTCCACTAACACCCAGGATGTGACCCACACCAGTCCACTAACACCCAGGATGTGACCCACACCAGTCCACTAACACCCAGGATGTGACCCCCACCAGTCCATTAACACCCAGGATGTGACCCCCACCAGTCCACTAACACCCAGGATGTGACCCACATTAGTCAACTGACACCCAGGATGTGACCCACACCAGTCCACTAGCACCCAGGATGTGACCCACACCAGTCCACTAACACCAAGGATGTGACCCACACCAGTCCACTAACACCCAGGATGTGACCCACATTAGTCCACTGACACCCAGGATGTGACCCACACCAATCCACTAGCACCCAGGATGTGACCCACACCAGTCCACTAACACCCAGGATGTGACCCACACCAGTCCACTAACACCCAGGATGTGACCCACACCAGTCCATTAACACCGAGGATGTGACCCACACCAGTCCACTAACACCCAGGATGCAACCCACACCAGTCCATTAACACCCAGGATGTGACCCACATCAGTCCACTAACACCCTGGATGTGACCCACACCAGTACACTATCACCCAGGATGTGACCCACACCAGTCACCTTACACCCTGGATGTGATCCACACCAGTCACCTAAAACCCAGGATGTGATGCACACTAATCCACTAACCCCCAGGATGCAACCCACACCAGTCCACTAACACCCAGAATGCAACCCACACCAGGTGATTGACACCCAGGTTCCCACTACACATCAGTACACAACACTACACATCAGTTCACAACACTAGGGAGGCCAAGCCCATGATGACACTCTTCAGGTCACTTGTTCTATCTAGGCTGGAATATTGCTGCACACTAACAGCACCTTTCAAGGCAGGTGAAATTGCCGACCTAGAAAATGTACAGAGAACTTTCACGGCGCGCATAACGGAGATAAAACACCTCAATTATTGGGAGCGCTTGAGGTTCCTAAACCTGTATTCCCTGGAACGCAGGAGGGAGAGATACATGATTATATACACCTGGAAAATCCTAGAGGGACTAGTACCGAACTTGCACACGAAAATCACTCACTACGAAAGCAAAAGACTTGGCAGACGATGCACCATCCCCCCAATGAAAAGCAGGGGTGTCACTAGCACGTTAAGAGATCATACAATAAGTGTCAGGGGCCCGAGACTGTTCAACTGCCTCCCAGCACACATAAGGGGGATTACCAACAGACCCCTGGCAGTCTTCAAGCTGGCACTGGACAAGCACCTAAAGTCAGTTCCTGATCAGCCGGGCTGTGGCTCGTACGTTGGTTTGCGTGCAGCCAGCAGCAACAGCCTGGTTGATCAGGCTCTGATCCACCAGGAGGCCTGGTCACAGACTGGGCCGCGGGGGCGTTGACCCCCGGAACTCTCTCCAGGTAAACTCCAGGTAAACTACACATCAGTACACAACACATCACTAATGATCACTACTACACTACCATACAACACTATCATACATGTCACCATACAACACTAATATACATGTCACCATACATCACTACTATACATCACTATCATTCATGTCACCATACAGCACTTCCATACATGTCACCATACATCACTACCATACACGTCACCATACATCACTATACTCATTACCCTCATCACTATCTTGATCACTATCCTCATAATAACCCTTATCACTATCTTCATCACTATCCTCATCGCTTCACTACTCTCATCACTATATTCATCGCTACCCTTATCACCACCTTCATCACTATCCTGGTCATTACCCTCATCACTATATTCATCACTATCAACACTATCCTCATCACTACTATGCCTCACCATACCAATATTGTCATTATTATTTTTAAAGTACTTAACCTGGACTGTTTAGCATACATACAGAGGTACAAAAAATACAGGTAAGAGCAGCATGCCAAAGCCACTTATATGCATAGCATTACGGGCTGGCTTAAAATTAACTTAAGATTAACTAAGCAATGATGAAATCAGTGATAAAACATAATTGTAAACAGATAACTATAAAGCACAAATGACAGACTCCATTATATAATTATTATACTATCACCTCAACTAAAATCAGTCCTTTCATTTCAAAAATAATAATAATATCTTGTTAAAAAATTTTAATAATAAAATTTTCAATTGTGAAAATATCCTCATATATTTTTTGTGGTCTTCTTCAGTGATGGCGGCCCAGAAGGATTGATTCAGTGAAAGAGAGCATCCAGGTCGAAATCATAATCTTGAGTTTCCTGTACAGACTTTGGCTTTGTGCCAAAGTTGGCAGGTGCAGTTGTTTCTTGTACAGGTTTTGGTAGTTTGTCAGGGAAGAGAAGCTCCTCAATGAAGGTCTCCAGTTCTTGCTGTTCTTTTGGTGGTTTGTCAGGGAAGAGAAGCCCCTGAATGAAGGTCTCCTGTTCTTGCTGTTCTTCTGACTCAGCTGCTGCTCCAGTAGAAACTATGAAGTTGTTTATGTAATTACTTATAAGAGAATCATTGTCAGTAGTAGTTTCCTGACTTGTGACCTTGTTAGATTCCTCATCAGTCTGTACTTCTGGTTCAGTTGTGGAAGGTGGCAGTTCCTTGTCACTGCTTGAATCTTCCTCACCTTCCTTCTCCATTCTTTTTTCTTCTCTTTTAGTTTTTTCCTGTTCCTTCTTCTTTTTGTTGTCTACTAGTTTTTGTTTTTTTCGGGAAATTTCATCCAATAGAGGCTTTTTTCTCTTAGCACTACGTTCATAAAAAGTTTTACCAGAAGTATCAATCCATCTCATTCCTTGATAGGCATACTCAAAGTTAAACCTGGCACTCATTCTCTTGATGCCTATGCCAGAAGTGCTTAAGTGTTTTCCACAGTCCATAGAATTAGCAAGTGGCAGTCCTGCCTCGACTGCGTATTTTGCATATAGTTGAGCTAATTCCATCTGGAAAACAAAATCTTCAGGATCTTTGGAAATAAGAATATTTTCCTTCAAGAAGCTTTCAAAGCTTTCTCTGCCTACGTAGTTTCTTTCGCATCCGAGGACCACCAGCATGTTCTCCTCGTATTTCTTCATATTGAGGTCTTCCAGCTGGCGAGTCTTGTGTTTCAAGATGTTCTTCTGGACTCCCACTTTGTCTTCACCTAAAGATTATATCTTTGGAGGACGGTTTCTTACCCTCGAAGAGCAGAAGATATTTAGTACTGTTATAGTAAGTCTCTGAGATACTTCACCTTAGACTATACACTTATAATATAGTCACACTGAAGGAGTTCAATCCTTCAGTGTTTCTTACCCTCGAAGAGCAGAAGATATTTAGTAATGATATAGTAAGTTTCTGAGGTACTTCACTTTAGACTATACACTTATAATATAGTCACACTGAAGGAGGTCACTCCTTCAGTGTTTCTTACCCTCGAAGAGCTGAAGATATTTAGTAATGATATAGTAAGTTTCTGAGGTACTTCACTTTAGACTATACACTTATAGTTAGACACACTTAAGGATTTCACTCCTTCAGTGTCTTAACTATATTATAGTACTTCAAGGTCTTAAATATATTACTTCAAGGTCTTAACTATGTTATAGTACTTAAAGGTCTTAAATATAGTATATTACTTCAAGGTTCTTTAATAGTAATGTAGTGAAGCTAATAGTGGAGGAAACTAGAAGTGCTTTGGTTACTCCAGTGATGCAAATGATGACCGACAGCATCTTGTCGTGATAACTGACAGCATCCTGTAGTGATGACTGACAGCATCCTGTAGTGATAACTGACAGCATCCTGTAGTGATGACTGACAGCATCATGTAGTGATAACTGACAGCATCCTGTAGTGATGACTGACAGCATCCTGTAGTGATGACTGACAGCATCCTGTAGTGATGATTGAAAGCACCCTGTAGTGATGATTGAAAGCACCCTGTAATGATGACTGACAGCATCCTGTAGTGATGATTGACAGCATCCTGTAGTGATAACTGACAGCATCCTGAAGTGATGAATGACAGCATCCTGTAGTGATGATTGACAGCATCCTGTAGTGATGAATGACAGCATACTGTAGTGATGAATTACAGCATCCTGTAGTGATGAGTGACAACTGTAGTGATGTTTAATACTTAACAATTTACTGTAGTGATTTTGAGCACATAACAGTTTGCTGTAGTGATGTGGAGTATAAAATCCTTAAACGGTCCAAACGTATATATACGTTCTCTTATGTAGCGTCCCAAACGTATATATGTATGTTTCATTTGTCATTCATTCAACATTGGCACGATATGCCTGAGTCGCCTACACATGAGAGAATGGGTGTGCGCACTCAGTGTGTCTGCCATAGAAAAAAAATGGGGACACCTGGGTACTACATGTTCTTTTTTCCTATAAAAAAAATCAATTTTTGGTTTCTCAAAATATTCGGGGTATTGTGTGAGAGAACGTATATATATGTTTGGACCGTTTACGGGTTAACAGTTCACTGTAGTGATGTAAAGTACATAACACTGTGCTGTAGTGATGTAGAGTACTGAATAGTTTAGTGATTTGGAGTACTGAATAGTTTAGTGATTTGGAGTACTGAATAGTTTAGTGATTTGGAGTACTGAATAGTTTACCGAAGTGATGTGGAATACTTAATTTACTGTAGTGTATTATTATTTTTTATATAAAAGAATCACTAAACCCACTCGGGTCACACAGTGGTTCAGGACAGAGTGTTGCTGCAGCAGAAAATAGCCAGTGGTGGAGAGGATAACAGAGGTTGAGTTAGAATGGGCTGTCAGAAGTGCTAAAGGAAGTACAGTGGACCCCCGCTTAACGATCACCTCCAAATGCGACCAATTACGTAAGTGTATTTATGTAAGTGCGTTTGTACGTGTATGTTTGGGGGTCTGAAATGGACTAATCTACTTCACAATATTCCTTATGGGAAAAAATTCGGTCAGTACTGGCACCTGAACATACTACTGGAATGAAAAAAGTTCGTTAACCGGGGGTCCACTGTATTATCAAAGTTTGTTTAATAAATCTGTTGCTGTCTAAAAGTTAAACAGGAAGTCTGTGTCGAAGGTGAAGCCATCAGCAAGGCTGGAAGATAAAGTAATAATAATAATAATATCTTTATTACTGCCAGTACACGATACAACTTATACAGACCATAGCTGACATCAATGACATACTACTATATAGAAAGTTCCTTGTTATACCGAGCATTTCCTGCAAATTAGGTCACTTTTGTCCCAGGATGCGACCCACACCAGTCCACTAACACCCAGGATGTGACCCACACCAGTCCACTAACACCCAGGATGTGACACACACCAGTCCACTAACACCCAGGATGCGACCCACACCAGTACACTAACTCCCTGGATATCCCCCACACCAGTACACTAACACCCAGGATGCAACCCACACCAGTCCACTAACACCCAGGATGTGACCCACACCAGCCACCTTACACCCTGGATGTGACCCACACCAGTCACCTAACACCCAGGATGTGATGCACACTAGTCCACTAACCCCGAAGATGCAACCCACACCAGTCCACTAACACCCAGAATGCAACCCACACCAGGTGATTGACACCCAGGTTCCCACTACACATCAGTACACAGCACTACACATCAGTTCACAACACTACATATCAGTTCACAACACATCACTAATGATCGCTACTACACTACCAAACAACACTACCATACATGCCACCATACAACACTACCATACATGTCACCATACAACACTACCATACATGTCACCATACAACACTACCATACAACACTATCATACATGTCACCATACAACACTACCATACATGTCACCATACAACACTACCATACATGTCACCATACAACACTACCATACATGTCACCATACAACACTACCATACATCACTATCATACATGTCACCATACAACACTACTATACATGTCACCATACATCACTATCCTCATTACAACTCATCACTATCATACATGTCACCATACAACACTACTATACATGTCACCATACATCACTATCCTCATTACAACTCATCACTATCTTCATCACTATCCTCATCACTACCTTTATCACTACCTTCATCACTATCCTCATCACTAACAGTTATCACTACCCTCATCAGTACAGGAAAGACTGTGCTATAACTTAAATTGCCAGGCATACCATCTAAAGGGGACAAAAAGATACAAAACATCCAGGCCATGGGAAAACCTGGGTAGCCACAGCCACTCAAGAGGGAGAGGTTTTTTAGTGCCAGGAAGGAAAAAAAACTGGCAGGAAATGGCAGAAATCGTACACCAAATCCAGTCATTCCTGGAGTGGAACCACAGTCGATGGCCTCCACTCCAAACCAACAGATACAGATACTAATGCCGGAAAAAAAATCCCCCCCCAGTACCAACAATACCACCAGTCCGATAACATTCTTCTTTGCAAATATACAGGGTCTAAAGCCAGCAACAAACAACAAAATACCTTTCATCCGTGGACTGCTTGCAGAGGCAAAGGCAATGTTCGCGGCTTTCACTGAGACCCACATAAAGGATCACTTGGACAACGAAATATGGATCCCAGGTTACAACCTATACAGATGTGACAGAGTGAACAGGCAAAAGGGGGGGGTTGGCCTGTACATTGCAGAGTCACTTGTTTGCACAGAACTGCTTAATGCCTCAAATGATGTAGTGGAAGTTTTAGCAGTAAAGGTCGAGAACCAAAACCTAGTCATTGTGGTAGTCTACAAGCCTCCTGATGCAACATCCCAGCAATTCCAGGAACAGCTGTTAAAAATTGACCACTGTCTGGAAAATCTTCCAGCTCCTGCACCCAACATCTTGCTCCTGGGGGACTTCAACTTAAGGCACCTAAAATGGAGGAATATAGCAAATAATATTGTTGCAGTAATAACACCAGGAGGCAGCTCTGATGAAAACTCACACTCACACGAGCTTTTAAATCTCTGCACAAAATTCAATTTAAACCAGCAAATAATAGAGCCTACTAGACTGGAGAATACACTAGACCTCATCTTCACTAACAATGATGATCTGATAAGAAATGTCACCATATCAAAAACAATATACTCAGATCACAACATAATTGAGGTTCAGACATGTATGCGTGGAGCCCCAGACCGACAAAATGAGACTAGCCACGTGGGAGCATTCACCAAATTCAACTTCAATAACAAAAACATAAAGTGGGACCAAGTAAACCAAGTCCTAACCGATATAAGCTGGGAAGATATACTAAGCAACACAGACCCAAACTTATGCCTAGAACAGATTAACTCGGTGGCACTCGATGTATGCACAAGGCTTATTCCTCTAAGAAAAAGGAGGAGTAGATGTAAAATAGAAAGAGACAGGCGCTCCCTTTACAGGCGACGGAAAAGAATAACAGAGCGGCTAAAAGAGGTCAATATATCTGAAATGCGCAGGGAGACACTGGTCAGAGAAATAGCAAGCATCGAACTTAAGCTAAAAGAATCCTTTAGGAGTCAGGAATCGCGGGAAGAACTAAAAGCCATAAATGAAATCGAAAGAAACCCAAAGTATTTCTTCTCCTATGCCAAATCAAAATCGAGAACAACGTCCAGTATTGGGCCCCTACTTAAACAAGATGGGTCCTACACAGATGACAGCAAGGAAATGAGTGAGCTACTCAAGTCCCAATATGACTCAGTTTTTAGCAAGCCGCTAACCAGACTGAGAGTCGAAGATCAAAATGAATTTTTTATGAGAGCCACAAAATTTGATTAACACAAGCCTATCCGATGTTATCCTGACGCCAAATGACTTCGAACAGGCGATAAATGACATGCCCATGCACTCTGCCCCAGGGCCAGACTCATGGAACTCTGTGTTCATCAAGAACTGCAAGAAGCCCCTATCACGAGCCTTTTCCATCCTATGGAGAGGGAGCATGGACACGGGGGTCGTCCCTCAGTTACTAAAAACAACAGACATAGCCCCACTCCACAAAGGGGGCAGTAAAGCAACAGCAAAGAACTACAGACCAATAGCACTAACATCCCATATCATAAAAATCTTTGAAAGGGTCCTAAGAAGCAAGATCACCACCCATCTAGAAACCCATCAGTTACACAACCCAGGGCAACATGGGTTTAGAACAGGTCGCTCCTGTCTGTCTCAACTACTGGATCACTACGACAAGGTCCTAAATGCACTAGAAGACAAAAAGAATGCAGATGTAATATATACAGACTTTGCAAAAGCCTTCGACAAGTGTGACCACGGCGTAATAGCGCACAAAATGCGCGCTAAAGGAATAACAGGAAAAGTCGGTCGATGGATCTATAATTTCCTCACTAACAGAACACAGAGAGTAGTCATCAACAGAGTAAAGTCCGAGGCAGCTACGGTGAAAAGCTCTGTTCCACAAGGCACAGTACTAGCTCCCATCTTGTTCCTCATCCTCATATCCAACATAGACAAGGATGTCAGCCACAGCACCATGTCTTCCTTTGCAGATGACACCCGAATCTGCATGACAGTGTCTTCCATTGCAGACACTGCAAGGCTCCAGGCGGACATCAACCAAATCTTTCAGTGGGCTGCAGAAAACAATATGAAGTTCAACGATGAGAAATTTCAATTACTCAGATATGGTAAACATGAGGAAATTAAATCTTCATCAGAGTACAAAACAAATTCTGGCCACAAAATAGAGCGAAACACCAACGTCAAAGACCTGGGAGTGATTATGTCGGAGGATCTCACCTTCAAGGACCATAACATTGTATCAATCGCATCTGCTAGAAAAATGACAGGATGGATAATGAGAACCTTCAAAACTAGGGAGGCCAAGCCCATGATGACACTCTTCAGGTCACTTGTTCTATCTAGGCTGGAATATTGCTGCACTCTAACAGCACCTTTCAAGGCAGGTGAAATTGCCGACCTAGAAAATGTACAGAGAACTTTCACGGCGCGCATAACGGAGATAAAACACCTCAATTACTGGGAGCGCTTGAGGTTTCTAAACCTGTATTCCCTGGAACGCAGGAGGGAGAGATACATGATTATATACACCTGGAAAATCCTAGAGGGACTAGTACCGAACTTGCACACGAAAATCACTCACTACGAAAGCAAAAGACTTGGCAGACGATGCACCATCCCTCCAATGAAAAGCAGGGGTGTCACTAGCACGTTAAGAGACCATGCAATAAGTGTCAGGGGCCCGAGACTGTTCAACTGCCTCCCAGCACACATAAGGGGGATTACCAACAGACCCCTGGCAGTCTTCAAGCTGGCACTGGACAAGCACCTAAAGTCAGTTCCTGATCAGCCGGGCTGTGGCTCGTACGTTGGTTTGCGTGCAGCCAGCAGCAACAGCCTGGTTGATCAGGCGCTGATCCACCAGGAGGCCTGGTCACAGACCGGGCCGCGGGGGCGTTGACCCCCGAAACTCTCTCCAGGTAAACTTCAGGTCATCACTATATTCATCACTACCCTTATCACTACCTTCATCACTATCCTGGTCAATACCCTCATCACTATCTTTATCACTATCATCACTATCCTCATCACTACTATGCCTCACCATACCAATATTGTCATTATTATTTTTAAAGTACTTAACCTGGACTATTCACACAGACCCCATTATATAATTATTATACTATCACCTCAACTAAAATCAGTCCTTTCATTTCAAAAATAATAAAAATATCTTCTTAAAAATTTTTAAAAATAAAATTTTTAATTGTGAAAATATCCTCATATATTTTTTGTGGTCTTCTTCAGTGGATGTAGTTCTTGCTTGTTTACTACAAGTGATGGCGGCCAAGAAGAATTGATTCAGTGAAAGAGAGCATCCAGGTCGAAATCATAATCTTGGGTTTCCTGTACAGACACTGGCTTTGTGCCAAAGTTGGCAGGTGCAGTTGTTTCTTGTACAGGTTTTGGTGGTTTGTCAGGGAAGAGAAGCTCTTCAATGAAGGTCTCCAGTTCTTGCTGTTCTTTTGGTGGTTTGTCAGGGAAGAGAAGCTCCTCAATGAAGGTCTCCTGTTCTTGCTGTTCTTTTGGTGGTTTGTCAGGGAAGAGAAGCCCCTGAATGAAGGTCTCCTGTTCTTGCTGTTCTTCTGACTCAGCTGCTGCTCCAGTAGAAACTATAAAGTTGTTTATGTAATTACTTATAAGAGAATCATTGTCAGTAGTAGTTTCCTGACTTGTGACCTTGTTAGATTCCTCATCAGTCTGTACTTCTGGTTCAGTTGTGGAAGGTGGCAGTTCCTTGTCACTGCTTGAATCTTCCTCACCTTCCTTCTCCATTCTTTTTTCTTCTCTTTTAGTTTTTTCCTGTTCCTTCTTCTTTTTGTTGTCTACTAGTTTTTGTTTTTTTCGGGAAATTTCATCCAATAGAGGCTTTTTTCTCTTAGCACTACGTTCATAAAAAGTTTTACCAGAAGTATCAATCCATCTCATTCCTTGATAGGCATACTCAAAGTTAAACCTGGCACTCATTCTCTTGATGCCTATGCCAGAAGTGCTTAAGTGTTTTCCACAGTCCATAGAATTAGCAAGTGGCAGTCCTGCCTCGACTGCGTATTTTGCATATAGTTGAGCTAATTCCATCTGGAAAACAAAATCTTCAGGCTCTTTGGAAATAAGAATATTTTCCTTCAAGAAGCTTTCAAAGCTTTTTCTGCCTACGTAGTTTCTTTCGCATCCGAGGACCACCAGCATGTTCTCCTCGTATTTCTTCATATTGAGGTCTTCCAGCTGGCGAGTCTTGTGTTTCAAGATGTTCTTCTGGACTCCCACTTTGTCTTCAACTAAAGATTATATCTTTGGAGGACGGTTTCTTACCCTCGAAGAGCAGAAGATATTTAGTACTGTTATAGTAAGTCTCTGAGGTACTTCACCTTAGACTATACACTTATAATATAGTCACACTGAAGGAGTTCAATCCTTCAGTGTTTCTTACCCTCGAAGAGCAGAAGATATTTAGTAATGATATAGTAAGTCTCTGAGGTACTTCACTTTAGACTATACACTTATAATATAGACACACTGAAGGAGGTCACTCCTTCAGTGTTTCTTACCCTCGAAGAGCTGAAGATATTTAGTACTGTTATAGTAAATCTCTGAGGTACTTCACTTTAGACTATACACTTATAGTTAGACACACTTAAGGATTTCACTCCTTTAGTGTCTTAACTATATTATAGTACTTCAAGGTCTTAAATATATTACTTCAAGGTCTTAACTATGTTATAGTATTTAAAGGTCTTAAATATAGTATATTACTTCAAGGTTCTTTAATAGTAATGTAGTGAAGCTAATAGTGGAGGAAACTAGAAGTGCTTTGGTTACTCCAGTGATGCAAGTGATGACCGACAGCATCTTGTCGTGATAACTGACAGCATCCTGTAGTGATGACTGACAGCATCCTGTAGTGATAACTGACAGCATCCTGTAGTGATGACTGACAGCATCCTGTAGTGATGACTGACAGCATCCTGTAGTGATGATTGAAAGCACCCTGTAGTGATGATTGAAAGCACCCTGTAATGATGACTGACAGCATCCTGTAGTGATGATTGACAGCATCCTGTAGTGATAACTGACAGCATCCTGTAGTGATGATTGACAGCATCCTGTAGTGATGATTGACACCATCCTGTAGTGATGAATGACAGCATCCTGTAGTGATGAATTACAGCATCCTGTAGTGACGAGTGACAACTGTAGTGATGTTTAATACTTAACAATTTACTGTAGTGATTTTGAGCACATAACAGTTTACTGTAGTGATGTGGAGTATAAAATCCTTAAACGGTCCAAATGTATATATACGTTCTCTTATGTAGCGCCCCAAATGTATATATGTTTCATTTGTCATTCATTCAACATTGGCACAATATGCCTGAGTCGCCTACACATGAGAGAATGGGTGTGCGCACTCAGTGTGTCTGCCATATAAAAAAAATGGGGACACCTGGGTACTACATGTTCTTTTTTCCTATAAAAAAAAATCAATTTTTGGTTTCTCAAAATATTCGGGGTATTGTGTGAGAGAACGTATATATATATGTTTGGACCGTTTACGGGTTAACAGTTCACTGTAGTGATGTAAAGTACATAACACTGTTCTGTAGTGATGTAGAGAACTGAATAGTTTAGTGATTTGTAGTACTGAATAGTTTAGTGATTTGGAGTACTGAATAGTTTACCGTAGTGATGTGGAATACTTAACAATTTACTGTAGTGTATTATTATTTTTTATATAAAAGAAGTACTAAACCCACTCAGGTCACACAGTGGTTCAGGACAGTGTTGCTGCAGCAGAAAGTAGCCAGTGGTGGAGAGGATAACAGAGGTTGAGTTAGAATGGGCTGTCAGAAGTGCTAAAGGAAGTATTATCAAAGTTTGTTTAATAAATCTGTTGCTGTCTAAAAGTTAAACAGGAAGTCTGTGTCGAAGGTGAAGCCGTCAGCAAGGCTGGAAGATAAAGTAATAATAATAATAATAATATCTTTATTACTGCCAGTACACGATACAACTTATACAGACCATAGCTGACATCAATGACATACTACTATATAGAAAGTTCCTTGTTATACCGAGCATTTCCTCCAAATTAGGTCACTTTTGTCCCAGGATGCGACCCACACCAGTCCACTAACACCCAGGATGTGACCCACACCAGTCCACTAACACCCAGGATGTGACACACACCAGTCCACTAACAC
Source organism: Cherax quadricarinatus (assembly GCF_038502225.1). Taxonomy (NCBI): domain Eukaryota; kingdom Metazoa; phylum Arthropoda; class Malacostraca; order Decapoda; family Parastacidae; genus Cherax; species Cherax quadricarinatus. The sequence goes on along the minus strand of NC_091301.1, from coordinate 25,655,717 downwards.
CCAGGATGCGACCCACACCAGTACACTAACTCCCTGGATAACCCCCACACCAGTACACTAACACTCAGGATGCAACCCACACCAGTCCACTAACACCCAGGATGTGACCCACACCAGTCACCTTACACCCTGGATGTGACCCACACCAGTCACCTTACACCCTGGATGTGACCCACACCAGTCACCTAACACCCAGGATGTGATGCACACTAGTCCACTAACCCCCAAGATGCAACCCACACCAGTCCACTAACACCCAGAATGCAACCCACACCAGGTGATTGACACCCAGGTTCCCACTACACATCAGTACACAACACTACACATCAGTTCACAACACTACATATCAGTACACAACACATCACTAATGATCACTACTACACTACCATACATGTCACCATACAACACTACTATACATGTCACCATACAACACTACTATACAACACTATCATACATGTCACCATACAACACTACCATACATGTCACCATACAACACTACCATACATCACTATCATACATGTCACCATACAACACTACTATACATGTCACCGTACATCACTATCCTCATTACCCTCATCACTATATTCATCACTACCCTTATCACTATCTTCATCACTATCCTCATCACTATCCTGGTCATTACCCTCATCACTATCCTCATCACTACTATGCCTCACCATACCAATATTGTCATTATTATTTTTAAAGTACTTAACCTGGACTATTCACACAGACAGACCCCATTATATAATTATTATACTATCACCTCAACTAAAATCAGTCCTTTCATTTCAAAAATAATAATAATATCTTCTTAAAAAATTTTAAAAATAAAATTTTCAATTGTGAAAATATCCTCATATATTTTTGTGGTCTTCTTCAGTGGATGTAGTTCTTGCTTGTTTACTACAAGTGATGGCAGCCAAGAAGGATTGATTCAGTGAAAGAGAGTATCCAGGTCAAAATCATAATCTTGCTTTTCCTGTACAGACTCTGGCTTTGTGCCAAAGTTGGCAGGTGCAGTTGTTTCTTGTACACGTTTTGGTGGTTTGTCAGGGAAGAGAAGCTCGTCAATGAAGGTCTCCAGTTCTTGCTGTTCTTTTGGTGGTTTGTCAGGGAAGAGAAGCTCCTCAATGAAGGTCTCCTGTTCTTGCTGTTCTTTTGGTGGTTTGTCAGGGAAGAGAAGCCCCTGAATGAAGGTCTCCTGTTCTCGCTGTTCTTCTGACTCAGCTGCTGCTCCAGTAGAAACTATAAAGTTGTTTATGTAATTACTTATAAGAGAATCATTGTCAGTAGTAGTTTCCTGACTTGTGACCTTGTTAGATTCCTCATCAGTCTGTACTTCTGGTTCAGTTGTGGAAGGTGGCAGTTCCTTGTCACTGCTTGAATCTTCCTCACCTTCCTTCTCCATTCTTTTATCTTCTCTTTTAGTTTTTTCCTGTTCCTTCTTCTTTTTGTTGTCTACTAGTTTTTGTTTTTTTCGGGAAATTTCATCCAATAGAGGCTTTTTTCTCTTAGCACTACGTTCATAAAAAGTTTTACCAGAAGTATCAATCCATCTCATTCCTTGATAGGCATACTCAAAGTTAAACCTGGCACTCATTCTCTTGATGCCTATGCCAGAAGTGCTTAAGTGTTTTCCACAGTCCATAGAATTAGCAAGTGGCAGTCCTGCCTCGACTGCGTATTTTGCATATAGTTGAGCTAATTCCATCTGGAAAACAAAATCTTCAGGCTCTTTGGAAATAAGAATATTTTCCTTCAAGAAGCTTTCAAAGCTTTCTCTGCCTACGTAGTTTCTTTCGCATCCGAGGACAACCAGCATGTTCTCCTCGTATTTCTTCATATTGAGGTCTTCCAGCTGGTGAGTCTTGTGTTTCAAGATGTTCTTCTGGACTCCCACTTTGTCTTCAACTAAAGATTATATCTTTGGAGGACGGTTTCTTACCCTCGAAGAGCAGAAGATATTTAGTACTGTTATAGTAAGTCTCTGAGGTACTTCACCTTAGACTATACACTTACATATAGTCACACTGAAGGAGTTCACTCCTTCAGTATATCTTACCCTCGAAGAGCAGAAGATATTTAGTACTGATATAGTAAGTCTCTGAGGTACTTCACTTTAGACTATACACTTATAATATAGTCACACTGAAGGAGTTCAATCCTTCAGTGTTTCTTACCCTCGAAGAGCAGAAGATATTTAGTAATGATATAGTAAGTTTCTGAGGTACTTCACTTTAGACTATACACTTATAATATAGTCACACTGAAGGAGTTCAATCCTTCAGTGTTTCTTACCCTCGAAGAGCAGAAGATATTTAGTACTGATATAATAAGTCTCTGAGGTACTTCACTTTAGACTATACACTTATAGTTAGACACACTCAAGGATTTCACTCCTTCAGTGTCTTAACTATATTACTTCAGTGTCTTAACTATATTATACTACTTCAAGGTCTTATATATAGTACTTCAAGGTCTTAAATATATTACTTCAAGGTGTTAACTACAGTATATTACTTCAAGGTTCTTTAATAGTAATGTAGTGAAGCTAATAGTGAAGGAAATTAGAAGTGCTTTGGTTACTCCAGTGATGCAAGTGATGACTGACAGCATCCTGTAGTGATAACTGACAGTATCCTGTAGTGATGACTGACAGCATCCTGTAGTGATAACTGGCAGCATCCTGTAGTGATGACTGACAGTATCCTGTGGTGATGACTGACAGCATCCTGTAGTGATGACTTACAGCATCCTGTAGTGATGAATGACAGTATCCTGTAGTGATGAATGACAGCATCCTGTAGTGATGAATGACAGTATCCTGTAGTGATGAATGACAGCATCCTGTAGTGATGAATGACAGTATCCTGTAGGCATACCAAAAAATGTGAAACAAAGTCAGTATAGGCCTGAAATTCTCTCAGATAATGATCTCTGTATCTGCAAGTTTTTCATCCAATGGTAGCTCTATCTTCTCAATACTAATAAGGTTGGGGTCGATTAGTGGTAGGACTTCTGCTTCCCTCCGGCGCAACTCCAAGTACCCTTCACGCTGTGCCCAATCGACCATTCTGCAGTAAAAAATAATAAATTCAGGACAAATAGATACTACAATGGGTAATTTGCACTTCCTGCAGAACAATATACAGTACGAGCTGGACAAGCCTGGCCCATAGTAGAGAAACTCTCGAAACTTCAAAGGTATTTCAAAGGCACATGTTTGAGACCTGTTCTACTGTATATTTTACACCAGTAATCATAAGAAATTTCTACCATGCACCATTTTGAATGTACATTGTGAGGTCTTCAAAGACCAATATTATGACTTTGTAAGTAAAAATATTGTAGGGTTACATTCTGAGAAACTCACTAAGTCAAAAATAGCAAAGTCGAACACAATATGCTTAGTAAATAAATAACTACTGTCATTGAATAAGTAAATAAACAGATAATTACTGTAACTAAATAAATACCAGCATTGAAAAGTAAATAAATGAATACAAGTTACAGACTTGCCGCCTTCATGCTGGGTAATTATCTTGAGATTCATCTCCAGAGTAATTGCTTTTCACCATCGTAAAGTCAAAATATTATACGTCGAACTGTCATACGTCAAGGAGGTCTTGATTAGTGTGAACTCAAACAGTGTAAATTTCAATTCACTGCAAAATTAATTAATGCTAGCCCCTCAAGGGAGGTTCCTTGATGCTGGTGAGGGGCTCTTGATCTAGGGAATTTGATCTATGCTCCAGTTCCCTGAATTGAGCCTGAATACCTTCCACCCCTTTCCCTTACAGGCAACATATAATCCCTATGGGTTTAATGCTCCCCCATGATTATAACAATAATTAATGTTAGTTTTTCCACAAACTCTTCAATTCGTGAGCAAAAATTATATATAATTTAAACAGTGCAAATTTGAATAATACGACCGCTTCACAGGATTCATTATTTGCAGTAATCGAGACCTGACTATAGCATAAGGTCGTAACACTGACTATAGCATAAGGTCGTAACAGTCTTCAGGACACATTAGTAGTCTAACAAAACCATGGAATGAGTGGAGTTTAAACCCATGGCGAGCGAGTAGTAAAACTCCAGGTCAAGGGTTCAAACCCCACCCGTTCCATATTTTGAAATCCTGTTATGATTTTGTGAGTCATTAGTAGTCTAACCTGAAATCTGGCAGGTAAGCCCAGACGAATCCTATAGTCACTATACACAGAGTTACACCGAAGAAGAACGTGAGATGCATTATTGTGTTGTCCTCCACTTCCGAGTCATAACTGATCCAGTTCTGAAATATATAAATAAAAATGTAGTTAAATTTAAAAGATTAATGTGTCAAACCTCCAGGTATAAACTATTGGACTTACAGTGTATATAGGAAGTTCTCAGGTAGCAAGAATAACAGTAAACTGTGACAACAGTAACTGTGACATCAGTAACTGTGACAACAGTAACTGTGACAACAATAACTGTGACAACAGTAACTGTGACAACAATAACTGTGACAACAGTAACTGTGACAACAGTAACTGTGACAACAGTGACAATAATTGTGACAACAGCAACAGTGACAACAGTAACTGACAACAGTGACAAAAGTAACTGTGACAACAGTGACAAAAGTAACTGTGACAACAGTAACAGTAACTGACAACAGTAACTGTGACAACAGTAACTGTGACAACAGTAACTGTGACAACAGTAAATGTGACAACAGTAACTGACAACAGCAACAGTAACTGACAACAGTAACTGACAACAGCAACTGTGACAACAGTAACTGACAACAGTAACTGTGACAACAGTAACTGTGACAACAGTAACTGACAACAGCAACTGTGACAACAGTAACTGACAACAGTAACAACAGCAACTGACAACAGTAACAGTAACTGACAACAGCAACTGACAACAGTAACTGACAACAGTAACTGTGACAACAGTAACTGACAACAGTAACTGTGACATTAACAGTGACAACAGTGACAAAAGTAACTGTGACAACAGTAACAGTAACTGTGACAACAGTAACAGTAACTGACAACAGTAAATGTGACAACAGTAACTGTGACAACAGTAACAGTAACAACAGTAACTGTGACAACAGTAACTGACAACAGCAACAGTAACTGACAACAGCAACTGTGACAACAGTAACTGACAACAGTAACTGACAACAGCAACTGTGACAACAGTAACAACAGCAACTGACAACAGTAACAGTAACTGATAACAGCAACTGACAACAGTAACTGACAACAGCAACTGACAACAGCAACTGACAACAGTAACTGACAACAGTAACTGTGACAACAGTAACAGTAACTGTGACAACAGTAACAGTGACAATAACTGTGACAACAGTAACAGTAACTGTGACAACAGTAACTGACAAGAGTAATAGTAATTGCAACAAGTTACAGTAACTGTGAAAACAGTAACTGTGACAACGGTAACTCTGACAACGGTAACTCTGACAACAGTAACTGTGACATTAACAGTAACTGTGACAACAGTAACTGACAGCAGTAACTGTGACAGCAGTGACTGTGACATTAACAGTAACCGTGCCAACATTATAATAAAAAAAGAAGAGCTAAACCTACATGGGCAACAACAGTACCTTAGTCACAGCTGTTTGTTCAGTCTTTGACCTGTTGAAGAATTGAGACACTTATGAAACATATGGGAATCTTTATTGAAGAAACGTTTCGCCACACAGTGGCTTCATCAGTCCAATACAAAGTAGAAGTGGGTAAGGAGAGTAGAAGTTTGAGGTAATCAGTCCCTCAACCTGGAATCGATGTGTTCAGTCCATCACTCTTGTAGGAAGTGCAGCATAGGAACGAACGAAAGTTCAGGTAAAATCCCAAATGGGATGAGCGGGGAAGACGGGACAGACGAAGAATAGTGCATGGGATCTTGGTACAAAGACTTCAACGCTTGCCCAACCTTTGGACGACGACCTACTTACACTAGTGGCAGGTCCCACTGTGATCCCACCTCCTCCTGCTTCAACTCATCTCACCGCAGTATATAAGCCACCTCTCTGGCCCTGTGCTGCACTTCCTACAAGAGTGATGGACTGAACACATCGATTCCAGGTTGAGGGACTGATTACTTCAAACTTCTACTCTCCTTACCCACTTCTACTTTGTATTGGACTGATGAAGCCACTGTGTGGCGAAACATTTCTTCAGTAAAGATTCCCATGTGTTGCATAAGTGTCTCAATTCTTCAACTTGTCGGTTTTCAAAACCATTCATCAGTCTTTGACATGTTCCACCACAGCGTCCGTGACCGTCACGGTGTCCTTGTTCTTCTTGGACGTGGATATACCCACTACCCTGGGCACGAAGACACCATTACTGGGCACCAAAGCACCATTAACGGCCTTTAAAACGTCATTATTAAGCCTAAAAGCCGTCTTGCTCAGCCTGGACAGCGCCGCCATCTTTTTTCCTCTCGCGTTCACGAATAAAAAAATAAATAAATGAAAATGAAAAATGAAATATATCACCATTTCATCAGAAATGTTTATTTTCGAAACGGAATGTTTTTGTGTGTTTTTTTTATATTAGTGGTTACTTAAATGGTAAAGCCAATAGTTGGGTAAAATATTTCGGGTAAACTTTAATTATCCTCCTCCTAGATAATAATAATAATAATAATAATTTCTACGAAGGTTTAAAAGACTAGAGTGGGTTTACGTTTTATCTGGAGTTCACAGGGTGAAGAGGCGGGGGCCAGGAGCTATGACTCGACCCGGCTGGAAGATAAAGTAATAATAATAATAACTTTATTACTGCCAGTACACGATACAACTTATACAGACCATAGCTGACATCAATGACATACTACTATATAGAAAGTTCCTTGTTATACCGAGCATTTCCTGCAAATTAGGTCACTTGTCCCAGGATGTGACCCACACCAGTCCACTAACACCCAGGATGTGACCCACACCAGACCACTAATACCCAGGATGTGACACACCAGTCCACTAACACCCAGGATGTGACTCACCAGTCCACTAACACCCAGGATGTGACCCACACCAGTCCACTAACACCCAGGATGTGACCCACACCAGACCACTAATACCCAGGATGTGACCCATACCAGTCCACTAACACCCAGGATGCGACCCACACCATGTGCTTGTCCAGTGGCAGTCTTCAAGCTGGCACTGGACAAGCACCTAAAGTCAGTTCCGGATCAGCCGGGCTGTGGCTCGTACGTTGGTTTGCGTGCAGCCAGCAGCAACAGCCTGGTTGATCAGGCTCTGATCCACCAGGAGGCCTGGTCACAGACCGGGCCGCGGGGGCGTTGACCCCCGGAACTCTCTCCAGGTAAAACTAACACCCAGGATGCGAACCACACCAGTCCACTAACACCCAGGATGTGACCCACACCAGTCCACTAACACCCAGGATGTGACTCACAACAGTCCACTAACACCCATGATGCGACCCCTCACTCACTACGAAAGCAAAAGACTTGGCAGACGATGCACCATCCCCCCAATGAAAAGCAGGGGTGTCACTAGCACGTTAAGAGACCATACAATAAGTGTCAGGGGCCCGAGACTGTTCAACTGCCTCCCAGCACACATAAGGGGGATTACCAACAGACCCCTGGCAGTCTTCAAGCTGGCACTGGACAAGCACCTAAAGTCAGTTCCTGATCAGCCGGGCTGTGGCTCGTACGTTGGTTTGCGTGCAGCCAGCAGCAACAGCCTGGTTGATCAGGCTCTGATCCACCAGGAGGCCTGGTCACAGACCGGGCCGCGGGGGCGTTGACCCCCGAAACTCTCTCCAGGTAAACTCCAGGTAAACTGGGTTAAGCCAAGGCTAATCTTCGTCTGTCCCGTCCTCCCCGCTGACCCCACCGGAGTCCTAACAGAAGAGCCTTCTATGTCTGTCCTCAATGACTCACGAAATCGTAATGACACGATTGCAAACAAACCATACCACGGGCGGGATTTGAACCCGCGGTCAGAGAGTCTCTGACCGCGGGTTCAAATCCCGACCGTGGTATGGTCTGTTCTCAATGTCTGTCCCACGATCGCCTTAGCTGCTGGGTTAAGCCCTGGCTCTATTTCTACGACTAAAAACACTCCTCTCCAGCGTTATTCTTCGTCTGTCCCGTCTTTCCCGCTCATCCCATTGGGAACTTACCTGAACTTGTTCGTTCGTTCGTTCGCCTTGGCCTCTCAAGGAAGGTTCCTTGATGTTGGTGAGGGGCTCTTGATTTAGGGAATTGGATCTGTGCTCCAGTTCCCCAAATTAAGCCTGAATGCCTTCAACATCCCTTCCCCAGGCGCTGTATAATCCTCCGGGTTTAGCGCTTCCCCCTTGATTATAATAATAATCGTTCGCCTTTGCTCCAGATTCTCCTCCACCACGATGCTGTGAACACTAACTCCAAGGCTGAGGGACTGATTATCTCATCTTTTGTATATAGTTCTACTGTCTTCTAATTATGTCCTAGAATCTGTATTGATAAAGCCACTGGATGGCGAAACGTCTACAATAAAGATATCCAGATGTTGCACATGTGTCTTAACTTTCATATTGTCGGTATTTTATACCTTTCTTGCACAGCTAATGATTTTATTGACGATGATCACACTTACGATTACGAAGGGATCTGCGTGTATGTTTTTTTTTTCTTAATACTGTACAACGTGCTCAGAGTATATATATTTCCAGAGAGAAATTAGGTCAAATAATAACGATCCCATATGGGTTATCAGGAAGCTAACGCATCTACCAGGGGAGAAAAGAGGAATACATAGGCGCATGAAAAGAGGAGAGGTTAACCTTATTGACCAATTTGTTCAGTTTAAAAGAGAAGTAAAAATAGGGGATTAGAAAGGTTAAACGTGACTATGAAATTAGAGTTGCTAATAAATCAAAGACTAATCCAAAAGGACTCTTTCAAGTGTATAGGACGAAGGTGAGGGAAAAAGTAGGACCTCTGAAAACTTGGAATGGACAGCTGATGGATAACGAACTGGAAATGTGTTCTCTATTTAATGACTATTTTTTGTCAGTCTTTACAGAAGAAGACATAAATAAGATTCCAGAAATTAACAATTATTCAGTTCCTGAAGAATTCAAATTAATATTGCTATTACGAGGGACATGGTTATCAAACATATAGATAAACTTAAACAAAGTAAGTCCCCGAGACCCGACGAGTTGTTTTCAAGGGTACCTGGAGTTTACCTGGAGAGAGTTCCGGGGGTCAACGCCCCCGCGGCCCGGTCTGTGACCAGGCCTCCTGATGGATCAGAGCCTGATCAACCAGGCTGTTGCTGCTGGCTGCACGCAAACCAACGTACGAGCCACAGCCCGGCTGATCCGGAACTGACTTTAGGTGCTTGTCCAGTGCCAGCTTGAAGACTGCCAGGGGTCTGTTGGTAATCCCCCTTATGTGTGCTGGGAGGCAGTTGAACAGTCTTGGGCCCCTGACACTTATTGTATGGTCTCTTAACGTGCTAGTGACACCCCTGCTTTTCATTGGGGGGATGGTGCATCGTCTGCCAAGTCTTTTGCTTTCGTAGTGAGTGATTTTCGTGTGCAAGTTCGGTACTAGTCCCTCTAGGATTTTCCAGGTGTATATAATCATGTATCTCTCCCTCCTGCATTCCAGGGAATACAGGTTTAGGAACCTCAAGCGCTCCCAATAATTGAGGTGTTTTATCTCCGTTATGCGCGCCGTGAAAGTTCTCTGTACATTTTCTAGGTCGGCAATTTCACCTGCCTTGAAAGGTGCTGTTAGTGTGCAGCAATATTCCAGCCTAGATAGAACAAGTGACCTGAAGAGTGTCATCATGGGCTTGGCCTCCCTAGTTTTGAAGGTTCTCATTATCCATCTTGTCATTTTTCTAGCAGATGCGATTGATACAATGTTATGGTCCTTGAAGGTGAGATCCTCCGACATGATCACTCCCAGGTCTTTGACGTTGGTGTTTCGCTCTATTTTGTGGCCAGAATTTGTTTTGTACTCTGATGAAGATTTAATTTCCTCATGTTTACCATATCTGAGTAATTGAAATTTCTCATCGTTGAACTTCATACTGTTTTCTGCAGCCCACTGAAAGATTTGGTTGATGTCCGCCTGGAGCTTTGCAGTGTCACAAATGGAAGACACTGTCATGCAGATTCGGGTGTCATCTGCAAAGGAAGACACGGTACTACAATAATGCACCCCTCAAGGAAGGTTCCTTGATGTTGGTGAGGGGCTCTTGATTTAGGGAATTGGATCTGTGCTCCAGTTCCCCGAATTAAGCCTGAATGCCTTCCACATCCCCCCCCAGGCGTTGTATAATCCTCCGGGTTTAGCGCTTCCCCCTTGATTATAATAATAATAATAATACAATAATGCAAGATGGAACTTAGTCAGCCATTAACAAGTGTGTTAAATGTGTCCATCCTTACTGGTGTTGTGCCAGAGATGTGGAATTAGTTAATGAACACAGAGAGTAGTCGTCAACAGAGTAAAGTCCGAGGCAGCTACGGTGAAAAGCTCTGTTCCACAAGGCACAGTACTCGCTCCCATCTTGTTCCTCATCCTCATATCCGACATAGACAAGGATGTCAGCCACAGCACCGTGTCTTCCTTTGCAGATGACACCCGAATCTGCATGACAGTGTCTTCCATTGCAGACACTGCAAGGCTCCAGGCGGACATCAACCAAATCTTTCAGTTGGCTGCAGAAAACAATATGAAGTTCAACGATGAGAAATTTCAATTACTCAGATATGGTAAACATGAGGAAATTAAATCTTCATCAGAGTACAAAACAAATTCTGGCCACAAAATAGAGGGAAACACCAACGTCAAAGACCTGGGAGTGATCATGTCGGAGGATCTCACCTTCAAGGACCATAACATTGTATCAATCACATCTGCTAGAAAAATGACAGGATGGATAATGAGAACCTTCAAAACTAGGGAGGCCAAGCCCATGATGACACTCTTCAGGTCACTTGTCCTATCTAGGCTGGAATATTGCTGCACACTAACAGCACCTTTCAAGGCAGGTGAAATTGCCGACCTAGAAAATGTACAGAGAACTTTCACGGCGCGCATAACGGAGATTAAACACCTCAATTACTGGGAGCGCTTGAGGTTCCTAAACCTGTATTCCCTGGAACGCAGGAGGGAGAGATACATGATTATATACTCCTGGAAAATCCTAGAGGGACTAGTACCGAACTTGCACACGAAAATCACTTACTACGAAAGCAAAAGACTTGGCAGACGATGCACCATCCCCCCAATGAAAAGCAGGGGTGTCACTAGCACGTTAAGAGACCATACAATAAGTGTCAGGGGCCCGAGACTGTTCAACTGCCTCCCAGCACACATAAGGGGGATTACCAACAGACCCCTGGCAGTCTTCAAGCTGGCACTGGACAAGCACCTAAACTCGGTTCCTGATCAGCCGGGCTGTGGCTCGTACGTTGGTTTGCGTGCAGCCAGCAGCAACAGCCTGGTTGATCAGGCTCTGATCCACCAGGAGGCCTGGTCACAGACCGGGCCGCGGGGGCGTTGACCCCCGGAACTCTCTCCAGGTAAACTCCAGGTAAACTCTAGTTCCTGTGTTCAAATCAGGAATAAGTCCATTCCGTCAAATAACCGTCCAATAAGCGTGACATCTATAGTAGGCAAATTATTAGAATCAATTATAGTTGATATTATTAAAAGTCACTTTGAAGAGCATAATTTGATTAATGAATCTCAGCATGGGTTCACTAGAGGTCGTTCCTCTAGTGGAGAGAGTTCCGGGGGTCAACGCCCCCGCGGCCCGGTCTGTGACCAGGCCTCCTGGTGGATCAGAGCCTGATCAACCAGGCTGTTGCTGCTGGCTGCACGCAAACCAACGTACGAGCCACAGCCCGGCTGGTCAGGAACCGACTTTAGGTGCTTGTTCAGTGCCAGCTTGAAGACTGCCAGGGGTCTGTTGGTAATCCCCCTTATGTATGCTGGGAGGCAGTTGAACAGTCTCGGGCCCCTGACACTTATTGTATGATCTCTTAACGTGCTAGTGACACCCCTGCTTTTCATTGGGGGGATGTTGCATCGTCTGCCAAGTCTTTTGCTTTCGTAGTGAGTGATTTTCGTGTGCAAGTTCGGTACTAGTCCCTCTAGGATTTTCCAGGTGTATATAATCATGTATCTCTCCCGCCTGCGTTCCAGGGAATACAGTTTTAGGAACCTCAAGCGCTCCCTGACAAATTTACTGACGTTCTTATTTATTTATTATTTATTTATGTCTCTGCAAATAATACATTGAGATTATGTATTTACAATAATGGGTTGCAATGCAAAGAGAGCCTTTATTATGCCTAGGCATTATGGGCCAACTTGACATTATTGGCTTACTGACATTGAGGCAGTAGACAATGATAAAGAATTTAAGAACATAAGGGAATAAATGGTATAAAATACCGACACAATGGAAACATAAACACATATGCAGTATAATGTGATCCTTTATTGACTACGTTTCGCCCACACAGTGGGCTTTTTCAAGTCACAAAGTTTGTGAGCAGAAGGTCTGCTCACAAACTTATCCAATCTCCTTTCCAAGCTACCCAAGATTTTAGACTCTATAACCCCATTCGGTACATCATCAGATACAACATTCTCCACCTGACCTCAGCATTCTGAACCTGACTATAAATACTCGCGTCCCTTCCACCCCAGGTAGATCTGTTTGTGACTTGAAAAAGTCCACTGTGTGGGCGAAACGTAGTCAATAAAGGATCACATTATACTGCATATGTGTTTATGTTTCCATAAGAACATAAGAACGAAGGAACACTGCAGCAGGCCTCCTGACCCATGCGAGGCAGGTCCAAGTCTCCTACCGGCTTAAGCCAATGCACCCAACCTAGTCAGGTCAGGTCACATTGACTTAAGGGAGGAACACGGCAACTGACCTGGTAGCTCAAGCTGTCAGGTCCAACTCACACCCACCCACATTCACTCATGTACTTATCCAACCTATTTTTAAAGCTACACAACGTTCTGGCCTCTATAACTGTACTTGGGAGTTTGTTCCAGTCTATTACCAAACCAGTACTTTCCTATATCCTTCCTGAATCTGAATTTTTCCAACTTAAAACCATTGCTGCGAGTCCTGTCTAGGCTAGATATTTTCAGCACACTATTTACATCCCCTTTATTTATTCCTGTCTTCCATTTATACACCTCAATCATATCCCCCCTAATTCTACGTCTTTCTAGAGAGTGCAGATTCAGGGCCCTTAGTCTATCCTCATAGGGAAGGTTTCTGATGGTATAAACCTTGGTAATAAATACTGACAAGCTGGTTTAGAAAGACACGTAAGCAAACACTATGACATATTTGAAGATTGAGACACTTATGCAGCATATGGGAATCTTTATTCAGGAAACGTTTCGCCACACAGTGGCTTCATCAGTCCAATACAAAGAGGAAGGCGTAAGGAGAGGAGGAGTATGAGGTAATCAGTCCCTCAACCTGGAGTCGATGTGTTCAGTCCATCAATCTTGTAGAATGTACAGCATAGGGCCGTAGACGTGGCTTATATACTGTAGTGAGGTGAGGTGAAGCAGGCGGAGGCGGGGTCATAGTGGTACCATCCACTAGTCGAAGTAGGTCTTCGTCCAAAGGTTGAACAAGTGTTGAAGAATTCTTTGTAACAAGATCCCATGATGCTGCAGTGTCTGACAGTTGTGATGAATGGTTTGAAAAAACTTGTTCAACCTTTGGACGAAGACCTACTTCGACTAGTGGATGGTACCACTATGACCCCGCCTCCGCCTGCTTCACCTCACCTCACTACAGTATATAAGCCACGTCTACGGCCCTATGCTGTACATTCTACAAGATTGATGGACTGAACACATCGACTCCAGGTTGAGGGACTGATTACCTCGTACTCCTCCTCTCCTTACGCCTTCCTCTTTGTATTGGACTGATGAAGCCACTGTGTGGTGAAACGTTTCCTGAATAAAGATTCCCATATGCTGCATAAGTGTCTCAATCTTCAACTTGTCGTTTTTTCAAACCATTCATCACAACTATGACATATTTATTAGAAAACGTTTCGGTCCTGGGACCTTGATCACTTCTAACATACAGAGGTATGTGTATGTATAATGTTTGCCAGGACCAGGGTCCTGGCACAGGTCTTAATGTTGAGATGACCCGTCTCTGGCTCCTGAAGGAGAATTGATTCTTCACTGTTGCAGCATATAAGCGTTTGGAATTTCACTATTCTTTCAAGCAATGTTCCGGACAGTTCAGCTAGTGTGCTTCATAAGCGACTGAAGTTACTCCAGCTCAGCTGTTTCCTGAGCTGGGGACTGGGCTCTGTCCTCTCTGATAATCTGCGGATTCATGGCATCCACTGCTTCCTGCTCTGTCAGTAAGCACACCCTCAGGAGTGTGCTGACCATCTGCCGGAACATGCTCTGTTGTTCCGTGGAGGTGATTGTGTTGCAGATAATATCCGTGAATGCCTTGAAGAGTGTTAAGAGATCCTCTCTGTTGAGGGCCTGCGTTGTCGGTGGGTTCGAAGCAGTGGACATTATCTGGGCTGTTGTAATCTGTGGGGACTGCTGAGGGTTGTATTTCTTCACTGTGCACACCGTGGGCTGTTGCTGTATGCCAGGTTGTGTACCCGGCATCTGCTGGTGAGGTGCAGCCACAGCCTGCATAGTGGTTGTGCTTGGCAAGGAGGCCGGTGGGGGCTCGTGTAGTGCCGTCTGCTGATTGCGTTGCCCAGATGTTTCCTGATGGCGCCGCTTGTTCCTCAAATTTTTTGTTTCTTCGTTGCGGTAGTGGGGGAGGATGCTCCTGTTCATGACGCCTGGTTGAGTTTTCAAGGGTCGGAAATTCCTGGGCATTGAGTTGGGTTGACTGATAGAGTTCTGCAGTATGGCAGGATTCTCTGCACCCATCGTCTGCTGAGGGTGATGCTCTGCCGTAGCCTGCTGTCTCGTCGTTGGTGTCTTCCAGGCCTCACGAATTCTAGTGAGCCTCTCAGGGCATCGAGGGTTCCAGGCATGGTGTTTCTGCCTGCAATTCGGGCACCGTGGAGTGGGTGGCGATGCATTCTTCAGCTTGGTGATGCATTCCTCGGTAGGGTGGGGCTGGCTGCAGACACTGCAGATTACTCTGTTCGAACAGAGTGCACCCAGGTGTTCGTAACGCTGGCACTTGAAACAGCGAACTGGTTCTGCCGTAAAGGTCCTGACATCGTACCTGCCCCAAGAACCAAGGTCCAGCTGGGATGGCAGCGGTCCTACATGCTGAATGAGGACCTGCCGGGTTGGTGCATTGCCTGCCAATTTTGCCTTGAGACGCTGAGCTGACACGACACTGGGGTGAGCTGCTACTGCCTCGATGGGCATCATCAGCGGGTATCGCATCACTACACCCTTGGTGACCTTCTGCCGAGAATCCAGTTCCTCCAGGGTGAAGGAGCGGTCTGTCTCCATGACTTTCTTCAAGGTGATATGCATTTCCCTGTTGATAGGAGTCAGTATTGGTTCTCCCCTTAGGTTGAACCATATCTTGAACCTCAGTTTGTGCCGTGTTTCCAGGTGTGTAACCACGCCATAGTGGGTTTTGTGTTCCCCATAAGCCTTTACCTTGAATCTGGAAGGTGATTTGAGCTGGTTTACCTGCTCCTTGGAGGGACGGCGTGTCTTACTGTTCACACTGATCCATCCTTCCGTATTCTCTGGCTGCATGTTTAGGCTTGTCAGAACTGGGGACTTTTCCTCTGATGACACGGAGTGGTCTCGCAACTTCTTCGCTAGGATTGCGCCCCACATTTCTAAATCCGGGTCGTCCATTTCTAAATCCGAGTCATCCGTCGTGTCCCTGGAACATCGTGACCTCTTCCTTTCGGCAGAAGCCATGTGTCTGTCCACGTGGTGCTGGACTGTGATGCTGAAGTGTGCTGTTCTGCTCTGCTAATGTAATCTATGCGTCTGCTGCCTTGGCACTGATGATCTCTACTGAACTATACATACAGAACGTACGTACGTACGAAACTTCAGAGCCTCAGTAAGGAAGTTCACAGCTGACCTAGAGACTGTTGATTGGCCTACAGAATTCTCCAAGGCCAATGGTATTGATGACTGGACAGACATTTTTCTTAACAAATTACTTAGACTATACAACAAACATTGTCCTATAAAAACAAAACAGATCACAAACAAACGGCTTGGTTGCCCATGGCTAACCAGCACCATTCTGAAATCCATTGACAAGAAACACCAATATGAAAAGCAATATAGACAGGGCTTAATACACAAAGATACTCTTAAACACTATTCATCAGCTCTCACCAAAGTGATAAAAAAAGCCAAACAACTATACTACTCCAGTAGATTCACAGACACTAGAGGAGATATAAAAAAGACCTGGAAAACACTCTCTCAGATTCTAGGGACCCACAAACTGAGAAAAACCAAGAATATTGTCCTAACTAAACCTAATGAAACACCACTACATCCCACTGACACAGCTAACAAGATAAACGACTTCTTCTCAAACATAGGATCTAATCTCGCCAGTAAAATCCCACATACCAATGCCCATGCCGGGGACTACCTAGATGGAAATTTCCCTAATTCCTTCTATCTTGCACCAACTGAGTCCACGGAAGTCATTGAGATCACAAAGTCACTTAAAAATAACTCGGGGAATCTGTCTCATGTCCCACCATTACTGTACAAGTGAGCGGCCCATGTCCTTTCGCATGCTATTTCATTACTTTTTAACAAGTCAATAGAGACTAGCACCTTCCCGAAACTACTCAAGATGGCAAGGGTTACACCAATACATAAAGGTGGTGACCCTACAGACTTAAACAACTATAGGCCAATATCTAACTTACCATTGCTATCCAAAATCTTTGAGAAACTCGTGCACAGGAGACTGTATTCATTTATAACGGCTCAAAACATACTCAACCCCTGCCAGTTTGGATTCAGGAAAAATAAAAGCACTAATGATGCAATCATAAAAATGCTAGATCTGCTTTACACAGCATTGGAAAATAAGGAATATCCACTAGGAATTTTTATTGACCTAAGAAAAGTTTTGACACAGTAGACCACGACATCCTACTCCACAAACTTGATCACTACGGTATAAGAGGCCATGCGCTTGCTTATTTCAAATCTTACATTACTAATAGGTATCAGTACGTCACCATTAAAGGCACAGCATCAGCAACACGGCCACTTGATACTGGAGTTCCGCAGGGAAGTGTCCTTGGTCCCCTGCTCTTCCTCATATACATCAATGACCTTCCAAACGTATCCCAACACCTGAAACCCATTCTCTTTGCTGATGACACGACTTATGTCATCTCTCACCCTAATCTTGCCACCCTCAAACACCATTGTGAATGAGGAGCTGATTAAAATATCGACTTGGATGACAGCCAATAAACTTACGCTTAACACTGACAAAACCTACTATATTATGTTTGGTAGCAGAGCAGGAGATGCACAAATTAACATTAAGATTGACAACACTCTAATTACCAGAAATAATGGGGGAAAATTCCTAGGCTTATACCTTGACAACAACCTGAATTTCAGCACCCATATCCAGCATATAGCCAAAAAAGTATCCAAAACGGTTGGGATCCTCTCCAAGATACGATACTACGTGCCGCAAAATGCCCTTCTCACACTATACCACTCATTTATCCATACCTCACCTATGCTATTTGTGCTTGGGGATCAACTGCAGCAACACACCTAAAGCCAATAATAACCCAACAAAAAGCTGCAGTAAGAATAATCACTAAATCCCATCCCTGGCAACACCCCCCCCCCCCCCCCACTCTTCATAGATCTAAACTTACTCCCAGTTCAGTACATCCACACTTACTACTGTGCAATCTACATCTACAGGGCCTTAAACTCTAATATCAACCTTGACCTAAAATGCTTTCTTGATAGTTGTGACAGAACCCACAGGCATAACACCAGACATAAACATCTCTACGACATTCCCCGTGTCCGACTAAACCTTTACAAAAATTCAATGTATGTCAAAGGCCCTAAAATCTGGAATACCCTACCTGAGAACTGCAGACACATTCATCACCTTCAAAACTACCATTAGAAAACATCTTATCTCCCTGATACACCCCGTCAACTAACTATACGAATACCACCTGGTGGTTCACACACTCACTCACTCATTTGACCATAAACAGAAATATTAATCTCAGTCTTAAAATAATGAATCCTGTGATACTCCAATACTGAAACTATGTACTGTGCCAAAACAAAAGCATTCACATTGCTAAACTCACAAACTAGTATTTAGTCACTTAGCCATAATACCAACTTACCTCATAATTTGTAATATTTTACAATTAAGAATAAAACTAAGTATGCCCGAAATGCCTAGCCATGCTAAGCGTTCTAGTGGTACACTCAGTAATCTCAATTTTACTACATGTAAACCAAACAATGACCAAATTTCTGTAAACTCAGCATTGTAATCCTTATAGAGAATAAACTTTGAATTTGAATTTGAATTTGAAGATCCCAAATGGGATGAGCGGGGAAGACGGGACAGACGAAGAATAGTGCTGGAGAGGAGTGTTCTAGTGTCGGTGACGGCGATTAGTGAGGCTTCTAGGCACCGTCGGCGTCTGAGATCTGGTTCGGTGAGAACGAGTTGTGCCTCATTCCAGTTCATCAAATGCCCCGTGGAGTCTCTGTGGAGGACACAGGCGTACCTTACATCGTCTCTGTTAGAGGCATTTCGATGCTCATTCAGGCGGACTGCAAGATCTCTGCCTGTCTCGCCTACATATTTCTTGGGACAGAACCCACAGGGAATAGTGTAGACGCCTGCTGTAGAAGTTAGAGGTGTGGGGCTGCGTTTCGTAGTGAGGTCTTTGATAGATGATGTGTTTATGGTGGAAACGTTGATGTTACTCATAGCAAGTGCCCGGCGAGTATTCATGGCAACATCACCACATGGGAGTACTATGAACTGCTTAGGGGGCTGTTCCATGGGCGGTTTATTGAGGATAGCTTGTGCCTTGAGTCTGCAATCTTCAGTTCCCATCTTTCTTCATCCGAGATTGCAGACTCAAGGCACAAGCTATCCTCAACAATTAGGTATCTTTATTTCGAAACGTTTCGCCTACACAGTAGGCTTCTTCAGTCGAGTACAGAAAAGTTGATAGAAGCAGAAGAGCCTTGAAGACGATGTGATCAGTCCATCACCCTTAAAGTTTTGAGGTGGTCAGTCCCTCAGTCTGGAGAAGAGCATTGTTCCATAGTCTGAAACAATATGGAGTTGAAGTAAAGCAAAAAAGCAAACAAGTTCAGGTAAGATCCCAATGGGATGAGCGGGGAAGATGGGACAGATGAAGAATAGCTCTGGAGAGGAGTGTTCTTAATCAGAGAAACAGAGCCAGGGCTTAACCCAGCAGCTAAGGCGATCGTGGGGCAGACTTGAGAACAGGAATAGCAGGGACTGTTGCATAGAACTTGTGGTAGTTGAAGTCTTGAATCTTGAGTAGCTGGCAGCAGGCTAGGTCACATCAGAGGTAGAACACCTGGGAATTATAGGAGTAACTGAGGAGGCAGGTTAGCAATGGAGCCATTTACGAATTTTTTGAAGCTGCTCCTAGATAGGTGGTATAGTTTAGCCTTGTTACTGAATGTGAAACGTAGAGGCTTGATGAACTCAAGAACTTGGGTGAGTGTGAAGTGAAGCGGTGATTCACATGCATACTTGACTGTTCCAGCACCGAGGCTTTTGTAGAGTTCAGTACAGGTCATGGTGTCAGTATTTGAAGGAGAAGTGTAAAAGGTAAGGTTTTCCCATGAGGGTTTACTGGAGTCGTCGTTATCTTCCTCTTCTGGAGTGGATTCATTGGGCGAATCTACAATGGTGATAGCAGGTGACTAAGGGTCAACAGGAGCAGCTGTAAGGTGTAATGGTTGTGTAACAGCAGGCTGGGAGAGGTGGGAGACGGTGGTTGAGGCAACATGATCAACGTTGTCAGTTGTGGAAGTGGTTATAGAAGTTACAGGAGCAGTTGCTTGGGCAGGAGACAGGTCTGCAGGTGCAGTAAAGTTCAGGACGTTAGGAAGGATCTTGAGGATGTCTGCTGAAGGTGTGGAGTCCGGAAAATTGAAGGCAGACATGTTGTTCAGACGGAATAGTTCGTTAATAGTGGTGTTGAAAGTGCCGGGGTTTGCTGCGTTTGCAAGGTGTGCGTACACCATGCAGTACAGCACCTTGGAGGAATCTCCGTCAGGGAGTGGAGAGAGGGAGTTGCTGGGCGATGGTGCGTGTAGAGTCTTGGTGGTGTCAGTTTGTGGTTTGGTTATTGCAGCATATGTCGGTGAATTGGAGGTGTTCTTCAGAACTTTAGTTTTCTTCAATACGATGTCTTTCCTGAGTGGGCACTTAGCTGCAAGGGTATGATGATTACCCTTGCAGTTAAGACAAGTTGGTGCTGTAGTAATGGTGCAAGATCTGAAATCGTGTCCATCATTCCCACATTTTGAACAAAACTTCTTATCCTTGATGGGGCAGTCCTTGGTGGTGTGTTTATAGGAGTAGGAGGTCCAGCAGTGGGAGATGTATGTGAAACGTTCTTGTTCTATATGACTAGGGTGAATGTGGTAATATGAGATGGCCAGACCGTCAGAGAGAGCTTGGGCAGCCATGGAGATGTCTGAAAATGTAATCTTTAGCATAGATGAGGCGTTAGGGATCTTGTAGATGCTGTCTACCGAGGCCCAGGTGTTTTGTTCCTCAATAGATGTCTTCAGTGCTTCAGTAGAGAGAGAGGTGACCATATTGTCCAGTCTTTTCACAAAGACCGAACGTTTCGACTTCAAGAATGGAGACGGGGATAGAGTGAATTGTTGTGTTTGTAGGGTCCTGATTGAAGAGTCGTCCATAAGTTTTGATGCTTCCGTGTCGTCTGTGCAGACGACAATGAAGGAGTCCTTCAGAGAGTGGATTGCCGTAAATTTGACCTGTAGGGGGTCTTAATGACGGTAGCTAAAGCTAACTTCGAGGAGTCATTTATTGCATCATTCACAGGCTTGATTTTCACATGATTCGACAGCATTGTGAAAAGGATGTGACGTTTGTGAGTTGAAGTTGTTGTTAAAGATTCGCCGGTATTCTCCCGGCCCGGGCCTTTTCCAAGTGGTGGCCCGGCACTGTCTGAGACCTAAGTCTTCCATGGAAGGAGGCACAAGTACCCCCTCGTCTTGTGAGCTACATGCTCGGGCTCAGGCACCAACCCTGCCCTAGAAGGGCTGGGCATGGTGTCGATCTTACCCCTCATCTTCGGGATCAACTGTCCCCAGGCCTAGCCATATTCCCCGCCCTCACGGGGCTCGTGGGGAGAAGCTAGGCCTCTCTGGTCTGCCATCCCCGCCCCAAGGGGGCTAATGGGAATGACAGTCTTGTGAGCTGAAAGCTCTGGCTCAGGCACCTACCCTGCCCTAGAAGGGCTGGGCATGGTGTCCTGACACTGGACTGGTGAGTTGAAGTGACAGGATGGAGCCTTATATAGCGCCAGGAGGTGAGACGTAGGTCACTAGTAGAACGCAGATGTTGGGAGGTCAGGTCCCTCTCAAATCCAGCCGTTCTCACTAGTAGAGGTTGTCGAAGTTGATTTCAGGTCTGTACCAAGATATCCTTGTGTTGCAGTGTCTGACAGATTGAACATTAAAATGGTATAAAATACCGACAGGTTGTTAGGTAAGACACATAGGCAACAGTTAGATATCTTTATTTCGAAACGTTTCGCCTACACAGTAGGCTTCTTCAGTCGAGTACAGAAAAGTTGATAGAAGCAGAAGAGACTTGAAGACGATGTGATCAGTCCATCACCCTTAAAGTTTTGAGGTGTTCAGTCCCTCAGTCTGGAGAAGAGCATTGTTCCATAGTCTGAAACAATATGGAGTTGAAGTGTGTATGTGTGTGCATAATGTTCGTCAAGACCATAGTCCTGGCACGGGTCTCAATCTTGCGATGACCCGTCTCTGGCTCCCGAGGGAGAAAGGTTTCTACAATGATGCGACATATGTTGTTCAAGCACTCTTCTGGTCAGTTCAACTGGTGCATCTCATAAGCGACAACACCGTATGTACTCCTAACTATGGACACTAGCGAGGAGGAGGATATGTCGTTATCACAGGTAACAGCTTGTCTGGTTCGTTGACTCCATGGTACACTAGTGTGGCCGCAGTCATCTCTGGTTCCTCTTCGGGAGGGAATATCACTCCTAGTTGCCTGCGGAGTGTCTCAGTAACTTCGCACTCCAGAAGATAGTGTGTTAGGGGCCGCTGGACAACGTGCTGACAGTACTGGCACATCTCCTCCTCAGCCTTGTCTACCATCATCTTGGCTGTGGGAAAGCCCAAATGAAGCCGATGGATGGCGGTACACTGCGCTCTGGACCAGCTTCTATCATATGGAGGGGATTCTCCCTGAGTCGCTGCTCGGTACCACTGTTGAGATGGGGTATCACCTAAGACCTCCCCCATAAGTTTCATGGCTCTGGCAGCCACCAGTTTGGTCTGTCGTAGGCTGATTGGGACAGTAATCCCAACATGTGGATAGTCTGTTGCTGCCTTGGCTGCATCATCTGCCGCCTCATTTCCCCGGATGCCAGCATGGCTGGGGATCCAGTTCAATGTCGATCTGTTACCCTGAACTTCTAAGGCTGTCATTATGCTCAGGATCGATGTGATGAGGTGAACATTGTCCTGTGGTTGAGGATGGGAGAGGGCATTGATTGCAGAGGTGGAATCAACATGTATGACAGGTCGGAGTCGATGTCGTAGGGCATGTGACAATGCCTGCTGAATCGCCACCAGCTCAGCTTGAAGGATCGTGCAGTGGTCAGGGAGTCGCCAGCCTTGTGTGTGACCATTGTGGTACAGTCAAGCTTCTGCTCTCTTCCTGTCAGGGTCGACAGAACCATCTGTGAAATACACTGCACATGTGCCTCCCTCTGCCAGTGCCATGCTTGTCTCAGCATGATTGCTGAGGGTGTCTTGACTGCAGAGACGCTTAGAGATGGGTAGCTGCATGATGCAAACATCGGCTGGATCTGGGCGCCAGGGAGGTGGTGGATGGTACCCAGCAACAGGAAGGTCACAACTCTTCTCAAGGAGTAGTTGTATAGGCAGCAGCTTCCGCCCAGCAGCACAAAACGAACGAATCAAGGAGTAGTCAGTGAAGAGTGTGGGATCTTGTGCCATGGTTGTCAATATCCGTCTCCTTAGTGGGGTACCTTGCTGCCTGTGCAGAATCGTGGCCACTTTGCAGGCGTTTATGTATCTTACTCTGTCAGCCAAGGAAGGAAGCCGGGCCTCAGATCTGAGACATACTGTGTTGGTCCAGATGGGGGCCCCATGCATAGTTCTTATCGCCTGATTTTGTACGACCTCCACCCTTTGCCTGCTCTGCGGGAAGAGATGAGCTAACGCCGGTGCACCGTAGTCAATGAGCGAGCGTATAGCTCTTCAAGTATCAGGACAACTGTTACAAACAGTGCTTTGGGATGGCAATGGGCAGCCCGCTCAGTGCTGTGCTTGCCAACCTCTTCATGGAAAACCTGGAGACAGAGAAATTCAGCACCCTCATTCCCAACACCGTTACCTGGCTAAGATACGTTGATGATATATTGGTTTTCTATCCGAGACGTCTCAATATCCAGGCCCTTCTCAACAAGATCAATGCAGTTGAACCATCAATAAAGTTTACACTTGAATTCGAAAATGATGGCAAACTTCCTTTCCTCGACGTTCTACTGTGCAGATCTTCCGACAGTGACAAACTTCTCTTCAAAGTGTATAGAAAACCTACCAACAAGGACGAACTTATACACTTTTATTCACACCAAGACACCCGCACTAAGAGAGGAGTCCTCAATGGCTTCTTCTTGAGAGCTCTTCGCATCTCCAGCCCTTGTTTTCTAGAAGAAGAATGGAAGAATGCACTTACATAACACAAGCCTTTACACGTCTTCAGTTCCCATCTTTCTTCATCCGAGATTGCAGACTCAAGGGCACAAGCTATCCTCAACAAACCGCCCATGGAACAGCCCCCTAAACAGTTCATAGTACTCCCATGTGGCGATGTTGCCACGAATACTCGCCGGGCACTTGCTATGAGCAACATCAACGTTTCCACCATAAACACATCATCTATCAAAGACCTCACTACGAAACGCAGTCCCACACTTTTAACTTCTACAGCAGGCGTCTACACTATCCCCTGTGGGTTCTGTCCCAAGAAATATGTAGGCGAGACAGGCAGAGATCTTGCAGTCCGCCTGAATGAGCATCGAAATGCCTCTAACAGAGACGATGTAAGGTACGCCTGTGTCCTCCACAGAGACTCCACGGGGCATTTGATGAACTGGAATGAGGCACAACTCGTTCTCACCGAACCAGACCTCAGACGCCGACGGTGCCTAGAAGCCTCACTAATCACCGTCACCGACACTATAGAACGCAACACTGGAAACTACAAAATTTAAAAAACATTGGCATACATGATACTTAAGCAGCACCAACCCAACAACACAGGAGTCACATGATTTCATCGTCTACCCGTCCTCATCATAGGTAGAGGTTGTTTTGATGAACATCAAAATGGTATACAATACCGACAGGTTGTTAGGTAAGACACATATGCAACAGTTAGACAGCTTTATTCCGAAACGTTTCGCCTACACAGTAGGCTTCTTCAGTTGAATACAGAAAGTAGGCAGGAACAGTAGAGATGTGAAGACGATGTAATCAGCACACGAAAATCACTCACTACGAAAGCAAAAGACTTGGCAGACGATGCAACATCCCCCCAATGAAAAGCAGGGGTGTCACTAGCACGTTAAGAGACCATACAATAAGTGTCAGGGGCCCGAGACTGTTCAACTGCCTCCCAGCATACATAAGGGGGATTACCAACAGACCCCTGGCAGTCTTCAATCTGGCACTGGACAAGCACCTAAAGTCGGTTCCTGATCAGCCGGGCTGTGGCTCGTACGTTGGTTTGCGTGCAGCCAGCAGTAACAGCCTGGTTGATCAGGCTCTGATCCACCAGGAGGCCTGGTCACAAGACTTCTACAACTAGCCCATCAATTTGGGAAGGACCTACTTCCACTGGGGAATCCCGCCTACCAGTGACTATGCCCTCGTCTGCTACACGTCCCTTTCACTGACGCCTATATAAGCGCCAGAATCTCTACAACCACGGTGCTCTAAACACCACCTCCAAGGCCGAGGGACTAATTACCTCATCTTTTGTATATAGTTCTTCGTTTTTCTTATTATGTCCAAGAATTTGTATTGATAAAGCCACTGGATGGCGAAACGTCTACAATAAAGATAACCAGATGTTGCACAAGTGTCTTAACTTTCATCTTGTCGGTATTGTATACCAGTCTTGCACAAGAAGTCGTATGATTCTAAATTCCCAGTCAAGAAATTCCAATCAATATGACTAAAGTTAAAGTCTCCTAGAATTACTACATTGTGATGAATGGTTTGAAAAACCGACAAGTTGAAGATTGAGACACTTATGCAGCATATGGGAATCTTTATTCAGGAAACGTTTCGCCACACAGTGGCTTCATCAGTCCAATACAAAGAGGAAGGCGTAAGGAGAGGAGGAGTATGAGGTAATCAGTCCCTCAACCTGGAGTCGATGCGTTCAGTCCATCAATCTTGTAGAATGTACAGCATAGGGCGTAGACGTGGCTTATATACTGTAGTGAGGTGAGGTGAAGCAGGCGGAGGCGGGGTCATAGTGGTACCATCCACTAGTCGAAGTAGGTCTTCGTCCAAAGGTTGAACAAGTGTTGAAGAATTCTTTGTAACAAGATCCCATGATGCTGCAGTGTCTGACAGTTGTGATGAATGGTTTGAAAAACCGACAAGTTGAAGATTGAGACACTTATGCAGCATATGGGAATCTTTATTCAGGAAACGTTTCGCCACACAGTGGCTTCATCAGTCCAATACAAAGAGGAAGGCGTAAGGAGAGGAGGAGTATGAGGTAATCAGTCCCTCAGCCTGGAGTCGATGTGTTCAGTCCATCAATCTTGTAGAATGTACAGCATAGGAACGAACGAACGAACGAAAGTTCAGGTAAGATCCCAAATGGGATGAGCGGGGAAGACGGGACAGACGAAGAACAGTGCTGGAGAGGAGTGTTCTTAGTCGTAGAAATAGAGCCAGGGCTTAACCCAGCAGCGAGGCGATCGTGGGACAGATATTGAGAAGAGAAATTCAGGCTCTTCTGTTGGGACTCCGGTGGGGTGAGCGGGAAGGAAGGGACATGCGACGTTTAGAGCTAGAGAGGAGTGTAGAACTGAGCCATGTCTTAACCCAAAGGGTAAGGCGAACGTGGATCAGAGAATGGTACCTGTCATAGAAGGTACCTCTCGGAGAATCCAAGGTTATTTGTAAATAGGGTTAGGAGCAGGATCATGCAAGGAGTAGAAAAGGTTGTGTTGGTTTGTGGGTCTGCGAATGTCTTCGTCAAGGAGAGAGGTCCAGTAGTCATGTCGTGTCACAAGTTTGTCAATCTGTCTGTCACAGAGCGTCTTCCAGTACAGATTCAGCGCAGGGATGTCTAACTGGGCATGTAGAGACTCGCATGTGGCGAAGTCCTCCCATGTGACATCAAGCACCCAGCGCAACACCTTGTTCTGGACACGCTGCAGTTTAAGTAAGTTTGTTTTTGCTGCAAGAGAGAGGGCTAGAGGAGAGTAAGTTATCAGAGGACGTATAAGGGATTTATAGAGGTGTAGTTTGGTGCGTTGAGAGGCATGTTTCAGCTTGCAGAGGCCCGCAAGGGCCTTACTAGCTATTGCATGCCTTGAGTGAATGTGTCCGTGTAAGCGTAGAAGGTAGTCAAGATTAACGCCAAGGACAGTGACAGATTGTGTCATGGGGATGTAAGTGCGGGTGTCAGCTGTTCTGAGCTCGACAGGTAATGGAGGATCACGTTTTCTGTAGTTAAAATATGTAATGCTGGATTTAGCTGCATTGGTTTTGATCCTCCATTTTTGTTCCCAGATGGCTATCCTGTCGACCTCATTTTGTGTTTTGTGTGTGAGTGTATCTATATTGGCATGAGTGATAAGTTGTGTAATGTCATCTGCATAGGCTAGTGTGATGGAGTTTTGGTATACAGGTGTTGGAATGTCGTTAGTGTATAAAATGTAGAGGGTAGGGGAGAGGACAGATCCCTGGGGTACTCCAGCATTTAGTGTGAAGTAGTCAGAGTAACAGCCTTGGAATTTGATTCTCATGGTACGGCCGTCTAGGAAGTTGCAGAGGAGTTTACGAGTAGTGAGAGGCAGGTTAAAGTTAGTGCAGAGTTTGTACTTGAGCCCTTGGTGCCAGACAGTGTCAAAAGCTTTTTCAACGTCTTTTGCAACCAGGGCTGTCCTGTTTCTTTGTTCTGTGTTTATGTGGATGTAGTTGAGAATGATGTTAATGGCATCTTGTGTGGATCTGTGTGTTCTGAAGCCAAACTGACCATCAGAAAGTAGAAAGTTGTGTTCCAGGTATCTGCGAAGGCGATGGTTGATGAGTTTTTCAAAGAGTTTACCTAAAGTTTCGAGAAGGCTGATAGGGCGATAGTTTCTAGGATCAGAGTGGTCTTTTTTGGGTTTAGGAAGGAGGATAAAGCCACTGGATGGCGAAACGTCTACAATAAAGATACCCAGATGTTGCACATGTGTCTTAATTTCATCTTGTCGGTATTATATATCATTCTTACACAACATCCATTCTGGCAAGTTCACTAATGATTACATGTCGGTTGGCTACATCGAAAGCGGATTTAAGGTCAAGGAAGGTAGTGTATGAGCTGTCAGTGTGCAGGGTGAGAAAGGTGGCTATGCAATGATGCACGCTCCTTCCATGCATGAAACCATGTAACCGGGGAGACAAAAATTGTTTGATTCTGTACATGTGCAACATCATGGAATCTTGATTCTGAGGACATGTACATAACCTTCACGATTACGACAACTACTACTACAACTAACCCATCTCTTTGGGAAGGACCTACTTCCACTGGGGAATCCCGCCTACCAGTGACTATGCCTTCGTCTGCTACACCTTCCTATGGTTTAGAAATATACCTAGTTGGATGAATCTTATTGTGGCTAGCTGGTCTAGTGGCTAACGCGACGGGCTGGAGTTTTGAGACTCTATGACCGCGGGTTCAACCCCGGCCGGGGGTATGGTTTATGGTTTACACCTGACGTTACTATATAAGCGCCAGGCTCCTTGCTTCTGCTTCAGAATCTCCACGACTACGGTGCTCTTCGCACCTACTCCAAGGTTGAGGGACTGATTACCTCATCTTCTGTACATAGTCCTACTGTCTTCAAGTTATGTCCTAGAATTTGTATTGATAAAGCCACTGGATGGCGAAACGTCTACAATAAAGATACCCAGATGTTGCACATGTGTCTTAATTTCATCTTGTCGGTATTATATACCATTATTGCACAAAGATACCCAGATGTTGCACATTTGTCTTAATTTCATCTTGTCGGTATTATATACCATTCTTGCACAAGGATGTATAGAGTTGAAGAACAACCTGAGGACTCCTATTATTTATGCTTCTTGATATGAAGCCAAGGATTCTATTAGCTTTATTGCGAACACTTATGCACTGTTGTCTTGGTTTCAAATTACTGCTAATCAGAACTCCTAAATCTTTTTCGCAATCGTAATATTAAGATTATATTATTTAGTTTATATGTGGCATGGTTATTGTCCTGTCCAACATTTAGAACTTTGCATTTGTCTATATTAAACTGCATCTTCCACATCTCCGACCACTGCATCAGTCTACTCAAATCTTCCTGGTGTGCTCTAATGTCCTCGTCAGAATGAATTCGACGGCCTATTTTGGTGTCATCGGCAAACTTGCTGATGTCGCTCTTTATGCCCTCATCAATGTCGTTTATGTAGATTGTGAACAACAGGGGGCCCAACACTGACCCCTGTGGAACACCACTCGTGACGCTTCCCCACTCTGATTTCTTCCCATTTATGCAAACTCTCTGCTGCCTATTTGTCAACCATGCCTCTATCCAGGAAAAAATTTCTCCTCCTATTCCATGTGCCTTAATTTTCCTCAATAGTCTCTGATGTGGGACCCTGTCAAAAGGCTTACTGAAGTCCATATACACAATATCATATTCATTACCATGATCTACCTCCTCAAATACCTTAGTGAAAAAAGTTAATAAATTCGTAAGGCAGGAACGCCCCTTTGTAAAACCACGCTGAGATTCGTTGAATAATTTATGCTTTTCAAGGTGGCTACGAACTGCCTTGGCAATTATTGATTCCATAATTTTTCCCACTATGGAGGTTAGGCTTATTGGTCTATAGTTCGAAGCTAAGGACCTGTCACCTGCTTTGAAAATAGGTATCACATTTGCCATTTTCCACTTATCTGGCACCATGCCAGTTTGTAGTGATATGTTGAAAAGATTAGCCAAAGGTTTGCTAAGCTCCTCTTTACATTCCTTTAGAACCCTTGCATACAGTTCATCAGGGCCTGGGGATTTGTTAGGTTTTAATTTATCTATTTGCCTAAGGACCATGTCATTTGTGACCCTAATCGTGCACAGTTTATTATCGTCCTGTTCCACATAATTTATCATTTCTGGAATATCGCTGGTATCCTCCTGTGTAAAAACTGAGAGGAAGTATGTGTTAAAACGTCTACACATTTCCTTATCACTGATAGTGAGCTGACCCGAGGAACTTTTGAGTGGGCCTATCTTGTCCCTGATCTTACTTCTGTATACCTGCAACTTTGTGTCTTTTCCTACATCTTGTCAGTATTACCATATCATTTCCTCCTAGCTTTGGTTAACCCAATAATAGTCAACGTGAGAAAGTTTTTGTTGGCCTCATACATAATTTTAAACTTCTACAGTGGTTTAAGGTTTTAAATTGTGCAGAATTTAACGTACGATAACTCCTCAGGGACAAGGGCCTTGATGCCGGCGAGGGGCTCTTGATCGAACCTGACTGCCTCCTATTTCCCAGGCGTTAGGTAAACCCTACGGGTTTAGGGCTTCCCATAATTAAATCGAAATTAACCTGCGATAACCCAATAAATGTACATAATGTACTTTAAATGTGCACCCGTGACATTGTGCGCCACAGAATATATACACCCAGAGGTGTATTTTTCTGGGTGTATATATACTATGAGTTTAATCACTATTTTAAGGGTTAAAATATTGCTGTCTGGTGGTGAAAAGGACCCCAACGGATATCAAGGACACCAGTGGAAATAAGTCACTTAGTGTGACTGTTTTTGGGGTTATCCTAGGTAATTTACACCTATGTTACTATGTACGATAATTTGTGTAATTTTGTTTATGTGTACCTGTACCAAAATAAACTTATTGTGCACCCTTAATTACCCTAGTGTAGTCAATAAGTTTTACCTCCCCCTACATTAACGAATGTGTGCCAGCCAAGACCATCATAACAATCTAAATAAATGTTTGTATAACCAAACCTTTGTTAAAAATATTTGTTGAGTGTATTAGTGTTGTTGATGGAGGAAGAGGAGGTGAGTGGCCGCTGGTGACGCCACACACTGCTACACTCAATACCTTCACTACACTCTCCAGTGTCTTCAAGAATACTTCTGGTGTTGTTGAGGTATTCACAGGAATCTCTTCGAGTATATATAGTAGGTTGTATAGACATGTGAGGGATTACTGTTGTGCTCTACGAGGGAACATCAGTCTTCTTGTTCTCTGGTAAACTAGAACGAGAATGTAGATGTGTCGAGGCAATACTAGACAAAGCTGTATGTATGTAGCATTAGGACTATTACCAGGAAACTGGGGTCATAGCCAGGGAAACATGGATATAATATACTAGTATGGTACACTGGTACATGGTACAAGAAGCTACGAGACTACTGTATGAAGGCTGACAGAGCCAAGGCCAGACCTATCACCATATATTTACTGGATATTTACACGTGTTTATTTCTCTTAGTGTATATATGCTGAGAGTTTAATCTCTATTTTAGTGACTAAACTTTTTTCTTGCGATGAAAAGTTAATCACAGCCTTAATGACCCTAGTGTATTCGATAGGACTTGAACCCTATTAACCAACCATCAAGTGGGTGCTTTAAGCCAAGGAACTGGAGGCTATTCACTCTTTCAGTGTTCCCAATGAAAAATTCACATTGTGTGACTTGCATTATTTCAATTTAAGTCGACATATGTCCATAACACCTGTGTGCCCTCAGGGCCATTGAAATAAAAATGCATGGTATGTACACAAAACCTAAATAAAACCTTGCTGTATAGCCCTTGTGGCTTAGCGCTTCTTTTTGATTATAATAATAAATAAAACCTTACCAGTTGCCTCCCATTTCCCAGATGCTGTATAACCCCTACAAATTTAGAGCTTCTCTATGAACAATTATAAAAATGCAATTATAAATATGCTAAACTTCATTTATGCAGCTCTTGAGAACAGTGAATATCAGGTAGGTCTCTATATAGACTGTCCCTTGTGGGTTTAGTGCTTAGTTTTGATTGTAACAATAATAATCATTTTAGACCTTAGGAAAGCATTTGATACTGTACACCACTCATTCTGCACCTTAAACTTGAACATTATAGTATCAGACGGAGGTCATGCACTGGCATTTATAAGCCTTACCTTAACAAAATTTAGTGTCTCCATAAATGTGACCTATCAACATTGGGGTGCCCCAAGGCAGTGAGTGTACTTGGCCTTCTGCTTTTCCTCGTATACATCAATGATCTTCTAAATTCACCTCGACAACTTAGACCTGTTCTGTTTGCAGACAACAAAACTTTTTTTTTTTCATCTCCCACCGAAATCCAAACCCTCTCAATAACATTGTTAATGAGGAGCTCTTAAAGATGTATCTACTGGGATGACTACCAACAAACTTGCTCTTAACATTGATAAGACCTTTACAAGATGTTTGGGAACAGAGTTACATATGTAAAACAAATGTTATGATCAATGGTTCTCCCACTGCAAGACACAATGAAGGTCTATTCCTTGACAGCAACTTGAAATTCAACACCCACATTAAGCACATAAAAAGAAAATTGTCCAAATTAGTAGGCATCCTCTCTAAGATATGTTGCTCTGTACCTCAAACAGCATTACTTACATTATACTACTCTTTAATCTATCCCTACCTCACCTATGCTGTTTGTCTGGAGATCCACTACACTAATAACCTAAAGCCATTAATAACTGCAAATAAGGCAGCTGTACAGATGATCACTGAATCTAGTGCCAGACAGTGCACTTCTCCACTCTGCAAAAGTCTAAACTTGCTTAACCCTTAAACTGTCCAAGCAGATCTACGTTCACATGCATAGTGCTCCAAAAGTAGATCTACGTTTTTTTACATATTTTCAAATACAGTGGACCCTCGACCAACGATGGCATCGATTAACGATAAATCCGACTAGCGATACATTTTAATGCAAAAATTTTGCCTCAACTAGCACTAAAAAACTCGACCAACACTATTCGTTTTGTCTGAGACGCGTCCACTTCTGGCCAGTGTTTACGAGCCAGCCAGCCACTGCGGTCGCTTCCAAGCATACAA
This sequence comes from Cherax quadricarinatus, assembly GCF_038502225.1. Taxonomy (NCBI): domain Eukaryota; kingdom Metazoa; phylum Arthropoda; class Malacostraca; order Decapoda; family Parastacidae; genus Cherax; species Cherax quadricarinatus. The sequence goes on along the minus strand of NC_091301.1, from coordinate 25,622,981 downwards.
TCGGAACATTTCATATTATCACAGCCTTTTTAGTGATTGCACCTGCAAAATAAGTCACCATGGGCCCCAAGAAAGCTTCTAGTGCCAACCCTACAGCAAAAAGGGTGAGAATTACTATGGATATGAAGAAAGAGATCATTGCTAAGTATGAAAGTGGAGTGCGTGTCTCCTAGCTGGCCAGGTTGTACACAAAACCCCAATCAACCATTGCTACTATTGTGGGCAAGAAAACGGCAATCAAGGAAGCTGTTCTTGCCAAAGGTGCAACTATGTTTTCGAAACTGAGATCGCAAGTACTCGAAGATGTTGAGAGACTGTTATTGGTGTGGATAAACGAAAAACAGATAGCAGGAGATAGCATCTCTCAAGCGATCATATGTGAAAAGGCTAGGAAGTTGCATGACGATTTAATTAAAAAAATGCCAGCAACTAGTGGTGATGTGAGTGAATTTAAGGCCAGCAAAGGTTGGTTTGAGAGATTTAAAGGGAAGGGAAGTAACCCCAGAAAAGGACTTGCCACCTCAAGTCCTAATGGAAGGGGATTCCCCTTCTAAACACTAGACCATCAACACACTCCCCTCCTCCCATCCCATCAGTCATCACCTGATCTTCAATAAAGGTAAGTGTCATGTAACTGTGCATGTCTTCTTCAGTTTGTGTGTATTAAAATTAATATTTCATGTGGTAAAAACAATTTTTTTTTCATACTTTGGGGTGTCCTACACGGATTAATTTGATTTCCATTATTTCTTATGGGGAAAGTTAACTTGACTAACGATAATTTTGACTAACGATGAGCTCTCAGGAACGGATTAATAGCGTTAGTCGAGGGTCCACTGTACAGTGGACCCCTGGTTTATTATATTATTTCATTCCAGAAGTATGTTCAGGTGCCAGTACTGACCGAATTTGTTCCCATAAGGAATATTGTGAATTAGATTAGTCCATTTCAGACCCCCAAACATACACATACAAACGCACTTACATAAATACACTTACATAATTGGTCGCATTGGGAGCTGATCGTAAACCGGGGGTCCACTGTATAACCAAAAAAAAAAAGTGGATCAGTTTTTTACATGTTTTCAAATGTAAAAAAAAAAAAATTACTTTTTTTTACATACTTTCAAATGAAAGTTAAGACACATGTGCAACATCTGGATATCTTTATTGTAGACGTTTCGCCATCCAGTGGCTTTATCAATACAGATTCTAGGACATAATAGGAAGACAGTAGAACTATATACAAAAGATGAGGTAATCAGTCTCTCAGCCTTGGAGTTAGTGTTCACAGCATCGTGGTGGAGGAGAATCTGGAGCAAAGGCAAGAAGACTGGCGGTTATATAGGCGTCAGTGGATAGGGACGGGCAGCAGACGAGGGCAGTTACTGGTAGGCGGGATTCCCCAGTGGAAGTAGGTCCTTCCCAAAGAGATGGGTTAGTTGCAGCAGCCGTGAAGAAGGTCTTGTAGATGTCCTCTGAACCAAGATTCCATGATGTTGCAGTGTCTGACAAGTTGTGCAAGAAAGGTATAAGATACCGACAATATGAAAGTTAAGACACATGTGCAACATCTGGATATCTTTATTGTAGACGTTTCGCCATCCAGTGGCTTTATCAATACAGATTCTAGGACATAATAGGAAGACAGTAGAACTATATACAAAAGATGAGGTAATCAGTCCCTCGGCCTTGGAGTTAGTGTTCACAGCATCGTGGTGGAGGAGAATCTGGAGCAAAGGCAAGAAGACTGGCGGTTATACAGGCGTCAGTGGATAGGGACGGGCAGCAGACGAGGGCATAGTCACTGGTAGGCGGGATTCCCCAGTGGAAGTAGGTCCTTCCCAAAGAGATGGGTTAGTTGCAGCACAACTTGTCAGACACTGCAACATCATGGAATCTTGGTTCAGAGGACATCTACAAGACCTTCTTCACGGCTGCTGCAACTAACCCATCTCTTTGGGAAGGACCTACTTCCACTGGGGAATCCCGCCTACCAGTGACTATGCCCTCGTCTGCTGCCCGTCCCTATCCACTGACGCCTATGTAACCGCCAGTCTTCTTGCCTTTGCTCCAGATTCTCCTCCACCACGATGCTGTGAACACTAACTCCAAGGCTGAGGGACTGATTACCTCATCTTTTGTATATAGTTCTACTGTCTTCCTATTATGTCCTAGAATCTGTATTGATAAAGCCACTGGATGGCGAAACGTCTACAATAAAGATATCCAGATGTCGCACATGTGTCTTAACTTTCATATTGTCGGTATTTTATACCTTTCTTGCACATACTTTCAAATGTTGAAAAAACATAGATCTATGTTTGGACAGTTTAAGGGTTAATATACACAAAATTCAATTGTACTACTTTGCATACAACATATACAGGACAGTCAATTGTAATATCAGGCCTGCTCTGAAATTCGTTCTTGATGGCAGCGGTGGCCCGGTGGCCTGGTGGCTAAAGCTCCCGCTTCACACACGGAGGGCCCGGGTTCAATTCCCGGCAGGTGGAAACATTTCGACACGTTTCCTTACACCTATTGTCCTGTTCACCTAGCAGCAAATAGGTACCTGGGTGTTAGTCGACTGGTGTGGGTTGCATCCTGGAGGACAAGATTAAGGACCCCAATGGAAATAAGTTAGACAGTCCTCGATGACGCACTGACTTTCTTGGGTTATCCTGGGTGGCTAACCCTCCGGGGTTAAAAATCCGAACGAAATCTTATCTTATCTTAACAGAAGTAATAGGCATAATACCAGACACAAATACCTCTGTTATTCCACATGTCCAACTCTACCTGTGTAAAAACTCAATATGTATAAAAGGACCAAAATTCAGGAAATCTTTGCCTGAAGATTCCAGAGGCTTCCTGTCTGCCAACCATTTAAAAGTTACTGTTAAAAAACACCAACTTACTGTGATCCTGACAACTTACGAAAAATGAGAGAAATGCATCATCCACAGTGCCATACACATGGTCAAGTATGGTGCAATAGTAGTAGTGAAAGTTATGGCTAGGGCACTTGTGATAGAGGAAATAATATCAACATCTAAAGTGGAATTTTTTTTTTTTTCATTTATTGTAATGCCTTTAGCTCGCATCTGAAAGACCTGGATTCAGCCTTGGCACGAGTAGAAAGTAGAAATGGTGGGCATGTTTGCTTTCACCTGTTGCTCTCATTCAGCTAGCAGTAAGTAGGTACTTATTCCTTAGTGGATTATTGAGTGGAGAGAGGATCAAAGAACCCCAGTGGACCCTAGACTTTTTTTTTGGTTGCTGTGCAATCCGTGAAATGTGTTCCTGTATTCCATAGCTCTCGCTCCCCCTTGCCTCAGTGTACATGTTTGGAATATTACAGAATGCGTCTTAAACTGAAGGGAATCAGATGAGACAAAAGTCATCTTATGGTAACTAATATCCAAATTTCTTTAATGAAAATTTAGGATATGCAGACCAAGTCTAATTCAGATTTTTCACAGGGACCAAAGAGATGAATATCCTAAAATAAATAAGCATATTAACCCTTTGACTGTTGCGGCCGTATATATATGTCTTACGAGGTACCGTGTTTGACGTATATATACTCATAAATTCTAGCAGCTTCAAATCAAGGAGGAGAAAGCTGGTAGGCCCACATGTGAGAGAATGGGTCTGTGTGGTCAGTGTGCACCATATAAAAAAAATCCTGGAGCACGCAGTGCATAATGAGAAAAAAAAAACTGACCGTTTTTTTTAACTAAAATGCCGACTTTGTGATCTATTTTCGTATAGTATTTATGGTTGTATTCTCGCTTTCTTGGTCTCATTTGCTAGAATGGAAAACATATTATAGAAATAGAGGTGATTTCGATTAATTTTACTATAAAAAGAACCTGGAAATGGAGCTCAATGTAGGGGAAATGTTCGATTTTTGCCGATGTTCAAAAGTAAACAAATGATGTCATTGTCCAATAAATGTCCAACTAGCCATTCTAATATGCAGTCATGAATGGGTTGATGTTATTTACACAATTATTACAGTATTGCAGTAGTCTGCATAATAGTAAATCTTCTATTTTTTGTTTGAATAAAAATTCAAAATAGAAAGCAAGAGTAATATCAGAGGGGCCTGGAGACATGACTGATGAACAAAGAAAATCTTATTTTAGAGCCAGAAATGTCTGCATTGTTCATTGTAGACCTTATTTTGAAATTGTCATATTTTTTAATTTTCGTGAAATTGGCCAAATTGCAAATTTCTGACCACGTTATTGGGTAGTTGAAATAAGTAAATGGGCAGTTTCTTGTACTCAATCGATAGAAAAAACGGAGTTCTAAAGAAATAGCTATGAGTTTTGTCGACTGGAACAATGGAATTAGCCGAAAATAGGGCTCAAAGTAGGGGAAATCGCCGATTTGTAAATATCGCCGAGGTCGCTAACTTCGCGAGAGCATAATTCCGTCAGTTTTCCATCAAATTTCGTTTTTTTTTGGTGTCATTACAATCGGGAAAAGATTCTCTATCATTTCATAAGAAAAAAGAATTTTTTTTTGTTGAAATTTTGCGACACCAGGAGACACCTCAAGATTGGGGGTTGCGACAGTCAAGGGGTTAAGCTTGAAGGTGCTCGAATGTCGCACTATCAAGTAATCAGCACAGATGAGGTGTGGCACTCAGAAATTATTGCAGGAAATATGTACAGTGCAATATTTAAAATTCTCCGTTTTCTTCCCCCCTAAAAAAAATCAATTGGTCCAGCTTTTAAGAAAGCAAGTTTTGTGTAAACTTAGTGTACATAAAATGCTAATTTTTCACAGTGGTCTTGAGGGTACATAGATGTTATAGACATATAAAAACATTAAGTTGATTTAGCCCAGGATAATCAAATAATCAAAATTACGAAATTAGTTTTTTGGCCAGACTAGTTTACTGAGGAGTCACAGATTTTGTGTGTAGCATGCACTTGTAATATTTACAGTAAACATCCTTTTCTCACTATCAAATGCATATACTGTACAAGCCTGATAAAATGTTTACACTATCATATATTAAGAGAGCAATAGAGCTAGGCCTTAAAACTGCATATACAGTACACACATTAGTTCTTTCAACAAACTGGCCATATCCCACCTTGGCAGGGTGGCCCAAAAGGAAAAACGAAAATTTCTCCTTTTAAATTTAGTAATGTATACAGAAGAAAGGGTTACTAGCACCTTGCTCTCAGCATTTCAGTGGCCTTCTACGACATGCTTGGCTTACAGAGGAAGAATTCTGTTCCATTTCCCAATGGAGATTAGAGGAAATAAACAAGAACAAGAACCAGTAAGAAAATAAAGAAAATCCAGAGGGGTGTGTATATATACGTATGCTTGTACATGCATGTGTAGTGTGACCTAAATGTAAATAGAAGTACCAAGACATACCTGAAACCTTTCATTTTTATGAGTCAGAAAAAATACACCAGCAATCCTGCCATCATGTAAAACAAATACAGGTTTCCATTTTCCACTCGCTTGGCAGGATGGTAATATCTCCCTGGGTGGTTCCTGTTTACCATCCTACTACATAAGACACACATTAGTTATCTTAAAATATTTTTGTCCTTAGCTTACAGTAAGTGGTGAATATATTTATTGTAGGAAGTCTGATTCAATGAAGAATGGGTATACAGTGGAACCTTGGTTTTTTTCATTAATTCGTTCCAGAAAGTCTGACGAGAACCGAATTTGACGGAAACTGAAGCAATATTTCCCAAAAGTAATAATGTAAATCCAATTAATCCGTTCCACTCAAAAGTATTAACAAAAAATACATTTTATAGAGAATAACAATAGTTTTACATACAGAAAATAATGAGAAATAAATATAAAGGACTAATGAAATGGAAAAATGAACATTTAACATCACTTTACCTTTACTGAAGACTCTTGTTGGCGTATGGAAGACGGCAAGGAGGGGAGAGGGAGAGAGGTTATCTTTACCACCATCAGTACTACTACGACCCTCTACCACCATCACTACCACCCTCTATGACTACCACTACCACCCTCTATGACTACCACTACCACCATCACTACCACTCTCTACCGAAGAGAAACAATGCTAGACTGACTCAGAATGCGTGGGATGCTTTTTGTGGGTGCAGGCAGACACATTTAGTACAGCGGACCACTGTCAACTCGACGAAATCCAAGGTGATGAATGAAAACTGGGACAAAATTTTGACAAAAAAAAGTCATCGAAAACCAAATGCACCGAAAACCAGGGCAAACAAAAACCGAGGTTCCACTGTAATTGAAAATTGCTGCAATAGTGAAACTGTGTAAAACAATGCGCTGTAAAGCGGGGCCCTCCTGTAAATTGTCGATTGCTATGGCTATTGACAAGTTGATTGAGTTGTCAGGTGAATCAAAGGGCTAGAATAATGTTTCTTTGTGACAGGCCAAGAGCTAACGAATTTCTATTTGATGAATGAAAAATTACACAGGGAAAGATCAAAGCACATGAAATAACCTTTCTTAGATGAAATATTTAAAAAGATAGCCAGGCACATGTGTCATAGTAATCCATCTGAAAATCCTTTGGCTTTAGCTTCAGCTACCTCAGATGTCCTCCCTGTAACATAACAAATCCATGATGAAACTGTTAACTGTGAAACAGACAGTAATCCTGACAACCTTCGACTTCCAGACCTTTGTGATGAGCGCCACTGTTCCAGTAAAATTCTAAAATTGACTACTTTGGGAGTGGTGGTACTGCAACATTCTTTTTAAATGTAGTAATTAATAAACCTCTTCCATTTATACTAATGTTTAATGTAAGTCTCCAGGAGACCATGGTGGGTTAGAGGTGTGATAAATTCTCATTATGTGTCCTCATTTGGTTCGGCAAAATCGGTATTCTGGCAAGGCCTAAGAACCAGAGGTGCTGGAAATTAATGTTATGCCTGTATAACTGTAAATTGAGTGTGTACAGTATTATATTTAGTATACAGTAGAGTGGTAAAGTTCATAAGTGTTTTTTTTTTTATTTATTTTTTAAACATTCTGATTTAATGGACTTTTGGATTGTCACCTCTATTGTTTATGTACAGGGGTTACAGTATTAAGACAAATTGTTAATTTAGAAACTTAAACTACATAGCAACTGAACTTAACCTTGCTAATATTTATATACTATAAATTACCCTAACATAAACCTTGATATAACAGACTGATGGGGGGAAGAGGGTGTTGTTCAAATGTTCATTAAATCAGAATGCTGAAAAAAAAAAACACTTGAGTACTCTACTGTATACCTCATATAGTAATCTAAACACAATTTCCCAAAAGAAGGTAAAAGTACAATTTAATCAGTGAATTTTGCCCATCATTTTAAGTCTGTTATATTGTAGGTTAACTGTACTTAAGAAATTTAGTGCCAATTATGGTATGTTTTCCATGGGGGTGCAAATTTTCAGTAATTCTATTGCTGCTGCATTATAATAAAATTTAAATCTTTACTTTTTTCCTTTAAATAAAATAGGGTGCAACTTTTTTTCAGCAACACGCATTCCTCATCTGGGGTAATAAGGGAATGGAGAGAAGAATTAAGCTGAGGACTTTAAATGAGCACATTGTTTGTGCTATTTGTTCTGGCTACCTGGTTGATGCCACTACAGTCACTGAATGTCTTCATACTTGTAAGTTTTAATTAGTTAACTAAGTTTTATTATTGAACATTGCATTGTCTTTTTATCACTGTACATAGTACAGTGGAACCTCTGCTTACGAGTGCCCCACCATGCAAGTTTTTCAGGATACAAGCCGTTGCTCGGTTGATTTTTTGCTCCTTGATATGAGCCAAAATTCAGGTTGCAAGCTTCCCTCTCAAGGGAGGTTCCTTGACACTGGTGAGGGGCTCATGATCTAGGGAATTGTATCTCTGCTCCAGTTCCCTAAATTAAGCCCGAATACCTTCCATCCCCTCTCCCCCCCACAGGCGCTGTATAATCCTACAGGTTTAGCACTTCCCCATAATAATAATAATAATACATGTATGTACTATAATAATTTTTTTTTTCAACGTACCAGACATATCCCACTGAGGTGGGGGTGGCCCAAAAGGAAAAATTAAAGTATCTCCTTTCAAATTTAGTAATGTATACAGGAGAAGGGGTTACTAGCCCCTTGCTCCCAGCATTTTAGTCGCCTCTTACGACATGCATGGCTTACGGAGGAAGAATTCTGTTCCACTTCCCCATGGAGATAAGAGGAAATAAACAAGAACAAGAACTAGAAAGAAAATAGAAGAAAACCCAGAGGGGTATGTACATATATCCTTGTACATGTATGTGCAGTGTGACCTAAGTGTAAGTAGAAGTAGCAAGATGTACCTGAAATCTTGCATGTTTAAGAGACAGAAAAAAGGACACCAGCAATCCTACCATCATGTAAAACAATTACAGGCTTTCGTTTTACACTCACTTGGCAGGACGGTAGTACCTCCCTGGGCGGTTGCTGTCTACCAACCTACTACCTAAACTATAATAATTATAATAATAACAAATGAGCTTCAGAATGCCGCCACTAGATGGCACAATGAATACCACAACAACGTTCACCATCACCAGTGCATGTGCTTAATGCTGGGTGCAAGGATTTCTCACGTTTTGCATACGTTTTGTGCAGTTATTTTGCCAAATTTCTTTTTTCTAACCATGGGTCCTAAGAAAGTAAGTGCAAAGGACAGTGCTGAGAAGAAAAAGAGGATGATATCCATGGAAGTACAGCATGAAATCATAGATGAATACAAGCGAGGTGTGCGGATTGTGGACTTGGCCAGGGAGTACCAGGTAGCACTTCTACTATATGTACAATACTAAAGTAGGAGGAGTCTATAAAGGCTATATCATCCATGAAAAGATGGAGAAGCTGCTGTTGATGTGGTTGACGGAGAAGCAGCTCACAGGAGATACCATGACTAAGGGTATTGTCTGCGAGAAGGCACGAGGCATTTACGCTGATTTTCTGCAGAAGACCCCAGGCACTTCAACGGATGAGGCATTGGAAAAGTCGTTTAACCCTTTCAGGGTTTCCGACGTACTAGTACGGCTTACGCACCAGGGTTATTGACGTACTAGTATGCATAAATTCTAGCGCCTTCAAGTCAAGTGGGAAACAGCTGGTAGGCCTAGATGTGAGAGAATGGGTCTGTGTGGTGAGTGTGCATGGTAGGAAAAAATTCTTGGACCCAGTGGCACACTTTGGAAACGCCATTTTAGTACACCTTGCTCACCATGCCTCGCGGTAAGAAACTCCTCACTCCTTGGCGAATTGGGACACTTTTGTTCCCCAGTGACAGTTCTAATACAGATGGAAGTGCCAGTGAAGATGAGTTTCAAGGTTTTGATGAGGTTGTGACCAACACTAATGATCATAATACAGTGGACCCCCGGTTCGCGAAGCCATCGGTATCCGATAACTCCGGTATCCAAAGCATTATATCGCAAAAAATTTGCCTCGGTTCCCGTTACAAAACCCGGTATGCGATACGATTCGTACGAGACGTGTCCACATATGGCCTGAACTGCCCCGTGTGTGCCAGTGTTTACAAGCCAGCCAGTGTGCGCGCATCTAAGGATACATTCGGTACATTCCATATTATCCATATTATCACTGTTTTTGGTGCTTGTTTCTGCAAAATAAGTCACCATGGGCCCCAAGAAAGCTTCTAGTGCCAACCCATTGAGACCAAGGGTGCTAATGACTATTGAAATGAAGAAAGAGATAATTGCAAAGTATGAAAGCGGAGTGCGTGTGTCGGAGCTGGCCAAGTTGTATAGTAAACCCCAGTCAACCATCTCTACTATAGTGAGCAGGAAAACGGCAATCAAGGAAACTGTTCTTGCAAAAGGTGCAACTGTGATTGCGAAACAGCGACTGCAAGTGTTAGAAAATGTTGAGAGACTGTTATTCTTCTTGATGATTTGCCGGTACTTCCGGCCCGGGTCTTCTCCAGATGGTGACCCGGCGAGAGACTGTTATTGGTGTGGATAAATGAAAAACAAATAGCAGGAGATAGCATCTCTCAAGCGATCATTTGTGAAAAGGCTAGGCAGTCGCATGAGGATTTAATTAGAAAAATGCCTGCAACTAGTGGTGATGTGAGTGAATTTAAGGCCAGCAAAGGTTGGTTTGAAAGATTTAAGAATCGTAGTGGCATACATAGTGTGGCATACATAGTATGATGAAAATCACCCTGACACAGCTACTGCAAGCCGTGTTGGCAACCTGTACACTGACAATGTTGTGAACCACTTTAGGAAAGTCATAAAGGAACGAGAGGTACAGGCCTCTATGGACAGATATGTTGCGCAACAGAGGTCCGGTGACTCTCAAGCTGGTCCTAGTGGCATTAAAAGAAGAAGGGAAGTAACCCCAGAAAAGGACTTGCTACCTCAAGTCCTAATGGAGGGGGATTCCCCTTCTAAACATTAAAAACTTCGACACTCTCCCCTCCTCCCATCCCATCAATCATCACCAGATCTTCGTTAAAGGTAAGTGTCAATTATTCTATTGTGATTATTCTATTGTTATTATTGTTATTGTAATTATTATATTGCATTAAACTTAATATTTCATGTGGTAAAAAGTTTTTTTTTCATACTTTTGGGTGTCTTGCACGGATTAATTTGATTTCCATTATTTCTTATGGGGAAAATTGATTCGCTTTCCGATAATTTTGGAATTGACGAGCTGTCAGGAACGGATTAATATCGTGAACCAGGGGTCCACTGTACTGGTAATAGTGAGGAAAACCCAGATGACCCTCAGCCTCCCACCTCTGGTGCTGGGCCATCTTGTTCACGCTCAGTTGTACCAGAACCAAAGACGAAACTCCTATTTTCCCATATCCCGGACCCAGATGTCAGCATTGATGATAGTGATAGTGAATATGAACTCCAAGCTCTTGAAAACAGTTCCAGTAGTGATAGTGAAGTGGAATATTGTCCAGTGAAGCGTCAGTATATACGACGCTATATGCGCTCTGGTAGTGTGCCATATGCTATTCCAAGGGGAAGGAGTACATCTCGGAGTACATCCCATGGCTGTACAACAGGAACAGATAGTGAAAATGAAGATGATAGTGTTGCAATTTGGATGGAAAATGTGCATGGTGGTAGTGGTGGTGGTGCCAGCCGTGAGGCACCAGCAATGGGCCATGCTGCCACCCTCGCCGCTGCCTCAGCTGATCTACAACAAAGGCCACCATCCTCCACCCACCCACCACACCAGCCTCTACAACCACAGCCTCCACAACCACAAACTCCACACCCACAAACTCCACACCCACAACCACCTGTCAATATCCAGTACCCACCAGCAGACTGCACCTGGGATTGGCAGGAAGCTGCCAGTTTTGTTCCAAATCCCCATCAGTTTGATGAAAGGCAAAGTGGAATACAGCCATCTTGTGCACTTGGGAACAATGCTAGTGAACTGGAATGTTTCGAGTTATTCTTTGACGAACCCCTGATGGAAATTATTGTCAGGGAAAGCAACAGATACTTCGATTACACCATGGCAAACACAATACTTTCACCAAAATCACGTCTACACTAGTGGAAGGAAACAACTGTGGCTGAGATGTATCTTTTCTTTGCCACAATAATGCTTATGCCACATGTGTATAAGCACACTGTGAAATCATACTGGTCAACAGATCACCTGATTGCAACCCCAGGTTTCAGTGATATAATGTGAGTGAATCGATTTGTGCTACTATTATGTATGCTTCACTTCTCAGACAAAACCAGGCCTGACAGAAATGACAGGTTATATAAGATTAGGATTGTGTTTGTGTATCTGAAAGAGAAATTCAATATGTATTTTTATCCCTTCAAGAAGCTTGTTATTGATGAGTCTTTGATTCTGTTCAAAGGAAGACTCTCATTCAAGCAGTACATACCAAGCAAGAGGAAACACTTTGGTATAAAGTTGTTTGTGCTTTATGATTGCTACAGTGGTCTTGTATTGGATATTATTGTGTACACTGGAAGTTATACATTGCAAAATACCAGGAAGTTATTGGGCATCTCTGGTGATGTGGTTAGAACAATGATAGAACCATACCTTGGTAAGGGGCATATGTTATATACTGATAACTGGTACACAAGCCCCTCACTCAGTGATTTTTTGCGAGTGAACATGACATGTGTTTGGCACAGTGCATGCAAATCGTAAACATATGCCCAGGTTTGACGCTGGCACTCGTAGAGGTGAGGTGCAGGCGTTTATTGCCAATGATATCATGGCATTTCGGTGGTATGATGTCACACTGTTGTCATCATTTCACCCTAACAAAATGACAAACACTGGCAGGCAGCATAGAGAGAGCAATGAACCCATTCTAAAACCTGCAGCTGTGATTGATTACACCTTCAATATGTGCTCAGTGGACAAATGTGACATGCAGATTGGGTTTGCTGATTGTGTTCACAAGAGTTATAAGTGGTACATAAAACTCTTTTTCCATCTTCTGGACATTTCCATGCTCAATGCTTATAATATGTATGAGATGAGGACCAGAAACAAACCACCATATGGCGAATTTTGTTTGTCTGTCATCAGACAAATAGTATTCAAGTACCGAAGAGCAACACCTGCAATAGAAAACTGCCCACTAAATTATCAACAACTACCTTCTCGCCTGGAGCATTGTGATCACTTCCTGATACAACTGCCTGCTACTGCTTTCAAGAAAAAGACTCAGAAGAGGTGTTACGTCTGTGCACATACAAAAAAACGCCCACAACAATGCAGAGACACTAGTTTTATGTGTGAGGAGTGTAAAACACCACTGTGTATGACACCATATTTCAAAGAGTTCCACAGGCTGCAGAATTTCTAGAAACATTCCCTCTGCCTGTATATGTGTATATAAAATATAGAAAAATAGTAATAAACAACATTTTATATCGTTTGTGTGTGTAAACAGCTTTTATAAACAATATAGTGACAACAGTGTTTGTGCAGTTATTGTGTAGTAATTAAAGAGAAAAAACTTACAAAATAGTGATCATATTGGTCTCACAGGCCATAAAGGTTACTTGAAAAAAAAAAATAATAATAGAAAATAATACCGAAAAAACTAAAACTAAAACCGGGTGACCAGCAGTCGGCGATGTTGCTGTATGCAGGTCATTTTCTGTCAACTTCACGCCTCCATATCTTGGTAAGTATTGATGGTAAAAAATTTTTGTTTAGCCTGTAAGATTTAAAAAAAAAAACTGTCTTTTCATAAGAATTTTTTTTTTTTTGAGAATTTTTCGACCCTGAGAACAAGTCTGGGAGAGGGCCTGTCGACCCTGAAAGGGTTAAAGCCAGTCAGGGCTGGTTCGAAAAGTTTAAAAGGAGGACTGGCATTCACTCTGTTGTCAGGCATGGTGAGGGAGCGAGCTCTGATGTGAAGGCAGCCAAGGATTTTCTCAAAACTTTTGTAGAAGTGATAGCTGAAGGATACATCCCTCAGCAAGTCTTCAATTGTGATGAGACAGGGCTCTTCTGGAAGATGCCAAGGAGGACTTGCATAAATGCAGAGATGATGATGCAAGGCCACAAACCCATGAAGACACGTTAACCCTTGCACTGTGCACCAATGTGAGTGGCGACTGCAAGATTAAGCTGCTGCTTGTACATGTATATCATTCGGAAAGCCCCAGAGCCTTTAAGTCACATTAGATTCTAAAAGAAAAACTGCAGGTTATGTGGAGGGCAAACCTGAAGGCATGGGTCACCAGGCGGTTCTTTGTGGAGTGGGTAAACCTGGTCTTTGGTCCTGCTGTTAAGACTTATCTCCAAGAAAATAACCTACCTCTGCAAGCTCTTCTCGTCCTGGACAATGCACCTGCTCACCCACCGAACCTCAAAGATGACATCCTTGAAGAGTTCAAGTTTATAAAGGTTCTCTACCTTCCACCCAACACCACCCCTATCCTGCAGCCCATGGACTAGCAGGTGATTTCTAATTTCAAGAAGCTCTTCACCGAGCACCTGTTCTACCACTGCTTTGACATGGCAGAGAGCACAAACTTGACCCTTCAAGAGTTCTGGAAGGACCACTATAACATCGTGATATGCCTCAGAATTATAAATATGGCTTGGCAGGGTGTTACAAGGAGGACCTTGGCCTCTGCGTGGAAGAAGCCATGGCCAGAGGTTGTGTCCGAAAAGGACTTTGAAGGATTCGAACCCGAAGCGGCAGTGGTGGAGGAGATTGTGTCCCTCACAAAGTCCATGGGCATGGAGGTGGATGAAGACGTGAATGATCTCATCGAGGAGCACTCCGAGGAGCTGACAACAGAGGAGTTAGATGAACTGCATATGCAGCAGCATCAGGAGGTTTTGCAGGACGTTTGTACTGAGGAGGCACCAGATGCGGAGGAGGTTATCTTTACAAGTGAGATAAAGGAAATGTTGGGAATCTGGGAGAGACTTTCAGACTTTATTGAAAGGAAACACCCAGAGAAAGTTGCAACTGGTTGTGCATTGGAGCTATGTAATGACACTTGCCTAACTCGTTTCTGAAACATTCTGAAAGGGAGGATGAAACAAACCTCCTTGGACAGGTTTTTATTGAAATGCTGCAGATGAAAGTGTGAAAAGCATGGAGAAAAAGCCAAAAATCAATGAAAAGTGAAGTGAAAAAATAAAAAAAAAAAAATTATTTGCAACTAAGTTCAGTGATAAAGTGTAACATTCAGAGTGTAGCAAGTAAGTTAAGCGATAGAAAAAGAACAAAACGAAATGAGCTCCTCCAATGTTATTACTGTTGTTGGGGTTTATAGGACCACTGACAGTCCATATATCTTACCTGAAAATCTCCTACAATTAGAATATTCTTACTTTGAATAGCAGAGGAGTCAGTGGTACCTTTAACCTCATTAACCACTGAAGTACACTCGTCCTGGAGAACAGAGAATCGATTTCCTACCTTCACATCTTCTCTATTAACCTTCCTTATCTTCCTTCTTCCTGAACTGTGAACCACTTGCCACTTAAAGTGGCTGCAACTCTTTAGCTCACTGCTGGTGATGTGGAATTGACCTCGCACCATCCTTGTTTTCACCACATCTAAGCCTTCATTGCCACCTTCCACCACATACCCCTGTTCTTGTCTTCTACTGTTGGTGAAAACCAGTACCACTTAATTACACATTCAACATACATAGATAGGGTTTGAGTCCAGTACAGCTTAGGTCTCTGAATATATCCCTATGTTATGTATGTTAAATGGGGTTTGCTTTGTGATTTTGCTTTATGCTCCATGGGTCAGAAATGGATCCATCTCACAAAGCAAGGATTGCTAGCCACAGTAACTTGAACTGCTAAAAGTTACCTCACCCTCACCTTTAATATTAAAGAAACTTTTTTAGTCATATTGAACATTTGCTGAAGTTTGTAGCCAGTATTTCCAGCAATATAAAATGCTGTATGTGTTAGCATTTAGAGGAAATGTGTGTTAACAAGTAGTAAACCTTGTCTGTGCTGTGATGGAGGGGGAGGAGGAAGGTAAAAGGTGAAGAGGAGGAGGGTGCAGGACAAGTTCATTGTCAGCTGTCTACCTATAATAAAATTTTATGGAAGGAGTGCAAAAATTGAAGTTACATATATAGGAAACTTTCTTTATATTTCACGAAAGATCATTCTAGTTTTCATGGTTGTGGCAATGGTTTCCACTACCACTGGTGTGGCCCCTGCAGCCACCACCTGTCACCTGCATGTTGGGGCAGAAAACAAATGATGCCTTATTTGTTAAGAGTTTTTTTTTTCTTGCAAGTGATTTAATTTCCTTCATTCAACATACAGTTGTGAAATATAATTATGACAATATTTATAACTATAAACCTTGGGTATACAATATGCTGGTGCATGATGAAGCACATGACTGTTGAAGTTGGTTTACCAGACAATGCAGAATCAATACATTTTTTTTATGGAAATTTCAGTTTTTAACTTGATATTTTGCCTCAGTCTTGCCTAATGAGATTTGCGTGACGGTGTTTGATAAGGCCCATAAATACTAACGCAATAAAATGCCTTTATTTAGGTATACCTGACAGTATGGAGTGGCAGTGGAGTTTACTTTATAGTTTTCACGGAGGAATTTTTGGTGCTTAACGCCAGTATTTTGCATTGCCTAACAAGACTTGCTCTCTTTACATATACAATACTGAATTTTACAAAAGAATAATAACAAATTAATCAATAATACACTCATGTGCTGCATAACGTTTTTGGTCAACGATGGACCACATGACTGGTGTAAACAAGCCTACTGCATTGCTGGTCATATGAAAGTATAGCACATACAATTATGCACAGAACATATTTGAAAATTACAATAAACCACTATGTTACTGGTTTATGTATTTACTATACTGTACTTTTTATCATTATTCTAGAGTGTACTCTCTCCACTTGTAAAAAGAAAAATTAATGTAAAACAGTATGCCATGTTACTCTGGCAGTAGCCTCATACATCTTGTGTTTACTTTGTGTCTTCATAGCATCATTTTCCCTTGTGCTTGATTTAATCTTGTACTGCTTTGTTAATCATGGTTCATGCAGGAGAAGAGAGAACCCCCAAAGAAAATTTACAGTAAAGGGTTTAGCAAAAGCTTTTGCAGACTTAGATAAGCTCCTTCAAAAGTTTGAAAACAGAGACCTTAACACAAAAAGATTTTCAGTAATAGAGAGGAATTTTCATGGTGTATTATCTGCTTGCAAGCAAATCTGTAATGAAAAACAAACCATATAGCCTAGATGTGTAATAGGATATACCATCTAGGTGTAAGTGTACACTATGATGTTCGCACAATGACGAAATTGCCTAATGATGCATTTCTCAGAACGTATACCCGTTGTTAAGCGACACATTACTGTATTTTTCTTTGTTTTGTACTGTACTTCGGTTTTGTCTTGCAAATTTTTCCTTAAGTGCTTTTCTTAGATTTTCATTTTTAGTATCTTTGGACAAAAAAGAAAAAATTATGCCACATTGTCTGTGGCCCTGATACATGTGAAAGTTTGCTGCACTGCATGGGATGATAGTGATTTTATGCATATGAGCAATTCACAAGACATGGCAAGAAACAGGATTAGATAATGATAGTTTGCTAGTAGTCAGTGAATACTATATAACTCTCAAAATCGTAATGACACGCTTGCAAACAAACCATGCCATGGGCAGGGATTGTAGCCAGCTGGTCAAGTGGTTTACTCGCTGGCCTGGAGTTTTGCGACTCGCTCACCATAAGTTCAATTCCCGCCAGTGGTATAGTTTTTAATACTATATATTTTGACACTCGAAATACTGCTCTTAATGTAGTAATTGTATTATCAGTTACCTCAGTGCTTGTGTGTGTGTGTGTGTGTGTGTGTGTGTGTGTGTGTGTGTGTGTGTGTGTGTGTGTGTGTGTGTGTGTGTACTCACCTATTTGTACTCACCTATTTGTGGTTGCAGGGGTCGAGTCCTAGCTCCTGGCCCCGCCTCTTCACCGGTTGCTACTAGGCCCTCTCTCTCCCCGCTCCATGAGCTTTATCAAACCTCGTCTTAAAACTGTGTATGGTTCCTGCCTCCACTACGTCATTTTCTAGGCTATTCCACTGCCTTACAACTCTATGACTGAAGAAATACTTCCTACTATCTCTCTGACTCATTTGTGTCTTCAACTTCCAATTGTGGCCTCTTGTTTCTGTGTCCCCTCCCTGGAACATCCTGTCTTTGTCCACCTTGTCTATTCCACGCAGTATTTTATATGTCGTTATCATGTCTCCCCTGACCCTCCTGTCCTCCAGTGTGGTCAGGCCGATTTCCCTTAATCTTTCCTAATAGGACATTCCCCTTAGCTCTGGAACTAACCTTGTCGCAAACCTTTGTACTTTCTCTAGTTTCTTGACGTGCTTTATCAAGTGCGGGTTCCAAACAGGTGCTGCATACTCCAGTATGGGCCTGACATACACGGTGTACAGTGTCTTGAATGATTCCTTACTAAGGTATCGGAATGCTGTTCTCAGGTTTGCCAGGCGCCCATGTGCTGCAGCAGTTATCTGATTGATGTGTGCTTCCGGAGACATGCTCGGTGTTATACTCACCCCAAGATCTTTCTCCTTGAGTGAGGTTTGCAGTCTTTGGCCACCTAGCCTATACTCTGTCTGTGGTCTTCTGTGCCCCTCCCCCATCTTCATGACTTTGCATTTGGCAGGATTAAATTCGAGAAGCCATTTGCTGAACCAGGTGTCCAGTCTGTCCAGGTCTCTTTGAAGTCCTGCCTGGTCCTCATCAGATTTAATTCTCCTCATTAACTTCACATCATCTGCAAACAGGGACACTTCTGAGTCTAACCCTTCCGTCATGTCGTTCACATATACCAAAAATAGCACTGGTCCTAGGACCGACCCCTGTGGGACCCCGCTCGTCACAGGTGCCCACTGTGATACATCATTACGTACCATGTGTGTGTGCATGCGTGTGTGTGCATGCGTGTGTGTGTGTGCATGCATGTGTGTGTGTGTGCATGCGTGTGTGTGTGTGCATGCGTGTGCGTGCATGTGTGTGCATGCACGTGCTTGCATATTTAAGGATGGGCATCACCATGTATCTCTATAATTTAATTTATTCAATTTTTTAGGTGCCATCCATCCCATGGAAGTGGAATAGTGTTGTAGTGGGGATGAAAAAGTACATTTTAAGCAGATGATAATGTAATTTTATTTGCACTAATACAGAGGAGAAGCTTGCTTTAAATGGTATAATTTGACAAGTTACACTTCCCCATCCACTTCAGGTTTACACACCTGCATCAACCTGTCTTACTGCAGCCATTCTGGATAAGAAAACCAGATTCTTTTTTGTATGTTACTGTCAAAAACAGTTTCTCATTTGGTGAATGTGGGTTAATGCAGTTTTTAAAATAGTTTTAATTTAATGGTAGTTAAAATGAATGTGCCTAGCCTCATGTAATTATTTATACATTTTTTAACTCTGGCCATCTCCCACTGAGGTAGGGTGATCCAAAAAAATGGGTCACCCTATTTTTTTTTTTTTTTTTTTTTTTTCTGTACCTTGTTGGGAGACAGCCAGTGTTAAAATAAATTAACTAGTTATGCAGTTATATGTGGCTAAATTTTCTCACTCATGTTGGGTAAAATAAAGGTAATTTAGACTTTGATTAGTTGAATGCCCTTTAATTATTACCCTTGCTTTACTTGCCCAAATATTTTTGTTTTAAAAGTATTTGTCTTATTATCCTTTGTTCTCCACAGTTTGCAAATCATGTCTGGTAAAACACCTGGAAGAGCGCAATACTTGTCCAACTTGCGACATTGTCATTCATCAGTCGCACCCTTTAAACTACATTTCATTCGATCGAACCATGCAGGATATTGTATGCAAGCTTGTACCTTTACTTCAAGAAGGTAAGCACCAAATATAAATTTGAATTATTGTTTGTATTGTACAGAACATATAATAGGGCCCTAACTTGTGAGGTTTTACACTTATTACATTGGGATTTTGGGACCAGTTAATTACTTGTGAATAATGACTCGCTATTCTGACATAAGGACAGCTATTGTTGTTTTCTTAATAATGAATTATAATATATTTTTCTTGGCTAGTTTTTACCAAATTCATTCAGACTATGCATTTATGGGGAACTCGCATTTGTTTGGTGAAGATTAGTCAGGAAGTAAAAATTTAATCTTGACTTTGTGTTAGCATATCACTGGTTGGTGGTGAGGGAGGACTGGTGGAGGTTAGTGTGGCAAGGAGGTGGGTGGGTTGACTGTGGGCCTGGAAGGAGTCTAGCTATTGTGGATATGTTCCATAAACAGTTGGACTAAGATGGGACACTACACTGCTAACACTCCCTCACACTCACACCACCCATCACACACCACCTTCACACCCACCCCTTACTCATCTACCCATCAAAAACACACCACCAGTCACATTTGCACCACCAACCCTTACACCCACACCACCAGCCCTCTCACTTACCCACTTGCACCCACACCACTCATCCCCATACCATCCAGAATCAGATACACCCACTTTAACCCTCTGTATGTAAGTGAAGAAACTACTGATTGTAAAATATTGGATAAAAATTCGTTGGAAAATAATTAACTGAAATTAGATGGGGAATATTATAACACTAGAATGCATTAATTTGTTTTACATTATTTCGTATGGAAAAATAGGTTCCCAGTACTGAAAGATTGGCTTAAAATGACATTGTTGGGGCCCTACTGTATATATTTTTTAAAACTTGATCAGTCTTTCCAATAGTGTGCTGACATCACATTCAACTTAACCATCCAATTTCAACATCTTACCCCTCTAGAGGGCAGGCTCTGAGAGCCCCTCCCACCTCAGGACTCAAGTCTGGCTAACTGGTTTCCTTGAATCACTTCATAAAAGTTACCCTGCTCACACTACAGCAACACATCAATTAAAAAAACATATGTCTCTATTCACTCCCATCCAACACGCTCTGGATCTTCAAGCCCCAATGGAAATAAATCACTTTGTCTGAATTTTTTGGGTTATCCTAGGTAATTTTCACATGTTACTTTGTATGATAATTTGTGTAACTGTAATTGTGTATATGTATCTAAATAAACTTGCCCCTTGAAACTCAAAGCATCTTGTATCTCCTCCCTCCAGCCATTCCTGGGATGACTCATTCCCCTTCTACCTTCTGCTCTAGATTTATACACTCCCTTTGTCAACCTATCCCTGTCCATCCTCTCTAACTGCCCAAACTGTCTCAACAACCCCTCAGTTCTCTGAACTATTCCTTTTTACACAACAAATACACAGTATGTCCCTGAAGTTATATTCATTGCAAGTATTTTAACGCTGTCACTGTCTCACGTAGATCTGCTATTGAGGTCTGTGGGACTTGCATAGATCTAGGTCTTAATCATAGTGTCCTCAAGTATGATGAGCAGTATCTTTTAACCTAAACATGAGAGACTGGGTCAGTTCAGTGGGTGTGTTCGTATAAAAAAATCCTACTCAGCATAGTGCATAATGGGAACAGCTAACCCCTGGCCTTAGGTTAGGTTTTAAACAGCAACTTGAGGCATGGTTTAGGGTGGTTTTCATGGTTTTATTGACTGTTCCTCAGTTAAATTGATAAAATTAAAGACATGCTAGTGAAATAGGGATAATTTTGGTTATTTTCTGGCCAGAAGTGGCTTGAAATAGGCCTCAAAGTGGTAGATTTTTTTTTTTTTTTTTTTCCTAATGAAAGGTAGGGGGACCTGTTACTGCTCCTTTCCCCCTCCAGTCTGTGTTATGGGTTTTCACTAGGTCTTCATCAATTATTGGGATGGCCTAAACCATGTATTTTATTAGCCAAGAAATAGGTTAAAACCTCAGTTAGTTTCTTGTGTGTGCATGCATGCACTCTCACACCACATCCTCAGTTATCCTCTCTGCTATGCCTTCCTCCTTTATATATATCCAGGCACCTAATACCTTTACCATAAGTAAGGGAGTAGTGAGCATGTATAAAGAGCTTTGAGTTAGTTATGATGCAAGAGAATGTAGGAATGAATAGTAAAGTGAGAAGAGGGGAGAATCCAGGTATTGCTCATCTCTACACAGCTGTCACGGAGAAAACAAGGCATTTACGATATTATCACTTTGGAACCAATTACAACCTCTCCTTACTTAGCGACATACTCGTTTACCGACACCTCAGACTTATGACAGGCTCTCTGACCAGTATTTATACCTAAATAATATATATTAGAGCTGATTTCCTCTATTCTGTTTATTTAAATGTAGAGTACACTACTGTATAAACCAGAAATGTTATAAATGGTGCAAAGGTGACATTAAAACAACATCAGAGATGGTTGACACAAACCCACTACCATTATAGTATGCTCCTCACTTAGCGAGGAATTTGTTTAATGACGTGGTCTTAGGAATGGAACTCCGTCATTAAGTGAGGAGAGGCTGTAATTACTTTCAAATGTCAAATATTTTTAAATATTTTTTCTTATTTTTTATCAAATGCATTCACACTTTGTGTATATTCATTTTATGCATGTATAGAAAGCTCATATTTATTCAATAGATTGGTCAAGCACTTTAGATTAAATATTTAAGAATTTTTAATGTATTTTTCTTAGTTCACCAAATGCTTTGCTATTTTGAATGCATTGTTATATATGTGGATTTTTGAGACTGGTTAGGAAGTGTAGATGAAACAATTAGGTTGTTTGGTTGAGTTATGGTAGTTGCCACTGCTGCTCCTGCATGCTGTACATGTTCAGTGGGGAAACATGGGACCTCACTCCACACCTTCTTCTACTCACGACTATCTTTCCACACTGCATGCTTTCCCTCTTTCTCTACTGCCCTCCCTCCTTATTCTCTCTCCCCATCCTGACCCCTACCTTTTTCTTCAAACTTCCCCCCCCTCTTTTCCCTCCTGACCTTTTCTCATTCCTCCCATCTTAGTCTAGCAGCACTGTTGCCTGCCCCTTCATGTGTGCACAGTATTGTATACTGTCCTATGTAATTAACTTGTAAACATTTATTAAACAATGCTTAATGCTAATTGTATGAGAAAACAAACAATACTGAATAAACTGAATAAATATTTATGGCTCAGGAATGTGTATCCAATTACAACATGGCTGTCTGTGGGAAAATAGAGATCCAAACACTGTCAGTATGAAAAACTTTTCTGGACTGCATCCAAGTCTTTAATTGGAGCCCTACTGTGTATGTGCATTAAGCCAATGGCTTGTCTAAGCTTTGTAAATAGAGAAATTATAAGAGCTAATGCTACATTTATGGTATACATATGCATTGCTCAGAATTTAAGTGGAAATGAATACTCCTTAGGTGAAGAAAATACCTAGATAGCAAAAAAAAATTTCAGATGAATTAAAACGTGAAAGAGAGTTCTACCGTGCACGAGGAGAAGTTTGTCCGAAAGATCTACCACAAGCAAATGAAGAGGAACTTCAGCAAGATGACAAGGCAGTTAATGATACAGACTATCACCGGCTCGATGAACAGGTTAGTTATTTGCATATTGTTTACTATTGTAGGTTTTTTAATTGTGGTAACTTTCAATTAACATACATGCATTAGATATGTGGATAAGCAGGCTAGAGTTATACATAGTAGTTCTGTTATGTTTATACTATTTACCTCATTATGACTTAACACAATTGCCATTTTTTGCCAAGGTGGTGACCCAAGAAAGAAACACATTTATCATCACTCATTTAATAGCTATCTTGCCAGAAAATTGGCCACAGTTCAAATGACAATACATTCTGCAACATCCCCACCCATCCTTCAGAGTACAGTTGGTATAACCAGTTTCCCCAAATCTCTTCATAAATGTTACTTTTCTCACACTCTAATAGCATGTCAAATCCCTTTTTTTTTTTTTCCATTCCAATCTAAAAATGCTTATGCATGCCTGCTAGTTACTCAAGCTCCTACTCAAAATCTCTCTCAGTTCCTTCTTCCATGACTCTGGAATGTTACCTATTCTGTCAACCCTAGATTTATAATCCTCTTAATCACCATTATCTGCTCTATCCTTTCTAAATGACCAAACCATCTCAAAAACCCCTCCTTTACTCTTGAGTTATACTATTTATACCAACACAAATATTTTGGGTAAATATTTTGTTAGTGGGATGTCATGAAGGACCTGTCTAGCTGGGCCAACAGGCCTGCTGCAGTGTTCCTTCTTTCTTATGAGTTGGGTGTCGACGCATGTCAGGTGTTGCTTTGTTGTGGGATGTGATGGTGAGGTGTGGTCTCGACCCTTTATATGCCTTCCTTTGATGTATTGTTTTTTATAGTTCCTTGATAATGTGAGAAGTCATAAAGGTACCTGGAATTTCACTATTCTTTCACAATGGTTGTTTTGCACTCTGCATAATATGTACACCCCACATTGATTTCAAGCATGACATCACTGTCTTCAGCTGTCTTCTTGCTGCAACATTCAAGGACCATACATAACAGTGCACAAAAGTTCTGGTACATTCTGCATTATACTTCCATTAATAAGCTTTCTTTCCTTCTTTCCATAGATGCCTCGACACTCCACCCCACTTCTAATCTGATTTACCCCATCATCCACTCCCAAATGACTGGAAGCATTCACTTCCTATATATGCTCTCCCTCTAATCTAATGTGATGCTGAATCTATCTTTGTCTATATTTTTTCATACTCTTATCACTTTGATCTTTTCTACACCTTTCACTTTATTTTTTACACATCCTTCTAAATTCTCTACCAACTATTTTAGTTTTCTGTAAAGCTCCCATAAGCCCTTTTTAACAAAATAACTGCGACACTTACCATCTCTCATATTTTTTTTAAAGCCCACACTTCCCTAACCCCCTCCCTCCCCACTAACATTTAACTTATTTTACTACCACATTTGTATATGTATATATTAAACAATGATAACATCCCACATTTCTAAGGCCTACATTTAGTTCACTTTTCTCTTGCATATCCTAACTTGTGCCTTTTCATAAAACCTCTCTACAGCTTTTAATAACTTACCACCTATTCCTTAAATTTGCAACACCTGACACATTTATTCCCTATCCTCCCATTCATAAGTCATTTCTGAATCCATAAATGCAACAATGGCAATATAATTCTTAGTCTCCTGTCCTATTTTTTTTTTCTTATCTAAAGATGTACATGCCCTCTGCTGATTCATAAATACCTTCCCTTTTTGTTATTTGCATGTTTAATTAACAAATCATATTCCTCTTGCTCTATATTGCTGCTTCCCTTTCATCTTCAGTGTTCAATGACTCTTCAGAATATTCTCTCCATTTTTCTAATACCTTGACCTCCCTTTCAAATATCTTGCCTTTTTCATTTTTAACTGCCAAGACCATTTGTTCCCTAGACTTTTTCAGCTTAATTGTCACTCTCCACATTTTTTTTTTTTTAAGCATGCTGACATCACAATCCAAATTGCAGCATCCTTGCCCATCCTTTTGGGTGCAGGCACTGTGCTTCCTATCTTCAGGACCCACATCTGGCTTACCAGTTTCCCTGAATTCCTTCACAAATATTACCCTGCTCACATCCCAACAACATGTTAAGTTATGAAAACAACTTGCCTCACACATGTGCTCACACAACCTTGTTGGATGTTCAAGCCCCTAGACTCAAGACTCCCTCTAGTCTCTGCCCAACTTTTCCTTAGATGACTCCTTCCTCTCTTTCCCTCCTCCTAGTCATTCCCTATTTTTCTCCATCCTCTCTAAATGTCCCAACCATCTCAACAAGCACTCCTAATCTTTCTGAATAATAATTTTAATAACCCAACAGCTTCTAATCTCCAAGCTCTGAATTCTCTACATAACATTAACACCACACATTACCCTCAAACTTGACATCTCCATTGCCTCAGCCCCCTTCCTCTCTGCTATGTTGAAAATCCATGCCTCACACCCATACAACAGTGATGGTACCACTGTACTCTGGTATACAGTAGGGCCCCCACTTATACGGCAGGTTAGTGTCAAGAAGCAGACATCGCTGGAAAGCAGAACGCCATTTCTTCCACTTATAAATGGATATGAATGCCAGATAACAAGGTTACACTAACATATACAGTGGAACCTCAAAAATCGAACTGCTCCCAACACGACCAATTATGTAAATGTATTTTTGTAAGTGCTTTTATAAGGGCATTTTTGAGGGTCTGAAATGGACTAATCTAGTTTACATTATTCCTGATGGGAATAAATTCATTCGGTAAAGGCACTCGAACTGCCTTCTGGACCGAAGAAAGTTCGATATTTGAGGTTCCACTGTATTAAGTTAGCAGTTGAACTAGGCATTAAAAGCAACAAAAAGTAAAATAGAGTACACCCACTTACCTTAAAATATTTGTAGACTTAATGTAGGGTGAGAAGCGAGTTTTATTTGTAAGAAGTCAGGTTTGGGAAGTATGGTAGTCAGCCAGGGCAGAGACACGTAATGTAAACAAACCATGTGAATGCGTCTGGTTTTCGTTCATAATACATAATATCATAATACAAACACTTTACATTGTGTACAAGTTGTATCCACATTGATACAGTAGAATAAATATTCTCTGATGTTGAACCAGAGAAAACGTTATTCTTGCCGTCACTCCTATAAGTCGTCTGGTTACCACATCTCATATTTGTTAATTTATTCTACTGTGGGGTGTATTTATCATGTTTATATGTTACGTAGCATGTTTATTATATAATTTTGAAAAAAATATCGCAGTATACGACAATTGATGTGCCCAAGAGATTACGTATTACATATTATTAATATGGCGTCAAGAGTAGAGAAAGACTAGTGATGGTAATGTGTACCTGCATGCCAGCCCAGTGTGTAAGTATATTTAGGTACAGGTGCACATAATTATAATTATCAGATTACAGTAGACCATCATTTAACAAGAGTTTATTTGGCACATTTTGGATATAGCATGATTGAAGAATTGTGGCACAATTTTATACAACATTTCGTAAAATTAATTTAACATTGTTCAGTCTGCGGGAGGGGGGGAAAAATTTGAGTGCACGGTCTCCATCCCTCGCCACCCTCCCAGCCTGGTTCATGCATGTGTTGGACGAACCTCTGCTAGGGGCTCGCTGTGTTTGTTTAGATACATATTTTAATTGCCATATCTTAAATCTGCCAAGCAATCATGACACCCAGTAGGTGCTATGATTGCTGGATGCAACCCCACATGTAAAAGTTGTATTTTTACCTCGAAATACAACATCCCTAATTCAACCAATGGATCATGGAGTTAAGTCATTCAAGTGTAACTACACAAAAAAAGTTATGAAAAAACTAGTTGCATCAAGGGACTCTGACTCCAACCTGGCAGTACCAAGTTTGTGGAATAAATTTAATATTGCAGATGCCATCAGCTATGCTAGAAGTGCATGGAATGAAGTTCCCCAGTCAACATTAAATGTAGGCTGGGGAAAGTTATGGCCTTCTGTATTTAATTCTTTGACTGGTTTTTCTCTTGCTTGGGAGTTAGGTTCAAGAAATTGTTCAGCTGGCAAGGAGATTGGGAGTTAGGTTCAAGAAATTGTTCAGCTGGCAAGGAGATTACCAGGTGATGGTTTTGAAGATATGAATGAAGATGTGAATGAGCTCTTAGAAGAGGATGATGAAGAAGCAGACAGGAGTCCAGAGGAAATGTTGGCAGGGCTCGATTCACAGATACAAGGGAGCCAGATAACAGAAGAAGATGAAGAACCTGAAGAAAAACAGTTAACATTGCAGCAGTTACATGAGCAGTTCCATAATACAGTGGACCCCCGCTTAACGATCACCTCCAAATGCGACCAATTATGTAAGTGTATTTATGTAAGTGCGTTTGTACGTGTATGTTTGGGGGTCTGAAATGGACTAATCTACTTCACAATATTCCTTATGGGAAAAAATTCGGTCAGTACTGGCACCTGAACATACTACTGGAATGAAAAAAGTTTGTTAACCGGGGGTCCACTGTATTAGTAAAGTTACAGACTTTTTCACTGAAGAGGACCCTGACAAATCTAGAAGCAGTGCTTTGAAATGGGGTCTAGACCAGCTGATGATGCTTTACCGTCAGCTGTATAATGTACTGTAGGGTAAAAGAACCCAGAGATCCATTACAGAATTTATGCACACTCCAATACATCCATCGACTTTAGTGCCAGAACCTCTACCATCCACTTCTGCCGACAACCAACAACCATCCACCTCAGCCCAGTAGGGCCACACCATGCATACCCACTCTCATTGCAATCATCCACAAACACCATTACCCACAATTTATGGTAAGAAATACTATTATTTCTATTGCATTTGTAGTCTTAAGCAGTAATATATCATGACAGTGAACTACAGTTACATATGCACTTTTATTTTTCTAAGATCTGTTGGGCCAAAAAAAGTTGTTTGGCTTTCTTGAGGCTTCCAGGAACGTAACCCTATTTTTCCCATAAGTTCTTCAATTCATCTAACACAGTTTTCTGCCTAACTCAGCGTTTTCACGAACGTAACTACCGTGTTAAATGACGGTCTACTGTACATATAAAATATGCAATAACTTTGAAACACTTGAAATTTTGGAAAGTTTCCAGACATAATAGAGATGTGCTCATGGAGAATGTAACCAAACCGGGTGGGGCACACTGTATTAGAAAGACGGGGAGCCGTATAGCAAGTTTTGGTCATAATTTGAAATTGCCGTATTAGTGGAACACCGTAAGGCAAGGCACCGTAAAGCGGAGCCCTACTGTAACTCCCCCGACTACTTTTTCCCCCCCTTCCATGGATAAAGTTCTTTGTTTCCATAGATGCCGTGGTGGACTGCCCACCATTTTCACATATTTATGTGGTTCACCTCGTCTTTCACAAATCCATCTGCTGATAAGTCAACTCCTAAATATCTGAACATGTTAAATCCCTTCATATTCCCTCCCTCCACTCTGATATCCAGTCTTTTATTGCTTAATTTTTTTTTCTCTCATCACCTTGCTGTTTCCTATGTTTCATTTTTAATTTTCTTCTTTTACGAATCATCCTAAATTCAAATTCCCACCTTTTTAGAGGAAAATACCCCCCCCCTTTCTCCTACATACCGTAACCTGAGCCTTACTGTCCAGATAAAAGTTCTTTACTATTTTAGTCCTACATTGCTTGTCATTAAAGTACAGGAGGGCCTAACATATACAGCACCTCTTTACGGTGTTCCATGTTGTTGTTGGCTCATTCTGAGTCATTTACTTGCTGAATGCCTAGTGTCTTCTGGTGGGAGATGGTTGGCATTCAAAAAAAAAAAAAAAAAAAAAAAGAACATTGAACATATAAAATTAGATTGGATTTAGTCACTTGTTGTACTTGAAGTATAAATAGCATTAATATTATGACAATAATAAAATGATAATATAAGCTGGCAAAGTAAAGCAACATTATACAGTGGACCCCCGGTTAACGATATTTTTTCATTCCAGAAGTATGTCCAGGTGCCAGTAGTGACTGAATTTGTTCCCATAAGGAATATTGTGAAGTAGATTAGTCCATTTCAGACCCCCAAACATACACGTACAAACGCACTTATATAAATACACTTACATAATTGGTCGCATTGGGAGGTGATCGTTATGCGGGGGTCCACTGTACTTGTTACCACTTAAATATTTGAGCTGCCAGCCATTTCCAAACACTTGGGGGTGAGTACATTACAAAGTAGAGAAACTAGTGTGAACTACCTTCACTGCAGCAAGGAAAATAACATCAGAAATTTGATAGATTAATCACGTGTACATTTGTTACATGAACTTGTTTCCAAATGGCACAGAAATGAACTCGTTTGCAATCCATAAAAACACGAGAAAAGACTAATACTGTTGAAGAGGGCCTTCATACGAGGTTGAAATGTGCAGTACCTGTACTTGTCCTTTTATTTATTTTTTTTTCCTGTGTATCTCCAGTAGGGTTTGTCATTTAAAAGGTTTATTACATTTTTATGTTGGTTTCTAATGTATTACTTTGGTAAAAGTGGATTTCATTAGATGGGACTTCCTAAATGAAGACTAGCTATTTGTATACATTTGTGATGGCAGGTGTGTACTGGATGTTTGCTGTACAGCTTCTCTTCGCTCAACGACGGAGTTTTGTTCCTAAGAACACATCAGTAAACAAATTCATCGCTAAGTGAGGAACATACTATAATGGTAGTGTGTGTGTGTCTATACAGTTATGAACAGCTTTGTTATACAGAGAAATTCTGAATTTTGAAGTTTATCCCATAATACTCAAAAAAAAAAAAAAAAAATGAATGGGGATGTTGCCAAGCCACTGTCACATATATCCAAGGTTACAATTTAGTAATGGTAATAGGTTTTGCAAGCAGTGTTTTTGCTGGAGACAGCTGAAAATTGTTTAAAGTTCCTCTGTTATCTTTTAAGATTTGATGTAGTTTACATTGTGCATCTCTCTTAAACTGTATTATAAGTAATGGTAGTAGTGATGTCAATTTGTCTTTCAATTTTCCAGGTTAACATCTGTTTGGAATGTAAATATCCGACATTGGCTCCTCTTAAACGAAGATTTATACGGTGCTCAGCACAAGCTACAATTACACATCTTAAAAAGTTCCTGGCGCTTAAAGTACTTGAGGGACCACAGAAGTATAGAGAGGTAAGAAAGATCACATAATTGTGCAGAATGCAATTTTTTTTTTTTCACTGTTATTCTACATTCTCAAAAAAATTAAAAATAGAAACTAGTATCCTCCTCTGTAAGATAAGGTAAGATTTCATTTGGATTTTTAACCCGGAGGGTTAGCAACCTAGGATAACCCAAGAGAGTCAGTGCATCATTGAGGACTGTCTAACTTATTTCCATTGGGGTCCTCAATCTTGTCCCCCAGGATATGACCCACATCAGTCGACTAACACCCAGGTACCTATTTGCTGCTAGGTGAACAGGACAACAGGTGTAAGGAAACGTGTCGAAATGTTTCCACCTGACGGGAATCGAACCCGGGCACTCCGTGTGTGAAGCGAGAGCTTTAGCCACCAGGCCACTAACTCTGCTATTTGGAGAACTTCTTCCTTACTCATTTCTTTATGCTGAATAAAAATAATAAGTTAGGAATTACAAAACATATTACCCATATTTAATCAACATAGACTTGGCCTATGGGTGCAGGCAGCACCAGTCTGGTTGATCAGGGAGTACCAGTGAAGCCTGTCCTCAGACCAAACTGTAATAATAAAGCTACTCAGGCACAGGTATGTCACAGGTAGCAGAAATTGCAACTTTTAGCTGGTACTCTGTTTTTTGTTTGTGTTTTTGTGTGTGTTTTAATGTGTGTTTTTGTGTGTGAGTGTTTTTCTGTGTGTGCATGTTTTTTGAGTGCATTTTTTTGTGCATTTTTTTTTGTTTGTGTGCGTGTGATTTTGTGTGTGTGTGTGTGTGTGTGTGTGTGTGTGTGTGTGTGTGTGTGTGTGTGTGTGTGTGTGTGTGTGTGTGTGTGTGTGTGTGTGTGTGTGTGTGCAGCTCTAGCCATTTATTTAATTTGGAGTCTTTGTTTACAAGCCACAAGCTGACCACTGTGTGCCTTGGTTATTTTTGCTTATACATACGTATGTGTACTGCACTGTGCTTTCTGATCGATATCTGTAGTTTACCTCTCTTCTGCTCATTCAGGGAGAATATCTCTATTCTGATTAAAAACTTTTGATCCAAGGAATTGGAGTTATTCCTGTCCCTCCCCGTCTTCCTTGGATGAGATCAGATTACCTACTGGTTTCCAGGGTACTGTATGACCCCTGTGGGTTTAGCCTTTCCCAAGAATATATCTTCTTCATACTGGTTATTGTGATAAGGAAGATAGCACCAAAGATATTTAACCCTTTCAGAGTCTCCAGGCCCTCTCCCAGACTTGTTCTCATGGTTGCCCAAATTCCACAAAAAAAAATTATTTTTTTCTTATGAAAAGATAGAGAATCTTTTCCCGATCATAATGACACCAAAAGTATGAAATTTGATGGAAAACTTACGGAATTATGCTCTAGCAAAGTTAGCAATCTCGATGATGTTTATGCATTGGCGATTTTGCCCACTTTGAGCCCTATTTTCGGCCAATTCCAGTGTACTAGTCGACAAAAATCATAACTATTTTGCTAGAACTCCATTTTTTCTATTGAATGAGTACAAGAAACCACCCATTTACCAATTTCAACTATCCAATACAGTGGTCAGAATTTAGCAATTTTGCCAATTTCACACAAATTTCAAAAGATGCCAATTTCCAAATAAGGTCCAGAATAAACAAGAAAGACATTCCTGGCACTAAAATAGCATTTCCTCTGTTCATTAGTCACATCCCCATGCCCCTCTTACATTCTTTTGCTTTCCACTTTGAATTTTTATTCTCACAAAAAATAGAAAGATTTACTGTTATGCAGACTACTGCATTAGTGTAGAAATGGTATAAATAATATCAGCGCACTTGTGAAAGAATATTAGACTCACCTGTTGATGTGTATTGGACGCTTAGCATGATTTGTTTACTTTTGAACTTTGGTAAAAATCGAACATTTCTACTTTGAGCTCAGTTTCAAGGTACTTTTCATTGTAAAACCATTCAAAATCATCTCAATTTCTGTAATATGTCTTCCATTCTATAAAATGAGACCAGGAAAACTAGAATACAACAATAAATACCATACGAAAATACAGTGCAGAGTCGCTGTTTTAATCCAAAAACACGGTCAATTTTTTTTTTTCTCATTACGCACTGTATGCTGCAGGATTTTTTTTATATTGCGCAAGCTGACCACATAGACCCATTCTTTCATATGTAGGCCTACCAGCTTTCTCTCGCTAGATTTGAGGGCGCTAGAATATAGGCGTACTAGTACGTCAAAAACCCTGGTGCGTAAGCCGTACTAATATGTCTGAATCCCTGAAAAGGTTAAGGAATGTAAAATAATGTAGGTTAACATAGTAAAAGAAGGCAATGTGCTATCTGTCCAACAGAGTACCTAGCCAGGTACTGTTTCATTCCTTTGAAGCTCTGGCTAATTCATACTTGCCTGTGGGTAGAAGGTTGGCAGACAGTAACCATTAAAGGAGTTACTACCATCCTGACATTTGAGTGTGAAATGGAAGCCTCTTTAACATTTTGCTCTCATAAGAGTGCTGATCATTTCTTTGCCTTGTGAACCTGTAAGATGATAGGGAAATTTGACAAACTCTTGGATAAATTCAACATTCTTTAAACTTCTCATACCTGTAATATTTCCTTTCAGATTTAGGAAGCCTGGTCCAAGGCTGGGGTGTGACAGCAATGGTCCCTGGAATCTTTAATACATGTACAGAAGTATTGATATTTGATACATCTGATTTGTCTGTTTCTTCTTAGATTCTTGTAACTTTTTCAACACCTGATGATATTTCATTTGGTCTTTGTTTTTTGTTTTTTCGTTTCATCCAGTGGTGCCCATTTCAGTTTTGTGTTGGGTTCTCATAAACTTCATTTGTCCTCTTTTGTATATACAGTGGACCCTCGGTTATCAGCCGTTCCAGATATCAGCCAATTCAGTTTTCGCCTGCTTTTTTGTCCGAAATTCTATCCCGGTTATCGGTCGTTATTTCAGAGATTGGCCGTATTGGACGTATAATAAATCAATCTTGAGAACATTAAATGTTTTATTTTAGGTTAATATAAACATTTTCATTAATCCATCTAGGATATTTTCTTCAAAATTATATATGAAACATGTTACATAGTACATTGGCCCCTTGGTTATCAGCCGTTCCTTATATCGGCCAACTTGGTTATCGCCCGGTTTTTTGGCCAAAATTTTATTCCAGTTATCGGCTATTATTTTGCTTATCGGCCGTATTGGATGCTTCCACCCACCTGCTTGCCAGCTGCTTGCGTGTTCATGAGTCAGTCTGGTTGTGTGTCTGGGCGAGTGAGGAAACTTCTGCTCATTCATCCAAACATTTCACTATAATCCACTGTTTTTTGTGGTTATTAATTGAGTGCAACTGTGAAATAAGGAACTATGGGCCCAAAGAAAGTCCTAGTAAAGCTCCTAAGTGAGAAACATGATGGAGTTTTTAAGAAAGAAGTTGTTGAAAAGTATGAGAGTGGTGTTTGAGTGCTAGAACTTGCCAAGATGTATGGGAAATCCAAATCAACAATCACTTCCATCCTGGCAAAGAAAGTAGAAATCAAGGAAACTAATGTTGCAAAGGGAGTTTAGCAGGGAAGCAGGGAGTGTAGTTGGGAGGGATGGTGTAGCAGGGAGTGTAGGAGGAAGGCAGGGAGTGTAGCAGGCAGGCAGGGAGTGTAGCAGGCAGGCAGGGAGTGTAGCAGGCAGGCAGGGAGTGTAGCAGGCAGGCAGGCAGGGAGTGTAGCAGGCAGGCAGGGAGTGTAGCAGGCAGGCAGGCAGGGAGTGTAGCAGGCAGGCAGGGAGTGTAGCAGGCAGGCAGGCAGGGAGTGTAGCAGGCAGGCAGGCAGGGAGTGTAGTAGGCAGGCAGGAAGTGTAGCAGGCAGGCAGGCAGGGAGTGTAGCAGGCAGGCAGGAAGTGTAGCAGGCAGGCAGGAAGTGTAGCAGGCAGGCAGGGAGTGTAGTAGGGAGGCAGGGAGTGTAGTAGGGAGGCAGGGAGTGTTGCAGGGAGGCAGGACCCCAATGGAAATAAGTCACTGTCTGACTTTTTTGGGTTATCCTAGGTTCTTTACATATATGTTGTGGAAGGGAGGCAGGGAGTGTAGCGGGGAGGCAGAAAGTGTAGCATGTAGGGAGGGAGTGTAGCAGGCATGCAGGAAGTGTAGTAGGGAGACAGGGTGTAGCAGGGAGTATAAGAGGAAGGCAGGGAGTGTAGCAGGCAGGGAGGGAAGTAACCCCAGAGAGGGCTTTTGATACCTGAAGTCCTTATGGAGGGGGATTCCCCTTCCAAACAATAATCAGTCCTCCCTCTCTCCTCCCTGTCTTCCATAAGCCAACAAGAGTCTTCAGTAAAGGTACATAATAGTGATTTAAATGTTTATTGATTTATTTTATTTAGTTCTCATTGTTTTGTGTATGTAAAACTATAATTAATCTTTAAAAAATGCATTTTTTTGTTAATATTTTTGCGTATCTGCAACGGATTAATTGTATTTACATTCATTTTTATGGGAAGTATTATTTCGGTTTTAGGCCAACCTTCTAGAACAGATTACAGCCGATAACCGAGGGTCCACTGTACTCTAAATTTAGACCTTCATGCGTATTTATTCCTGTGCATTTCTAATTATGACTGTTGTCTTTCTCAGTTTTCTGTATCTTAACTTTTACATATAGGTGTCTCTTGCTTTGTGTTAATATGTTGAAGGCCCATGGCCCATCCAATAGTTGCATAACCTAAACTTACTGGAATGTGTTAAGGGATATGTTCTGAGGCATTGCAGATTTTAAATCTCTTCACTGTAGTTTACAAAAAAAAAAAAAAAAAAGAATTTACCACATATTTACCAAACAGTAATACATTTACAGCCTCTCCTCACTTAATGATGGAGTTCTGTTCCTAAGACCACGTCAGTAAACAAATTTGTTGCTAAGTGAGGACTATACTAAAATAGTAGTGGATTTGTGTCAACCATTTTTTATATTATTTTAATGTCACCTTTGCACCATTTATAACATTTCTGGTATATTATTAAATGTTTATACAGTAGTGTACTGTATATTACAGTGGTCCCCCGCTTTTTGTAGTTCCCGGCAATCGTAAATTTCGCCAATCATAGGGGTATTTTCGTATAAACATGGACTCGCTTTTCATAGGTTGACTCGCGAGTCGTAGTTCGTCCGGGACACATACCCACGGTGTGAGCTGGGGCGGCAGCCAGTCTGGCATTGTTTACCAGTGAGCGAAGGTCCCCTCATGTGCTCCAGCGAAATATTTCATAATATTCCATTTATTTTAGTGCTTGCAAGTACTAAATAAGCTACCATGGCTCCAAAGAAAGCTCCTAGTGCCAAGCCTGTGGTAAAGAAGGTGAGAAATACGATTGAATTTAAGAAAACCATCATTGAACAATATGAAAGTGGTACAAGTGTGGCCGAACTGTCCAGGACGTATAAGAAACCCTACACAACCTTATGTTCCATAGTGGCCAAGAAAAAGGAAATCAAGGATGCTGTTGTTGCAAAGGGGGTAACTATGCTGACAAAAATGAGATCACCAGTACTCGAAGAGGTTGAGAAGTTATTATTGGTGTGGATAAATGAGAAACAATTAGCAGGAGATACTCTTATGACTTCGATTATTTGTGAAAAGGCTAGGCAGTTGCATGAAGATTTGGTAAAGAAATTGCCTGCAAATAGTGGTGATGTAGGTGAATTTAAGGCCAGCAAAGGCTGGTTTGAGAGATTTAAGAACCGTACTGGCATACACAGTGTGGTAAGGCATGGTGAGGCTGCCAGTTCGGGCTACAAGGCGGCTGAAAAATATGTGCATGAATTCCAGGAGTACATAGAGGCTGATGGACTGAAACCTGAACAAGTGTTCAATTGTGATGAAACAGGCCTCTTTTGGAAGAAAATGCCAAAGAGGACCTTCATTACACAATAGGAAAAGGCAATGCCAGGACACAAGCCTATGAAAGACAGGCTGACGCTAATGTTCTGTGCTAGTGGGGATTTCAAAGTGAAGCCATTACTAGTGTACCATTCTGAAAATCCCAGAGTGTTCAGGAAAAACAATGTTATGAAGAGTAAATTGTGTGTGTTTTGGAAATCTAATAGTAAGGCATGAGGTCACGAGGGAAATTTTCATTGAGTGGTTCAATGAAGTGTTTGGCCCTAGTGTGAAGGAGTATCTCCTGGAAAAGAAATTGGATCTCAAGTGCCTGTTAGTAATGGATAATGCACCTGCTCATCCTCCAAACTTGGATGACCTAATTTTCGAGGAGTTTGGGTTCATCACAGTAAAGTTCTTGCCCCTGAATACCACTCCTCTCCTCCAGCCCATGGACCAGCAGGTCATTGCAAACTTTAAAAAACTCTACACAAAAGCAATGTTTCACAGGTGCTTGACTGTGACCACAGACACTCACTTGACCCTAAGGGAATTTTGGAGAGAACACTTCAGCATCCTCCATTGCATAACCCTTATAGGTATGGCTTGGGAGGGAGTGACTACCAGGACTTCGAACTCTGCATGGAGAAAATTGTGGCCAGATTGTGTCGACAAGAGGGATTTTGAAGGATTTGGGACTGACCCTGATGAGCCTATGTCTGTTGTAAAATCAAGTGTGGCACTGGGGAGTTCCATGGGGTTGGATGTGAGTTTGGAGGATGTGGAAGAATTGGTGGAAGACCACAACGAAGAGCTCACCACTGAGGAGCTGCAAGAGCTTCAGCAGGAAGAGCAACACATCGCAGCTCAGAATCTTGCTGCAGAG
Source organism: Cherax quadricarinatus (assembly GCF_038502225.1). Classification (NCBI taxonomy): domain Eukaryota; kingdom Metazoa; phylum Arthropoda; class Malacostraca; order Decapoda; family Parastacidae; genus Cherax; species Cherax quadricarinatus. The sequence goes on along the minus strand of NC_091301.1, from coordinate 25,585,967 downwards.
GAGGAGGAAGAGAGATGGAAGAAGGTGCCTTCTTCAGAAATTAAAGAGATTTTTACTATGTGGGGTAAGATGGAAAGCTTTATGGAGAAACATCACCCTAACAAGGTTGTTGCAAGCCAGGTTGGCAACATGTACAGTGACAAAGTCTTGGGCCATTTTAGGGAAGTGTTAAAGAGACGGAGGCTGGAGGCAGTGGAGATGTCATGTCTGAGGGCAATGTGTGGTGTGAATATAATGCAGAGAATTCGTAGTTTGGAAGTTAGGAGGAGGTGCGGGATTACCAAAACTGTTGTCCAGAGGGCTGAGGAAGGGTTGTTGAGGTGGTTCGGACATGTAGAGAGAATGGAGCGAAACAGAGTGACTTCAAGAGTGTATCAGTCTGTAGTGGAAGGAAGGCGGGGTAGGGGTCGGCCTAGGAAAGGTTGGAGGGAGGGGGTAAAGGAGGTTTGTGTGCGAGGGGCTTGGACTTCCAGCAGGCATGCGTGAGCGTGTTTGATAGGAGTGAATGGAGACAAATGATTTTTAATACTTGACGTGCTGTTGGAGTGTGAGCAAAGTAACATTTATGAAGGGGTTCAGGGAAACCGGCAGGCCGGACTTGAGTCCTGGAGATGGGAAGTACAGTGCCTGCACTCTGAAGGAGGGGTGTTAATGTTGCAGTTTAAACTGTAGTGTAAAGCACCCTTCTGGCAAGACAGTGATGGAGTGAATGATGGTGAAAGTTTTTCTTTTTCGGGCCACCCTGCCTTGGTGGGAATCGGCCATTGTGATAAAAAAAAAATAAAAATAATTAAAGAGACGCCAGAAACAGAGCTCTCTCCACAGTTATTTTGCGAGACAGGACTCCAGTGACTTTCAAGGTGGTCCTAGTGGCATTAAGAAACAGAGAAGACAAGCAACCCCAGAAAAGCAATTGGTACCTGAGGTGTTGATGGAAGGGGATTCCCCTTCCAAACTATAAACAATCCACTCTCTCTCCTCCTCCAGTCTCCCATACACTAAGAAGAATCTCCAATAAAGGTAAGTGTTATGCTGTTAATGTTTCATTCATCATTTCCCATTGTATTGTTTATGTACTACATGTATATTTCATGTAAAAATTTTTTTTTTTTAATACTTCTGGGTGTCAGGAACGGATTAATTGTATTTACATTATTTCTTATGGGGAAAATTGATTCGTAAATCGTAAATTTCGTTTATAGTAACGGCTCCAGGAACGGATTAATTACGAAAAACGAGGGACCACTGTATAATAAACAGAATAGAGGAAATCGGCTTTAATATACATTAGGTATGCACACTGGTCAGAGAGCTCATCATAAGTCCAGTGCATTGGTAAACGAGTACGTTGCTAAGTGAGGAGAGGCTGTATTTTATTACCGCATTGGCTGTCTCCCACTAAGGCAGGGTCCGAAAAAGAAAAACTTTCACCATCATTCACCCCATCACTGTCTTGCCAGAGGCAGGCTTATGCTACAGTTATAAAACTGCAACATTAACACCCCTCCTTCAGAGTGCAGATACTGTACTTCCCATCTCCAGGACTCAAGTCCAGCCTGCCGGTTTCCCTGAATCCCTTCATAAATGTTACCTTGCTCGCACTCCAACAGCACTTCAAGTCCTAAAAACCATTTGTTTCCATTCCCTCCTATCTAACACACTTATGCATGCTTGCTTTACCCCCTCCCTCCAACCTTTCTTAGGTCGACCACTACCCCGCCTTCGCTCCACTACAGATTTATACACTCGGAATCATTCTATTTCCTTCCTTCCTCTCTACATGTCCAAACCACCTCAACAGCCCCTCCTCAGCTCTCTGGATAATAGTTTTGGTAATCCCACACCATCACCTAATTTCCAAACTACAAATTTTCTGCAATATATTTACACTACACATTGCTCTCAGACATGGCATCTCCATTGCCTCCAGCCTTTTCCTTGTTGCAACATTCACCACCCATGTTTCACACCCATACAAGAGTGGTGGTATAACTATATGTACTCTTATACAATGATTGTCATGGCATTATGCCGCACCTTCCCAACACACGTACCAAAACACAAACACGTACTGTTAAAGATTATAATATATATATATTTGCACACTTACTGAGGTTTTAATACTTGGTGCTGCATCCTTTGTGCTTAATCACATCCCTCAGCCGTGTAGGAACTCTCACACAAATTCTTGAGGGTTTGGGGAGGTATATTATTCAATGCCTCGTGTAGAGCAGCATCCAGCTGCAGGATGGAACTGATATCCTTGCCCAGTAAACTTCATTTCAGCATTGACCAGAGGTTCTCACTAGGATTTAGGTCTGGGGAATTGCCTGGCCAGTTATTAAAGAACCTCACTTCACAATTCTTAAGCCACTGAGCTACAGATTTGGCAGTATGACATGGTGCACCATCTTGCATAAGAACCATAGCCCCACACTTGTCAAACACCTTGGGTAAATTGTCACACAATAACTCCAGGTAATTATACTGGTTCATGTACTGGTTTTTGGGAAGCACAAAGAGTTTACCAACACTCTGAGCACTGAAACACCCCCAAACCAAGAACGAGTCTGGATATTTGGTGGTCTCACAGGTGTAACATGGGTCTAACGGGTTACTATCTCTGGGCCGGTACATGTGTTCACAGCGGTTACAGGTGACAGTGAAGGTTGCTTCATCACTCCAAAGTACTTCAGACCACTGTTGAGGATTCCAGTGAAGATATTTCTGTGGCTTGGAGAGGATCGATTTCTTAACCTGGTGGTGACAACTGTAGCCCAGTTCTGACACACATCTGCTAACAGTTCTTACAGACACCTCTGAGAGAAAATGTGGGTTCTTTTCTTTCAATTCTCTAACAGTTACCTTAGTTGTACTCTCTAACTGCTTCTTTAACACAGTTAAGGTACGAACAGATGTCTTCCTCGAGGGACCAGGCCAAGGTATAGCAGATGGTATCTTGACACCGCCACCAGCCTTGAAACACTGCACCCAGTTCCTCGCTGAACTCTCATACACACCAACATTCTCCAGTATTCTTTCATCTGGTGCTCAGCTTGGTGAAGCCCTATGATTTGAGCTATGGTTTCAGGTGTTAAAGACTCCCTTTTACCCATAATCAAATGTGTATAGCCCCAAAACCAAAGGGAACACCGGACAAATGATGGGGTGGATGAGACAAAATACTTCCTCTCACCATGGCAGCCACGTGAGCAGTGAGGAGTCACTGTGGAGAATGGAGGCAGGCCATGACATCATGCTAATGGCATAATGCACTCATGAAAAAAGACCCCCCTGTATGGTAGGCCTTTGATTTTCATCATGGCATTATGCAGGGGTGCTCACGTGGCATAATGCCGTGACGAGCATTGTATATTCCCCTTTTTGCTTCCATGGACAAAGTTCTTTGTTTCCACAGACTCCTCAGTGTACCAGTCACCTTTTTCCTTCATCAGTTTTATGATTCATCTCATCTTTCATAGACCCATCTACTGATATGTCCACTCCTAAATATCTGAATACATTCACCTCCTCTATACTCTCTCCCTCCAATTTGATATCCAATCATTTGTCACCTAATTTTTTTTGTTATCCTCATCACCTTACTCTTCCCTATATTCACTTTTAATTTTCTTCTTTTACATAACCCTACCAAACTTATCCACCAACCTTTGAAACTTCTCTTCAGAATCTCCCAAAAGCACTGTGTCATCAGCAAAGAGTAACTGTGACAACTCCCACATTGTGTTAGATTCTTTCTTTTAACCCCCCATTTCTTGCCAAGATCCATGCATTCACTTCTCGTACAACCCCATCTATAAATATATTAAACAACCATGGTGACATCACACATCCTTGTCTAAGGCCAACTTTACTGGGAAATAATCTCCCTCTCTCCTACATACTCTAACTTGAGCCTCACTATCCTTGTAAAAACTCTACTTCTTTCAGTAACCTACCTCCTATTCTATATATTTGCAACATCTATCACATTGCCTCCCTATTCACCCTGTCATACACCTTTTCCAAATCCATAAATGCCACAAAAACCACTTTACCCTTATCTAAGTACTGTTCACTTATATGTTTCACTGTAAACACCTGGTCCACACACCCCCTACCTTTCCTAAAGCCTCCTTGTTCATCTGCTATCCTACTCTCCATCTTACTCTTAATTCTTTCAATAATAATTCTACCATACACTTTACCAGGTATACTCAGCAGACTTATTCCCAAAGAAAATTAAATGGATTTGGTAAAAAGAAATTGAGAAATTTCTAAATTCAGTCATAATCTTCATAGAATTAACATTCCAAATTGAATAAAGAAACATTTGTGACACGTTTAAAAAAAAAATTAAGAGCATGCTGTTTAAATGCATTCGATTAAAAACCTAGGAATAAAATTTAACCCTTAAATGGTCCAAACGTATATATACGTTTTTTCAACATCTGAAAGTATGTAAAAAAATGTAATCTTTTTTTTTGTTTTACATTTGAAAACGTGTAAAAAAAAAACTTTTATCTACATTTTTTTTTGTTACAGTTGAAAGTATGTAAAAAAAAAAGTAGATCTACTTTTGTAGCACTACGAATTTGAACGCCGATTTGTTTGGACCGTTTAAGGGTTAATTAAGAATTCAGTCAATCCTCATTACCACCCACCCTCCTCTCTTCACCAACTAGCCTGTCTTTAAGTTGATGTACATGTTATGAACCTGTGACTACATATATCCCTCTCTTTTTCTATCTTCTTTCTTAGGAATGCTAGTATAAACCAGAGATATGGATTAAAACAAGTAGGTACTACCGTTCTGCCAAGTGAGTGTAAAACGAAAGCTTGTAATTGTTTTACATGATGGTAGAATTGCTGGTGTCCTTTTTTCTGTTTCATGAACATGCAAGATTTCAAGTATGTCTTGCTACTTCTACTTACACTTAGGTCACACTACACATACATGTACAAGCATATATATATATATACCCCTCTGGGTTTTCTTCTATTTTCTTTCTAGTTCTTGTTCTTGTCTATTTCCTCTTTTCTCCATGGGGAAGTGGAACAGAATTCTTCCTCCGTAAGCCATGTGTGTTGTAAGAGGCGACTAAAATGACGGGAGCAAGGGGCTAGTAACCCTTTCTCCTGTATATATTACTAAATTTAAAAGGTGAAACTTTCGTTTTTTCTTTTGGGCCACCCCGCCTCAGTGGGATACGGCTGGTGTGTTGAAAGAAAGAAAGATTCTGAATTATTGGTAAAAATGCGGTTATCACATAAGAACAAACAGGCCTTTACCAAATCTGTATAGAACGAAGGATGCCTATATTTTTTTTTTTTTTCAAATCTTAATTTGATTTAGCTCCATTTTGCTTTTGACTACTACAGTAAAACCTCTTGGGTTACATGTATTGGTTTAGTGTTTGATATACTGTACCACATTCATATTCAACATAGGTACATAGTAGGTTGGTAGACAGAAACCACCCAGGGACGTACTACTGTCCTGCCACGTGAGTGTAAAGTGGAACCCTGTAATTGTCTTGCATAATGGTAGGATTGCTGGTGCCTTTTTTTTTTTTTTTTTTTTTTTTTTTTTTGGTCTCATAAACGTGCAAGATTTCAAGTAAGTCTTGCTACTTCTACTTACACTTAGATCACACCACACCATGCATGTACAAGCATATATACAGCCACTCCTCACTTAGCAACATACTCGTTTACCAACGACTTGGACTTACAATGGGCTCTCTGACCAGTATGCATACCTAAATAATGTATATTAGAGCTGATTTCCTCTGTTCTTTTTATTACAATATATGGTACACTACTGTATAAACATTTAAAAATATATGACAAAATGTTATAAATGGTACAAAGATGGTGTTAAAACAATATCAAAAATGGTTGATACAAACCCACTACCATTATAGTATGCTCCTTGCTTAGCGATGAATTCGTTTGCTGATGTGGTCTTAGGAATGGAGCTCCGTCATTAGGTGAGACACTGTATACACACCCCTTTGGGTTTTTTCTATTTTCTTACTAGTTCTTGTTTTTCCTCTTATTTCCATGGGAAAGTGGAACAGAATTCTTCCCCCGTAAGCCATACATGTCGTAAGAAATAACTAAAATGCCAGGAGCAAGGGGCAAGTACCCCCTTTGGCTATATATGTTACTAAATTTAAAAAGAAACTTTTGTTTTTCTTTTTGGGTCACACTGCCTCGGTGTGATATGGCTGGTTTGTTGAAAGAAGATTCATATTACAATTTATTTGTAAGATTTATAACTTTGCTAATTTGACTAGAGTTGGGGAAGACTTTTAAATCAGTGTCTCCTCCCTCCCTAGGTAGCAGCAATTGCTTTAGGGCATGGCTCAGTTTGGCTTCTTGATGTAAATGTGCAACTACACTCTCATTTGCCTTGTGGATGTGTCCCGTACCATGAGTATGGGACACTTATGGTATCGACTGATAACAGGCCACAGGAAATTCCTCCCCCTCCCCCCTCACATTTGTGACCTAGTAAGGCCACAAACCAATCTCTTCACATTTCTATAGCAAGAAGTAAGAGGAACAAGGAATTTAACCCTTTGACTGTTGCGGCCATATATATACGTCTTACGAGGTACCGTGTTTGACGTATATATACTCATAAATTCTAGCGGCTTCAAATCAAGCAGAAGAAAGCTGGTAGGCCCACATGTGAGAGAATGGGTCTGTGTGGTCAGTGTGCACCATATAAAAAAAATCCTGGAGCACACAGTGCATAATGAGAAAAAAAAAACTCCGAACGTTTTTTTTTAATTAAAATGCCGAATTTGTGGTCTATTTTCATATAGTATTTATGGTTGTATTCTCGTTTTTTTGTTCTCATTTGATAGAATGGAAAACATATTATAGAAATAGAGGTGATTTTGATTGATTTTACTATAAAAAGAACCTAGAAATGGAGCTCAAAGTAGGGGAAATGTTTGATTTTTGCCAATGTTCAAAAGTAAACAAATGATGCCATTATCCAATAAATGTCCAACTAGCCATTCTAATATGCAGTCATGAATGGGTTGATGTTATTTATACAATTATTACAGTATTGCAGTAGTCTGCATAATAGTAAGTCTTCTATTTTTTGTTTGAATAAAAATTCAAAATAGAAAGCAAGAGTAATATCAGAGGGGCCTGAAGACATGACTGATGAGCAAAGAAAATGTTATTTTAGAGCCAGGAATGTCTGCATTGTTCATTCTGGACCTTATTTTGAAATTGTCATATTTTTTAGTTTTCGTGAAATTGGCCAAATTGCAAATTTCTGACCACATTATTAGGTAGTTGAAATCGGTAAATGGGCAGTTTCTTGTACTCAATCGATAGAAAAAATAGAGTTCTAAAGAAATTGTTATGAGTTTGGGTGACTGGAACAATGGAATTAGCCGAAAATAGGGCTCAAAGTGGGCGAAATCGCCGATTTGTAAACAGCGCCGAGGTCACTAACTTCGCGAGAGCATAATTCCGTCAGTTTTCCATCAAATTTCGTTTTTTTGGTGTCATTACAATCGGGAAAAGATTCTCTATCATTTCATAAGAATTTTTTTTTTTGGGGGGGGGGGGGATTTTGCGACACCAGGAGACACTTCAGGATTGGGGGTTGCAGGAATGGCCGCTGTGGTGTCCCTGTACACCCCAACAACAATAGCCATCGCCACACTATCACTAGCCACATACGTAATGACATATTCATTCTAGTGTATATATCATGTTTCTATGTTATTAATACAGTGGACCCCCAGTATTCGATATTAATCCGTTCCTGAGAGCTCATCGAATACCGATAATATCGAAAACCGAATCAATTTTCCTCATAAGAAATAATGGAAACCAAATTAGTCCTTGCAAGACACCCAAAAGTATGAAAAAACAAATTTTTACTACATGGAATATTAAGTTTAATGCAATAGAATAATAACAATAAAATAATTGACACTTACCTTTAATGAAGATCTGGTGATGATTGATGGGATGGGAGGAGGGGAGAGGTGTTAGTGTTTAGAAGGGGAATCCCCTTCCATTAGGACTTGAGGTAGCAAGTCCTTTTCCGGGGTTACTTCCTTTCTTCTTTTAATGCCACTAGGACCAGCTTCAGAGTCACTGGATTTCTGTCGCACATATCTGTCCATAGTGGCCTGTACCTCCCGTTCCTTTATGACATCCCTAAAGTGTTTCACAACATTGTTAGTGTAATAGTCTGTCACCAGCACGGCTTGCAATAGCTGTGTTAGGGTGGTTGTCATCAAAAAAGGTTTGCACTTTAAGCCACATTGCACACATTTCCTTAATCTTTGAAGTAGGCAACTTCTTCAATTTCTCTATCCCCTCCTCCGAAGCAGTTTCCTCAGGTCTGGCCTCTTGCTGTTCAAGATGATCTAGCAGCTCATCAGTGGTTAGTTCTTCACTGTCCTCCTCCACCAACTCTTCCACATTCTCCCCACTAACCTCCAACCCCAAGGACTTCCCCAATGCCACAATGGATTCCTCAACTGGCATAGGATTCTCAGGGTTAGCCTCAAATCCTTCAAAATCCCTTTTGTCTACACATTCTGGCCACAGTTTTTTTCCAAGCAGAGTTCAAGGTCCTCTTAGTCACTCCCTCCCAAGCCGTACCTATCAGGTTTATACAATTGAGGATATTAACCCTTTGACTGTCGCAACCCCCAATCCTGAGGTGTTTCCTGGTGTCGCAAAATTTAAAAAAAAAAATTATTTTTTCTTATGAAATGATAGAGAATCTTTTCCCGATTGTAATGACACCAAAAAAAACGAAATTTGATGGAAAACTGACAGAATTATGCTCTCGCGAAGTTAGCGACCTCGGCGCTGTTTACAAATCGGCGATTTCGCCCACTTTGAGCCCTATTTTCGGCTAATTCCATTGTTCCAGTCTCCCAAACTCATAGCTATTTCTTTAGAACTCCATTTTTTTCTATCGATTGAGTACAAGAAACTGCCCATTTACCGATTTCAACTACCTAATAATGTGGTCAGAAATTTGCAATTTGGCCAATTTCACGAAAACTAAAAAATATGACAATTTCAAAATAAGGTCTACAATGAACAATGCAGACATTCCTGGCTCTAAAATAACATTTTCTTTGCTCATCAGTCATGTCTCCAGGCCCCTCTGATATTACTCTTGCTTTCTATTTTGAATTTTTGTTCAAACAAAAAATAGAAGACTTACTATTATGCAGACTACTGCAATACTGTAATAATTGTATAAATAACATCAACCCATTCATGACTGCATATTAGAATGGCTAATTGGACATTTATTGGGCAATGGCACCATTTGTTTACTTTTGAACATTGGCAAAAATCAAACATTTCCCCTACTTTGAGCTCCAGTTCTAGGTTCTTTTTATAGTAAAATCAATCAAAATCACCTCTATTTCTATAATATGTTTTCCATTCTATCAAATGAGACCAAGAAAACGAGAATACAACCATAAATACTATACGAAAATAGACCACAAAGTCGGCATTTTAATTAAAAAAACGGTCGGAGTTGTTTTTTTCTCATTATGCACTGCGTGCTCCAGGATTTTTTTTATATGGTGCACACTGACCACACAGACCCATTCTCTCACATGTGGGCCTACCAGCTTTCTCCTGCTTGATTTGAAGCCGCTAGAATTTATGAGTATATATATGTCAAACACGGTACCTCATAAGACGTATATATACGGCCGCGACAGTCAAAGGGTTAAAGTGATCCTTCCAAAACTCTTTTAGTCAGTTGAGTTTCTGTGGTCACTATAAAGCACTTTTGAAACATAGCTTTTGTGTACAGTTTCTTGAAGTTGGAAATGACCTGCTGGTCCATGGGCTGCAGGAGAGGAGTGGTATTAGGAGGCAAAAAACTTGACCTTAATGAAGCTCATGTCCCCAGAAAGTCGCTCTGACAAGTCTGTAGGATGACCAGGGGCATGTCTAATACCAGGAGGCACTTAAGGTCTAATTTCTTTTCAGTTAGGTAATTTTTCACAGTGGGGGCAAATGTTTGGTGTAACCAGTCATAGAAAAAGTCCCTAGTGACCCATGCCTTACTGTTTGCCCTCCACAACACACACAAATTAGCCTTGAGGACATTGTTTTTCCTGAACACTCTGGGAGTTTCAGAGTGATACACCAATGAAGGCTTCACTTTGCAATCACCACTAGCATTGGCACACGTCAACAGAGTAAGCCTGTCTTTCATAGGCTTATGTCCTGAGAGTGCCTTTTCCTCCTCAGTAATGTAGGTCCTGCTTGGCATTTTCTTCCAAAACAGGCCTGTTTCGCCACAATTAAACACTTGTTCAGGTTTCAGTCCTTCACTGTCTATGTAATCCTTGAATTCCTTCACATATTTTTCAGCTGCTTTTTGGTCCGAACTAGCAGCCTCACCATGCCTAATCACACTATGTATGCCACTACGATTCTTAAATCTTTCAAACCAACCTTTGCTGGCCTTAAATTCACTCGCATCACCGCTATTTGCAGGCAATTTCTTTACCAAATCGTCATGCAACTGCCTAGCCTTTTCACAAATGATTGCTTGAGAGATGCTATCTCCTGCTATCTGTTTTTCATTTATCCACACCAATAACAATCTCTCAGCATTTTCTAACACTTGCGGTCGCTGTTTCGTAATCACAGTTGCACCTTTTGCAAGAACAGCTTCCTTGATTGCCGTTTTCCTGGTCACTATAGTAGAGATGGTTGATTGGAGTTTATTATACAACCTAGCCAGCTCCGACACACGCACTCCACTTTCGTACTTTGCAATTATCTCTTTCTTCATTTCATAAGTCATTAGCGACTTTTTTCTTGAAGGGTTGGCACTAGAAGCTTTCTTGGGGTCCATGGTGACTTATTTTGCAGAAACAAGCACCAAACACAGTGATAATATGGATATGGAATGTACCGAATGTATCCTTAGATGCGCGCACACTGGCTGGCTTGTAAACACTGGCACACATGGGGCAGTTCAGGCCACATGTGGACACATCTCATACGAATCGTATCGAATACCGGGTTTTCAATCGAATACTGAGGAAATTTTTTTGCGATATAATGTATCGAATACCGGATTTATCGAATACCGATGCCATCGAATACCGAGGGTCCACTGTATTGTTTATTATGTCATATTAGATGAATTATGATAGAAAAATAAGCCGTAGAGTTGATATTAGGGAAATATTGAAGTATTTTGTCGTGCCTGGAATTCCACTGGAACTGATTAATTCCATTTCAATTAATTTAATTGAGGAAAACTGACTAAACAAATGAGCAAATCGAGATGCAAGCAAGGCCACGGAATGGGTTAAACTCATAAGTAGAGGTCCCAGTGTATATTTAATTTCATATTTAGTCTAAATCTCAGCTTGTATTATAGGTAATACATGTATAACTTAGCGAGCTGTGAGACATTAGATAAACAGCTAAAGTTCATTCCAGTTTTGCAGCTTTTTCATTAACATTTCTTTTTTCTTTCAGATTGACATCATGTGTAATGATGAGATGTTAGGCAAGGACCACACTCTTAAGTTTGTTCAGGTTACCCGATGGCGATTTCGCAGTCCTCCTCTCAAGCTTTGTTACCGGCCCAGGATTGATATTTAGTTTTCTGTCCCTGCCTTCTTGGAACACTGTGAGAGTCTGTGCAAAGACTTCCTGGAAATGGGATATAATTTGATGAAACATTCAGATTTAATTCTTTTGGATAAGAATGGTAATATTTTAGAAGTTATTATATAAACAGAGTATACTGTACATTGAACTCCCATTGATCCCAATAAACTAGGGTGTGACTACTTTGGTCATCTGGGAAATTTTAGTTCAATGAGGCTTCATAATTTTTGTTTGGCTTGACAATACACGTTTTCAATAGTGTAAACAAAAGAATGCTTATTATTTCTTATTTTTATATTAAAATCACATGGAAAACATTAAATTTTTATGTAAAATTAAAATAAATTATTTATAAGCAGTATTTAATAAAATAGGCATAACAAATGACAACACTTTGAAATAACTACTAAGATTATTTTCAGTTATAAATATTGCAGTATATCACCATTTGATGTAATTTTGGCAAAGTAAGGTTGCAGTTATTAATACAGCATAAAAGGTATTGATCAACTGTAATTGATCAGGTTTGATAGGGAGGCAAGAGGCCTGCAACATGCCTCTGCCAAGATATTTCTACGTGACTAAAAATTATAATTTAAGGACTTTAAAATAATTTTTGTGAATTCAGTGCTAATTATAAACTTGCATTTAATGCATGGAATATATTTTTTTATAAACTCCATTTCACCTTCAAGGCTTGAGGGGTCTCAAGGTTATGTACCATCTGCATTGATAGTTCCAAGGAAATGTATTCATACTGTGTATTTCATAGATCTTCATGCTTATTATTTTAGACCCTTCAAAGTGGGTGCCTTGATGCTAGTGAGAGGCTCTTTATCTGAGAAATCAACTGATCTCTCCAATGGGTCAAATTCTGATTACCCCTTGTTTCCCAGGCACTGTACAACTCTTTTTGCTTGGCTATTATAATTACTTTTTAAGCATTGTGTAACTAATGTGTTTTATGTACAATACGGCAATAAATTTTTTTTTATATGAATGTGCAGAGTTAAGACCTGTGTTCTTGAGTAGCAAAGTGACTAGGTCCTTGCATGTAAACAAAACCCCATGCTCTGCTAAGATATTATGCTTTTGTATTTTAACCCTTTGAGGGTTTCGGACGTACTAGTACGGCTTACGACCCAGGGTTTTTGACGTACTAGTACGCCTAAATTCTAGTGCCCTCAAATCTAGTGGGAGAAAGCTGGTAGGCCTTCATATGAAAGAATGGGTCTATGTGGTCAGTGTGCACAGTCTAAAAAAAATCCTGCAGCACACAGTGCATAATGAGAAAAAAAAACTTTTACCGTTTTTTTGGAATAAAACAGCGACTTTGCACTGTATTTTCGTATGGTATTTATTGTTGTATTCTAGTTTTCTTGGTCTCATTTTATAGAATGGAAGACATATTACAGAAATTGAGATGATTTTGACTGGTTTTACAATGAAAGGTACCTTGAAATTGAGCTCAAAGTAGCAGAAATGTTCGATTTTTACCAAATTTCAAAAGTAAACAAATCGTGCCAAGCGTCCAATACACATCAACTGGTGAGTCTAATATTCTTTCACAAGTGCGCCAATAATATTTATACCATTTTTTACACTAATGCAGTAGTCTGCATAACAGTAAATCTTATATTTTTTGTGAGAATAAAAATTCAAAGTGGAAAGCAAAAGAATATAAGAGGGGCCTTGAGACGTGACTAATGACCAGAGGAAATGTCATTTTAGTGCCAGGAATGTCTTGTTTATTCTGGACCCTATTCGGAAATTGGCGTCTTTTGAAATTTGTGTGAAATTGGCAAAATTGCTAAATTCTGACCACTGTACTGGATAGTTGAATTTCATAAATGGGTGGTTTCTTGCACCCATTCGATAGAAAAAATGGAGTTCTAGCGAAATATTCATGTTTTTTGTCGACTAGTACAGTGGAATTGGCCGAAAATGGGGCTCAAAGTGGGCAAAATCGCCGATGCGTAAACATCGCTGAGACCGCTAACTTCGCGAGAGCATAATTCCGTAAGTTTTCCATCAAATTTCAAACTTTTGGTGTCCTTATGATCGGGAAAATATTCTCTATCTTTTCATAAGAGAAAATTATTATTATTTTTTTTTTAAATTTGGCCGACCCTGAGAACGAGTTTCGGAGAGGGCCTGCCGACCCTCAAAGGGTTAACAAAGCTCTAAAATGGTTTGTGGAACCAAAGTGCTTTACAACTTACTGGTTTCAAGAGTTTTAAGACTCAGGCTTTATTTAGCAATATTTACAAAATTACTTTAAATTAGCACAGTGTGTGTGGTTTGGGAAGGGGATATAATCTTGTGGACAAATAATCTTTCATGGTCCTACACAATTAATAGTTACTGAGAATCATTTGCACGTAACATCTGCCAAATCATCTTTACACGGTCAATAAAGAGGCGCCCACAACAGTGTATATTTTAATTACAATACATCAATCGCATCTTTTCATAATTTTGCTTAAAAATAAAATTCCATCAGACATTTTCAGGAGAGAGACTTTAAGCATAAGAACCCTGGCAGGACTAAGGAATTGCTTATTTAGGAATTTCAAACTCCAAAATTTGTGAGCTTTGTAACTTAGGAGCTTTATAATTCATTAACTTAGTACAGTGGAACCTCAAATATCGAACTTTCTTCAGTCCAGAAGGCTGTTCGAGTGCCTTTACTGAATGAATTTATTCCCATCAGGAATAATGTAAATTAGATTAGTCCATTTCAGACCCTCAAAAATACACTTATAAAAGCACTTACAAAAATACACTTACATAATTGGTTGTGTTCTCCATGGGGAAGTGGAACAGAATTCTTCCTCCGTAAGCCATGCGTGTTGTAAAAGGCAACTAAAATGCCAGGAGCAAGGGGCTAGTAACCCCTTCTCCTGTATATATTACTAAATGTAAAAGGAGAAACTTTCGTTTTTTCCTTTTGGGCCACCCCGCCTTGGTGGGATACGGCCAGTGTGTTGAAAGAAATTGGTTGTGTTGGGAGCAGTTCGATTTTTGAGGTTCCACTGTAATTTATAAGTTTCATAAATCAGTTACACCACACACTTTGGCCAGGCTGAAGCCAGAGCCAGCAGGAAAAATAACACACGTCCACTCCCTCGAAAAAAAAAAAAAAGTTACTCTTGTGTGATAATACAACAGGGAAGTAAATGGCAAAAGACTTGCTCGTACATCCTCCCTCAATTTATTAGCCAAATAAATACTACTATGCTTTGCATAACAGTGTGAGGAATCTCAAGAATATGTCGTGTGCTTGGGCAGTTAGCTGGTGTCGTGGCAGAGCCTCAGTGAGGACATGCTAACCTCCACACTAACATTCTCAGTTAAACACTTATTCTATTATTAGTCGTTAATGTCTTCAACAGGTGTAGAAATACAGCTAAAGTAGACAAATCAGCCTTGATGATACAGGAATATATATAACTACAGTAATTATGAAGTATGATACCTGGTTAATAAACTTTGTGGTTAATTATCACAATAAAGTTGTATTCTACTGAACTTTCGTGGATTCTTTGTTAATGCACAATATTTTATACAGACGTTTTATATAAATTAAGTATTCGTAAGTTATACAAGTTATGAAAACTATTTTTTTTTATAAAGATCCTACAGTATATTCAGAGGGTGACTACGTTGCAGGGATACTCAAGATGCAACATTAAGAGCACACATGCACAGACAGACAGACACACATGCACACAGTTCCTTTGCAGTGAAATTGCAAAAATTATACCTGTGTGGGGTCATTCAGAGCAAGGAGTGGTAGAGACACTAACCTCCACTTGCAAAGTGTGACACAGAAACTGCACTCTCACTGTCAAGCACATTATCCCTATTGTTCATTTGTAGAACAAACTGCATTTGTAACACCTTAATTTATGCCATGTGATCAACACTTTCTTCAAAAAGTATGGAGCAATTAAATATTGTCTTACCATATTAGAGAACTGGTTGGCATGCAGGCAGACTTCAGCCCACATGTATTATAATCCAGAGTGACACTGTTAACACTACCCACAATTTTGTTATTCATCATCAGACCATCACATTTGTATATATCACCACTGGTATCACTTTCACTATTGTGTTTTCTACACATGATTGTGCTATGATGTGCACTTTGTTACATAACCCAGGAAGTTCCAGTCATGTCTTGCTATGACACTTCACTAATCACCCAGGAGGCTCCAGCCATGGCTTGCTGTTATGCAATTCCTTATATCACTTGGGAGGGTCCATTCATGGTATGCACTTCATTATTTCACTTAATAGGATTTGACCAAATCTTGCTATGATGTGCACTTTTTTAAGTCACCCTGGAGGGTGCACAATTTTATCGCCACAATATGCACTTCGTTGCATCACCCAGGAGGATCCAGCCATGTCTCATTATCACACATTTTGGGAGTTTTCAGATGTGCTTCTGCTACTTTTATAATTTTTGTCTACTTTTTTGTTTACTTCCTCAAAGCATAATAAATGCTGTAAATATCATCACTGGTATCACTATGAAAGTTGCCTGGAATAATACAGTATTACACAATAACACCAGTATTATCTTGTAAATTTCTTCTTCCTTGTTATGATGCCCACTTTCTTACAAGCAAATTTCTGGTTAAGTACAATGCAGGTTTTCAACTGGATGTAAGTTTAACATACAGTACCAGTGAAGATATTTACCTGGTGTAACATACATCAGATCTTGCTCAAATAAATCCTGCAATAAGTAAATTGTTTATTTCCATAGTAACCCCCTTCCACAAGTAGTTGTGGATGTAGTTTATACTTTAATAATCAGCACTGTATGACCCTTATGAGTTTAATGCTTAGTTATGATTGTAATAATATATAGTTTAATAAGATAATAAATTTATCCCATGATGAACAGAATGTTGCCTACTATTTTCATTTAGACAGGCAAATGGCTTCTGATAATTGCTTTTTTTTTTTTCTATAGTGCAGTGACCAGTAATGACTGAACTAAGAAAGGAAAAATGTTCTGGATAAGGAAAATTCCAGATCAGCACAAAATTATCTGGTAAATGTGTTTAATTACCTGGATAGAACATGTAGTTTGTAATTTTGTTAACATATTTCAGTGTATTTCATCTGAAAACAACTTAAAAAAAAATCATTATGGATCTCCTTAAAAAAAAACAAAATTACTGTAATGTACTTGATTTTCACATACTGTAAGTGGGCCATGCATGCATAAAATTAACATGCACCAAAATGAGTGTGATTAAAAATGGCAAATTACTGATTATAAAATTCATCTAAAAATTAATAATTTTTTAATTTGCACTAAATGAGCCCACATCACATTCATAAAATTACTGTATTAAAAAGATAAATGAATTTGACAAAGTAGAAAAAATTGACAAATATAGCTTCACCTACCTTGGCTGCAATTGGTCGTGAAGTAACAATAAGATGCCACCAGTGTCACCTTCCACTTCACTCTTATAAAAAAATTATTTTAAACACAGCATTTTTTGCCAGTAACTTCAGATAATGGCAATTTTTTTGCATTTCGATTTTGCCAGAGGAATACTGTGGCCAGCCACGAGTCATTTTTAGTTTTCCATCAGTTCTCCCAGGGTTTAGCACTTAAGATTGTGATAGTAGCAATCAGTTCTTCCAAAAATTCTTCTCTGCCTCTGAAAAAAAAAACCTTCATTTAAAATATCAAAAAGTATGAGGACCCCAATGTAAAAAGAGTCACACTGACTGTGTTTAAAATCCTAGATTGAATTTTATTTAATTTGCTATATAAAGCAACTTGTGGCTTAGCGCTTCTTTTTGATTATAATAATAATAATAATAAGAGTTTCAAATTTTTTTGAAGTCCTATATAAAAAACTTGCTGCATACCCATGGAGCTTTACACATGCTGAAAAATTCTTTCAAGTTTCTTTCTGAGCTTTTTAAACTATACACAATTGTTCGATTAAATTCATACTATATAATGTAGGTAATTACTGTGTATATACCAGGGGTCCCCCAAACTCTACAGCTCAGTGACCCCTTCATGAAGTTTCAGATTGTTCATCGACCCCAAACATTTATTATATGAAAATCATTTAATACATAGTACTTTAACTAATAGTGTGTAAAGAAAGCAAGTTGCAAGTAACATAGATAAGAGTAAGGTGATGAGGGTATCAAATAAGTTAGGTAAAGAAGAATTGGATATCACATTGGAGGGAGAGAGTATGGAAGAAGTGGATGTCTTCATATAAGGTGGAACCTTGGTTTTTGTTTGCCCTGGTTTTCATCAAATTCGGTTTTCAACACCTTTTTTCATCAAAATTTGTCCCAGTTTTCATTCATCACCTCGGTTTTAGTCAAGTTGACACTGGTCCGCCATACCGAACATGTCCACCCATGCCTACACAAAGCATCCCACGAATTCTGAGTCAGTCTGGCTTTGTTTCTGTCAGTAGAGGGTGGTAGTGACGCTGGTAGAAGGTGGTAGTGGTTGCGATGGTGGTAGAGGGTGGTGGTGGTTGTGATGGTAGTAGAAGGTGGTAGTGATTGTAGTAGAGGGTTAGTGGTAGTGATTGTGGTAAAGGGTGGTAGTGGTTGTGATGGTGGTAGAGGGTGGTAGAGATACTCTCCTCCCTTTCCCCTCTTCTCTGTCTTCCATATGCCAACAAGAGTCATCAATAAAGGTAACAGTGATGTTAAATGTTCATTTATCCATTTCATTAATCCTTTATATTTATTTCTCATTGTTTTCTGTATGTAAAACTATATTTATTCTCTACAAAATGTATTTTTTGTTAATACGTACTTTTGGGTGTCTGGAATGGATTAATTGGATTTATATTATTTCATATGGGAAAAATTACTTCAGTTTTCGTTTAATTCGGTTTTCGATAGACTTTCTGGAACAAATTAATGACAAAAACTGAGGTTCCACTGCATATGGGAGTAGATATGTCAGCAGGTGGGGGTTTATGAAAGACGAGGTTAACCATAGAATTGAAGAAAAAAAGGTGAGTGGTGCATTGAGGTAGCTGTGGAGACAAACGTTATCCATGGAGGCAAAGAAGGGAATGTACGCGAGTATAGTGGTACCAACACTCTTATATGGGTGTGAAGCATGAGTTGTGAATGCTGCAGCAAAAAAGTGGCTGGAGGCAGTGGAGATGTCGTGTCTAAGGGCAATGTGTGTGATGTAAATATTATGCAGAGAATTCGCGGTGTGGAAATTAGGAGGCGTTTAGTTACTAAAAGTATTGTTCAGAGGGCTGAAGAAGGGTTATTGAGGTGGTTTGGTCATTTAGATAGGAAGGAGAAAAATAGAATGACTTGGAGGGTGTATAGATCTGTAGTGGAGGGGAGGAGGGGTAGGGGGTCATCCTAGGAAAGGATGGAGGAAGGAGAGTAAAGAGGTTTTGTGTGCAAGGGGCCCTTTACATGCAGCAGGCATGTGTACATGGTAGCAGAGCAGGAGATGCACAAATTAACATTAAGATCGACAACACTCTAATTGCCAGACATAATGAGGGCAAATTCCTAGGCCTATACCTTGACAACAACCTGAATTTCAGCACCCATATCCAACACATAACCAAAAAAGTATCCAAAATGGTTGGGATCCTCTTCAAGATACGATACTACGTGCCGCAAAATGCCCTTCTCACACTATGCCACTCACTTATTTATCCATACCTCACCTATGCTATTTGTGCTTGGGGATCAACTGCAGCAACACATCTAAAGCCAATAATAACCCAACAAAAAGCTGCAGTAAGAATAATCACTAAATCCCATCCCTGGCAACACACACCCCCCACTTTTCATAGATCTAAACTTACTCCCTGTTCAGTACATCCACACTTACTACTGTGCGATCTACATCTACAGGACCTTAAACTCCAATATCAACCTTGACCTAAAATGCTTTCTTGATAGTTGTGACAGAACCCACAGGCATAACACCAGACACAAACATCTCTACGACATTCCCCATGTCTGACTAAACCTTGACAATAATTCAATGTATGTCAAAGGCCCTAAAATCTGGAACACCCTACCTGAGAACTCTAGAACTGCAGACACATTCATCACCTTCAAAACTACCATTAGAAAACATCTTATCTCTCTGATACACCCCGTCAACTAACTACACGGATACCACCTGGTGGTTCACACTTACACTCACTCACCCATTTGACCATAAACAGAAATATTAATCTCAATCTTAAAATAATGAATCTTGTGATACTCCATTACTGAAACTATTTACTGTGCCAAAACAAAAGCATTCACATTGCTAAACTCACAATCTCGTATTTAGTCACTTAGCCATAATACCAACTTATCTCATAATTTGTAATATTTTAAAATTAAGATTTAAACTAAGTCTGCCCGAAATGCCTAGCCATGCTAGGTGTTCTAGTGGTACACTCTGTAATCATTATTTTACTACATGTAAACCATACAATAACCAAATTCTGTAAACTCAGCATTGTAATCCTTATAGAGAATAAACTTTGAATTGAATTGAATTGAATAGTGGGTTTAGCATTTAGTTTTGATTGCAATAATAATGGACAGCGACCTATACTGTAAACTTGGCCACCTGACAAATAGAAAGGGGCAATGAGTCATCCCAGTGTTCAAGGGTATATACACCAGGAGACTGATTGGCTGGTTATTTGCGCTTAAGATTGTCGACTACTGAAAGGATCATTAAGGCTGCATACCGATTATTCATCACCAGTCAAGAATACTTTAATCCTTAAAATAAGAATTAAAATTAGCTCAGTGTACACTGAAAGTCATATATTAATGGTATGCAGTACTGATAAGTTGATCATACACTGAGACTAAGTGTCTATATCCTGATGATGAAGAGGTGTACATCTCTCTATATATGTACATTATTAAGAGTAATTTAATCCCTATTTTAGAGATTAAATTATCAGTGGCTATAGATGAATAAGTTATTTGCAGTCTTAATAACTCGTGTAGTTGACAGGTCTTAAGTCCCATTAACCAACCAATCATCCCGGCGCTCGGGTTGAGACCCAAAGTCGGGGTTGAGCCAAGTTTTGAGAACTCATCATAAATCTCCCCTCAAGGAAGGTTCCTTGATGTTGGTGAGGGGCTCTTGATTTAGGGAATTGGATCTGTGCTCCAGTTCCCCGAATTAAGCCTGAATGTCTTCCACATCCACCCCCCCCCCCAGGCGCTGTATAATCCTCCGGGTTTAGCGCTTCCCCCTTGATTATAATAATAATAATAATCATAAATCTTGGTTAAAAAAGACACATGAGCAAACACTAATAATAATAATAATAATACATAAAAATATATTATCTTTATTTACTACAAGTACATGTACAAGGTATACAGGCCTAGCTGACATCAAAGACATACTACTATACAGAAAGCCGCTTGTTACGCAGAACATTTCGGGCAAATTAGGTCAGTTTTGTCCCAGGATGCGACCCACACCAGTCGGTTAACTCCCAGGTGCCCATTTTATTGATGGGGAACATAGACAACCGGAGTAAAGAAACACGCCCAAAGTTTCTACCCTTGCCGGGAATCAAACCTGGATGTGGAAAATTGCATTTATCTGAATGTAACTCATTATGTACATAACAGTAAATGATAGCAAAGATAATTATTATTTATCAGAGTTACATAGACAAGTAGGAATTTGGGACACCTAGGTCGCAAAAATGTCCCCCTTCGATACCTACCACTGTCATATCCACAAGTTGCTCTGGACCTATTAATTAAATGAAATATACATACACCAGGAATACTGATAAATATATAAATTTGTGGACTGTATATTAAAAATAATAAATGGTTATATATATACACAATTACATAACAGAAGGAAAATATATCTTAATATCACTCACCAATTTGACTGGAGATTAATGTGTATCATACTCAGAAAACCTCACTCTAACTAAATCTATGATAATAATGCTGGCCAGAATTACACACAAATCTAGAGAGCTTATCTGAGGTTCCTGGAGCTGTCTTGTCCAGTCGTCTGATATCTCAAGTTATGCACATCCACCAATTTCGCCTCCTATTTGAGAGGTGTCAACACAATTTTAACCTCTAGAGCACGAAAAATTCTTCCCATTACACCAACGTTGTATCCAAATTCAAAACCAAGATGGTGAGTCTCCTCCCCAGCCGCAGGTTTCCCATTTTCAATAACATACTTCTTTTAAAAATACAATATAGGGCATCTATTTACCTATAAATTACCGTATTTCCGGAAAATATATACAGTATTTTCCACACTGCGGCCGGCCGGAGTTCGTTGCTAAACGACTCAAATGGCTCATTTGACAATGGTGAAGGACCTGGGTACATATAGTATCTGGCATCCACACGGCGACATATTACACAAGATTTAATCACCCTTTTTACACTGCCATCCTTGTGGAATCCAGAAAGTTTCCCTAATACTATTTAAGGTATCTTGTACCCCACCATGCATTACATTTTTATGGGTATTTAGAACAATCAAATTTGTTAGATGATGAGTTTTGGGCAGTAAGATAGGGTGTTTAGCATAATCACCCAATTCAGCATTTTGTAACCTACCTCTGCACCTAATTACACTTCTCTAAATACAGCCCCAATTTATCTATTATGGAACCTTTCACAATTTTTCTTTCCATCATCAATTTAATCTCATTTCCATAGATTTCTTCCTGTACCCTCTTTATCCAATATTCAAGAGGATGTGAAAACTTATATGAAATATTCATCTTGTTTAGAAATTTAAACACCAACTTAGTTACATTGATTAGTTTGGGTAAAGAGGAATACCTATTTATATCAATGGCTAATGAAGGACAAACTATTGGAGCGGTGGTCACAGTAATTTCAACAGGAGCAATATACACTTTTTGTACAGGCCAATTAGCTTTATTTACCAACCAGCTCGGTCCTTTAAACCATGATACAGCATTTACAAATTTAGCATAAGGTAAACCTCGAGACAAGAAATCAGCTGGATTCTCCTCACCAGGTATATGATTAAATGTTAACATATGCTGACCCAAACTATTATACTTCTCTTGCATCTGATTAATTTCAGCGACTGGAGTTTGGAGTTTACCTGGAGAGAGTTCCGGGGGTCAACGTCCCCGCGGCCCGGTCTGTGACCAGGCCTCCTGGTGGATCAGAGCCTGATCAACCAGGCTGTTACTGCTGGCTGCACGCAAACCAACGTACGAGCCACAGCCCGACTGGTCAGGAACCGACTTTAGGTGCTTGTCCAGTGCCAGCTTGAAGACTGCCAGGGGTCTGTTGGTAATCCCCCTTATGTATGCTGGGAGGCAGTTGAACAGTCTCGGGCCCCTGACACTTATTGTATGGTCTCTTAACGTGCTAGTGACACCCCTGCTTTTCATTGGGGGGATGTTGCATCATCTGCCAAGTCTTTTGCTTTTGTAGTGAGTGATTTTCGTGTGCAAGTTCGGTACGAGTCCCTCTAGGATTTTCCAGGTGTATATAATCATGTATCTCTCCCGCCTGCGTTCCAGGGAATACAGGTTTAGGAACCTCAAGCGCTCCCAGTAATTGAGGTGTTTTATCTCCGTTATGCGCGCCGTGAAGGTTCTCTGTATTTTTTCTAGGTCAGCAATTTCACCTGCCTTGAAAGGTGCTGTTAGTGTGCAGCAATATTCCAGCCTAGATAGAACAAGTGACCTGAAGAGTGTCATCATGGGCTTGGCCTCCCTAGTTTTGAAGGTTCTCATTATCCATCCTGTCATTTTTCTAGCAGATGCGATTGATACAATGTTATGGTCCTTGAAGGTGAGATCCTCCGACATGATCACTCCCAGGTGTTTGATGTTGGTGTTTCGCTCTATTTTGTGGCCAGAATTAGTTTTGTACTCTGATGAAGTTTTAATTTCCTCGTGTTTACCATATCTGAGTAATTGTTTTGTACGTTTTGTATGTACACAATTTTACTGTTTCCATTACGAATCCATTGTAAGGATACCTCATTATCAGACCAAATTACAGTGTCGCTAATATTTATCTCCTGCAACTTATTTCTTATATAATTAGCTAATTTGACACCTACATAAATGGCTGTTAATTCCAACTGAGGTAAGGTATGTGATTTAATTGGAGACACTTTAGCCTTAGACATAACAAGAGAAATAACACTATTACATTGAAGGTAAGCAACTGCTCCATATGCCAATTTTGAAGCATCACAAAAAATGTGGAGTACATTTTACCCATTTGGATTGGCCACCTGGCGTGGGAACTCCAACATTGGAATTTTTTCATAATCACCAATTAATTCAATCCACCTGTTAATGAATTCCTCAGGTAGAATTTCATCCCAAGCACATTTAAGTTTCCATGCTTCCTGTATTAATAATTTCCCTCTTATAGTAAGGGGTGACACTAAACCTAGTGGATCAAAACATTTGGAAACTCAGCAAGCAAAACTCTCTTAGTTAATTTATTGGGCATACTCTAATTATTAGGTTTTAACATTAACAAATCTCTCTCAGTATCCCAATTTAAACCCAATACATTACTACATTTTGGCACTTCATCTCCAGGGTAATCTTTACTTATTTTGTCCTTCAATTTGGACGAATTACTATTCCATTCTCTCAGAGGCATATTTGCACTTTGCATTATTTTATTAGCCTCTCCATAAGTCATTAACAGTTCCTCTTCAGTTGACGTTACACCCAGGAAATTGTCCACTTAAAATTGTTTGCTCATTACTTTACTCAATGGACTTCTCGTATATTTAAGGTGTGCATTTATCGTCGCTTGAAGTAGGAACGGACTGGATGTAGCACCAAATAATACGCTCCTAAAGCGAAAGGTTTTCAGAGGGCTAAGTGGGTCAATAGGATTCTCAGGCCATAAGAAGCAGGTACAATCCCGGTCAGCCTCTTGTAAACCCACTCTTAGAAAAGCTTTACTTATGTCAGCCGTAAAGGCATAATTTTTCATCCTGAAATTTAATAAGATATCTCCTAATTTTTCCGTCAACGATGGACCTGTCATCAAACAGTCATTTAAACTAGGTACATTTTTGTTACTCCTGGCACTACAATTAAACACAATTCTCAGAGGAGTGGTCTTAGAATCCTTCTTCACTCCGTGATGTGGCAAATAGTGACCATAAATTTTGGCTTGCTCAGGAGGTACCTCTTCTATAAATTTATTAATTAACTGCTCAGCAATTATATCATTATAGGCAGTTAACAATTCTGGTGTCTTACTCAGTTCGCGGAGCTGAGCCTTTAACTGCCCATATGCCATTCTGTAATTAGTGGGCAATTCTGGATGGTTCAGTCTCCACGGAAGTCGTACCCAGTATTGTCCAGATTCGAATTTTACATCTTTCAGGTACTGCTCCTGAGTAAAAGAATCGTCTGGACTTTCTTCATTTACATTTATTCCAATGCTGTCTAATTCCCACAATTTATGCACTGGCTCAACACCATCCTCTATGGAAGAATTATACTGGGGTACAACTTCATGAGTAAGACACACAGTTATGGTATTTGTAGTTATTGTATTTGCAGTCTTCAAAAGGGTGACACCACATTTCTTTACCATACCCTTTACAAAGGAGGCATAATAGTCACTACCTATCAAAATATTTATTGGGACTACAGAATCATCACTTACACCAGAAGGTGCTAAATTTACATTATGTGAGAGTCTTTCTGTAGCTTTACTAAGTCCTACTGTAGATATTTTCTCTGGAAGTCTATCTACAATTACTGCATTAATACGTTTTTTTCTCATTGCCCAACCAGACAGTTACATAAACGGTGTCATACAATTGAGCCCTTTTATCCGAGAGAAAACCAGATAATTTTAAAGTTGTGGGATCTCCCATCTGTACTTTCATACCATCAAGACATTTACGTTTTATGAAAGTACGCTGGGATCCCTGGTCCAATAATGCAGTTACATTTTTTTGATTTATGCCTTTTATCATCAATTTTTACCTGTAACACAGGTAAGGCAACTTCAGCAAAACTATCATTATTAACATTAGCAGCAATTTTTACATTAGCCACTGTTGTGTCAGGATTGTCAACATTATCATTATTATCAACATTATCATATAGACCTTTACACATGACTATATGGTGTTTTCCTTTGTGACATTGATAACAGTTGTTTAATTTGGCATAACAATCCTTTACATTGTGATTACCCAAACACCTGATACATCTGTCAAGTTCCTCCAATCTTTCAACTTTATCATTCCATGAATTGTATGCATTGCAATTCTTAGAAAAATGAGTACCCTTGCAGAAAAGACAATCTCTCTTTTCTCTGACTGGTTTCTTATTAACTGGGCTACTATTAGGAGGGTACTTATTCTTCTTACCTTGTGGAGAATCATTATTTCTGATTCTTGCTACTTGATATGCACCTATGCAACTACTTTTAGGAAAAGAATTTTGATTATTACCATTGGGATAATTTTTCCCTTTGTGAAACTTGACAGATACCTCAGAGTTATTATGTGTCGCATCTTTAAAATGAGTTAGCTGACTGGTCTGCAACTGCACAATTAATTCTTGTAGACCTTGTCTTATTTCCTCCAGACCAAAATAACCCTTGTGATATTTGTTCGAGAGTCATTCAAGTGTTTTATAGCTTAATTTATTCTGTACCATGGCACTCAATAACCAGTCTGATTCCTTCAGATTATATTTATTACTTAAAGTTTTGAGAGTGCTCTCCAGTTTAACTCTAAACTGCTGTAAACCTTTGTAAGTGTGATCTGGAGATTTTATATTAACAATGATATTCACTAGATCCAACCTACTTTGTTCTATATTACCATAAGTGACCTTCAACAAGTCAACTGCTTCCCTGTAAGAGTCATCTACATTGGGAAAGGCTTGTATCAATATGTGAGCATCTCCTCTTACCTGTCCTTTGAGGTAAAATAATTTAGTTACACAGGCTAGGTCACTCCTGTCATGCACAGCTGCTTTAAAAATTGACCAACATTCCTCCCAATTTTCTCCAGGATTAAACACAGGTAAACAGAATTCTGGGAGTTTTGTCAAAGACATATTATTTGTTGGAGCAAACTGATTAACTGCCTTGTTTACACATTTTAATTTATTCAAGGCCTGACTTTTACAAGAAAGAAGCTTTTCCTCTAATTCATAATACCGATTAATCATGAGATCTACTTCAGTCTCATCTACACAGTTTACTAACAAATCTCCTTCATATTTGTTGTAATATAATTTGTATGAATCATATCTATTACCTAAAGCATCTAAATACAATTTAAAATCATCAGTATTCACAGTTTCTTGATTCATTAATTCCAAGCACTTATTATATGCCTTGGTTACATGAACTTTTCTAGCCTGTATTGATGCTTTCTTTGCTCTATATTCCATATGTTTGTCTTCTATATTAATTTCCTCATTTTCAGCCATGATGTAATGTATTAAATTCAACTTTATTAATAACACTGATTACAACTTACAACACTGATACAACTTACCTCTGAATAAATTCTAGCTACTTGAGCTTAGCAATTACATATAAAAATTATAATATAATTTTAAATGTGCATTAATACAAACCTTTAGCCAAACTTGGCTTATCGAAATTAATATTATACAAATTAATAAATCCTTGCCAGAATTTGGCATAGCAAAATTAATATTATATACATTAATAATCTTTAGCCACACTTTTCTTATCAATTACACATACACTGATATAAATCTTGGCCAGAATTGTCTTACCAAATTAATATTATACAAATACATTAATATAAATCCTAGCCACTTTGGCTTTGCACAATTAATATTATACACATTCATATAATTAGCTACACTTGACTTATCCAAATTAATATTGTAATAATTATAATCCACTACACATTAAGTAAATTTGTGAACTTAACATCCACCTCCTTCTGTCATTTCATATATAATTATTAAGTAATTAACTAATTAATGACTTCACTAATTACCTCCAGTTCAAGAAGGACCAACGGGCAAATTAAATGTGGAAAATTGCATTTACTTGGATGTATAATTATTTACATAACAGTAAATGAACAATGATAACTATTATTTATCAGAGTTACATAGACAAGTAGGAATTTGGGACACCTAGGTCGCAAAAATGTCCCCCTTTGATACCTACCACTGTCATATCCACAAGTTGCTCTGGACATGTTAATTAAATGAAATATACATACACCAGGAATACTGGTAAATACATAAATTTGTGGACTGTATATTAAAAATAATAAATGGTTATATATATATATATATATACACAATTACATAACAGAAGGAAAATATATCTTAATATCACTCACCAATTTGACTGGAGATTAATGTGTATCATACTCAGAAAACCTCACTCTAACTAAATCTATGAAAATAATGCTGGCCAGAATTACACACAAATCTAGAGAGCTTATCTGAGGTTCCTGGAGCTGTCTTGTCCAGTCATCTGATATCTCAAGTTATGCAGGAATGCACATCCACCAATTTCGCCTCCTATTTGAGAGATGTCAACACAATTTTAACCTCTAGAGCACGAAAAATTCTTCCCATTACACCAACGTTGTATCCAAATTCAAAACCAAGATGGCGAGTCTCCTCCCTAGCTGCAGATTTTCCATTTTCGATAACATACTTTTTTAAAAATACAATATAGGGCATCTATTTACCTATAAATTACCGTATTTCCGGAAAATATATACAGTATTTTCCACACTGGACTTCGATGTGTGAAGCAAGAGCTTTAGTCACCAGGCCACGGGATACCAAAGCGTTTCAGTCCGAAACGTTTTCTAATAAATATGTCCTAGTGTCAGCTCACGTGCCTTTCTAAAACAAAAATAATCTATTTTATCATAACCATGTCACTATGGTTGTTCAGTATATTTACAGATGGGGTTATAAGGGAAGTAAGTGTCCGGGTGTTGGCAAGAGGTGTGGGATTAAGTGATGAAGAATCTAACACGAAGTGGGAGTTTCACAGTTGCTTTTTGCTGGTGGCACTGTGCTTTTTGGGAGATTCTGAAGAGAGGTTGGTGAACGAGTTTGGAAGTGTGTGTAAAAGAAGGAAATTAAAAAAAGCAAAAGAGCAAGGTGATGAGGATAACAAAAAAAATTTAGTAATGGAAGATGGAGGGAGGGAGTATGGATGAAGTGAATTTATTCAGATATTTGAGAGTTGACTTATTAGCAAATGGGTCTTTTAAAGACGAAGAGAATCATAGAATTGATAAGAGGGAAACAGATGAGTGGAGTATTGAGGAATCTGTGGAGACAAAGAACGTTATCCATGGAAGCAAAAATGGGAATGTATGAGAGTATAGTGGCACCAATGCTCTTATATGGGTGTGAAGCATGGGTGGCGAATGTTGAAACAAGGAGAAGGCTGGAGGCAGTGGAGATGTCATGTCTGAGGGCAATGTGTAGTGTGAATATAATGCAGAGTATCGATAGCCTGGGGATTAGAAGGAGGTGCAGGCTTTTTAAAAGTATTATCCAGAGGGCAGACGAAGGGTTGATGAAGTGGTTTGGACATTTAGAGAGACTGAAATGAAATAGAATGACTTTGAGGGCATATAAATCTGTAATGAAGGTAGAGTAGGCATTGTCCTAAAAAGGCTAGAGGGAGGGGGTAAAGGAGGTTTTATGTGCAACAGGTTTGGACTTCCAACAGGCATGCGTCAGCATGTTAGAAGGAGTGAAGGGCGACAAATGGTTTTTGTGACTTGACATGCTGGAGTGTGAACAAAGTAACGTTTATGAAAGGACTCAGGAAAACCGGTTAGCCAGACGGCTGAGGAGGGGTTATTGAGATGGTTTGGACATGTAGAGAGGCTGGAACGATATAGAATGACTTCGAGAGTGTATAAATCTGTAGTGGAGGGAAGGCAGAGTAGGGGTCGACCTAGGAAAGGTTGGAGGGAGGGGGTAAAAGACGTTTTGTGTGTGAGGTGAGTCCTGGAGGTGGGAAGTACAGTGCCTGCACTCTGAAGGAGGGGTGCTGATAAGTTGCAACCTTTAACTGCAGTGTAGGCATGCCTCTGGCAAGATAGTGATGGAGTGAATGATGATGAAAGTGTTTCTTCTTTTTCAGGTCGCCCTGCCTGGATGGGAAGTGGCCAGTGTGTTAATAAAAAAAATCAATTAAGCTTAGTGCATGTTGATAAATTAGACACGTGCAACTCTTGGGTATCTTTAATGAGGAAACGCTTCGCCACACAGTGGCTTCATCAGTCCAACACAAAGGAGAAACGCGAAGAACAGGAGAAGAATGAGGTAATCAGTCCCTCAACCTTGAGTCGATGTGGTCAGTCCATCAATCTTGAATAGAATACAGCATATGTGCCGAGAAGTAGCTTATATACCGTAGGCAGGAGAGGTGCAGCAGACGTAGGTGGTGTCACATTTGTTCAATGTGGAAGTAGGTCGTGCCCAAGGGTTAGGCAAGCGAAGAATTAAGATCCCAAGAAGTTGCAGTGTCTGACAGGATTGTAGATGAATGGTTCAGAGAACCGACAAGCCTAGCGCAATACGACCCTCTCAAGTTTAACTACTTAACTTCATTATTATTATTATTATTATTATTATTATTATTATTATTATTATTATTATTATTATTATTATTATTATTATTATTATCATCATCATCATCATCATCAGATTAGATTTTAGATTTTGCCACCGGAGTGCCTAGTGTATTGTGCACTCCATATCCATCCTGTGGACGGTAGCGCAAGAATACATTGATACACAAAAGGCCTTGGAACTAGGCCCCAAAAAGGGTTAACAGGTGTACATATGGATTTATATCTACATATCTACAATTCACTTATCTGTTAGAAGCAAATTTAGGAAATTTGCTTAGTATATCTGGTATCTTATTTTCATTAACATTATCATCACCAATAAAGTGCTTTTAAGGTTATTTCAGGTTTTAAATATTTGTTGTGCTAAATTACAAAAATCGTACCATTTTAATTCACACAAATATAGTTCTCGATAAGTAAGACCAAGACATTCAATTCTATTTTCTTTTCACTAGATAACCTAGCCTCTGAAACAGCCTGTATGGTCCTGGACCCGTGTGAGTCAGACTCCATGGTAGTACCCGCGGCGGGTTCAACAGACGATAGTGGGGAAGTAGCACAAGAGATATTATTTAACATCTCCGCCACCACCATGAGGGCAGCGCATGGGGGCGCTGTCCCCAATAGCACACTAGCGCACCGTGACGGGCCTTCGCCGCTCCACTCACCATGGTGTTCTACCTTCGTCGTGTTGTTCTGGTTGTTGCTGCAGCAGCCGTCGCCTGCAGCGACCCGTCGCCCACGCACGTAAGATAAAAAAATTTAAGGGTTTTTAACCCGGATTTAGCGCTTCGCCCTTGATTATAATAATAATAATTTAACCCGGAGAGTTAGCCACTCAGGATAACACAAGAAAGTCAGCGCGTTGTCGAGGACTGTCTGTCTTATTTCCACTGGGGTCCTTCACTCTTGTCCCCCAGGATGTGATCCACACTAGTTGACCAACACCCAGGTGCCTCCTGGCTAGGTGAACGGGGACAACAGTAGTAGTAGTGCCTCGTAACTGCCTCAGGGTTCATTTGTCAGGTTTGAAGAACATCGGTTACACTAATATTCAAACTAATCCCCCCCCAAAAAAAAGAATGAAAGAAAGAGATTAAAGGAAACTCTCTGTGTATATACTTTATGAGTGAGCCGCATGTGACTAGCTCAGGCATTGCGGTTCTGTGAAAATATCCTGAACAGGGATTAAACCAGTTGATTCATATTATTTTTTTGAATAAAATTTTCATTTTACCTAAAAATGGAAATATCTGTATTTGCACAAACAAAAGAACTTGTCTTTTCTTCCATATTTCGACCTGTCGATTAATGTGATGTGACACTTGTGCAGTATTTGAGATATTCCAGTGACGAAATGATTCCTCAAGACTGAAGACGATAACAGTGGAGAAATGATTTATTTCATTAAAGAGTTAAGAGTATATACGAATGATATTTCTCACTGTATACACAGAGAGTTGATGTTAATTGTTGCTATTGTGATTAAAGTTGGAGGAGTGTCTGCGTAATGCTGCGTTAACGGCCCTCCTTTAGTGGTTACTCTGGAATAAACAAAGTGTAAGAGGGGGTCAGTGTGGATGATGGCTCTGGTTGTGTGGATGGTGAGTCTGGCTGTGTGGATGGTGACTCTGGCTGTGTGGATGGTGGCCCTGGCTGTGTGGATGGTGGCTTCAGTTGTGTGTGGATGGTGACTGGCTGTGTGGATGGTGACTCTGGCTGTGTGGATGATGACTCTGGCTGTGTGGATGGTGACCCTGGCTGTGTGGATGGTGGCTTCAGTTGTGTGTGGATGGTGACTCTGGTTGTGTGGATGGTGGCTCTGGCTGTGTGGATTGTGACTTTGGCTGTGTGGATGGTGACCGGCTGTGTGGATGATGGCTCTGGCTGTGCGGATGGTAACTCTGACTGTGTGGATGGTGACTCTGACTGTGTGGATGGTGACTGACTGTGTGGATGGTGACTCTGACTGTGTGGATGGTGACTCTGACTGTGTGGATGGTGACTCTGACTGTGTGGATGGTGATTCTGGCTGTGTGGTTGGTGACTCTGGCTGTGTGGATGATGGCTCTGGCTGTGCGGATGGTGGCTCTTTAAGGATGGTGACTCTGCCTGTGTGGATGGTGACTCTGTGTGGATGGTGACTCTGTGTGGAGGGTGACTGTGTGGATGGTGACTCTGGCTGTGTGGATGGTGACTCTGGCTGTGTGGATGGTGACTCTGGCTGTGTGGATGGTGACTCTGGTTGTGTGGATGGTGACTGACTGTGTGGATGGTGACTTTGGCTGTGTGGATGGTAACTCTGACTGTGTGGATGGTGACTCTGACTGTGTGGATGGTGACTGACTGTGTGGATGGTGACTCTGACTGTGTGGATGGTAACTATGGTTGTGTGGATGATGGCTCTGGCTGTGTGGATGGTGAGTCTGGCTGTGTGGATGGTGGCTGTGGCTGTGTAGATGGTGGCTCTGGCTGTGTGGATGGTGACTCTGGCTGTGTGGATAGTGACTCTGGCTGTGTGGATGGTGAACCTGGCTGTGTGAATGGTGACTCTGGCTGTGTGAATAGTGACTCTGACTGTGTGGATGGTGGCTCTGGATATGTGGATGATGGATCTGGCTGTGTGGATGGTGACTCTGGCTGCGTGGATGGTGGCTCTGGCTGTGTGGATGGTGGCTCTGGCTGTGTGGATGGTGACTTTGGCTGTGTGGATGGTGACTGGCTGTGTGGATGATGGCTCTGGCTGTGCGGATGGTGACTCTGGCTGTGTGGATGGTGGCTCTCTAAGGATGGTGACTGGTTGTGTGGATGGTGACTCTGACTGTGTGGATGGTGACTCTGGCTGTGTGGATGGTGATTCTGGCTGTGTGGATGGTGACTCTGGCTGTGTGGATGATGGCTCTGGCTGTGCGGATGGTGGCTCTTTAAGGATGGTGACTCTGCCTGTGTGGATGGTGACTCTGTGTGGATGGTGACTCTGTGTGGATGGTGACTGTGTGGATGGTGACTCTGGCTGTGTGGATGGTGACTCTCGCTGTGTGGATGGTGACTCTGACTGTGTGGATGGTGACAATGGTTGTGTGGATGATGGCTCTGGCTGTGTGGATGGTGAGTCTGGCTGTGTGGATGGTGGCTGTGGCTGTGTAGATGGTGGCTCTGGTTGTGTGGATGGTGACTCTGGCTGTGTGGATAGTGACTCTGGCTGTGTGGATGGTGAACCTGGCTGTGTGAATGGTGACTCTGGCTGTGTGAATAGTGACTCTGACTGTGTGGATGGTGGCTCTAGATATGTGGATGATGGCTCTGGCTGTGTGGATGGTGACTCTGGCTGCGTGGATGGTGGCTCTGGCTGTGTGGATGGTGGCTCTGGCTGTGTGGATGGTGACTTTGGCTGTGTGGATGGTGACTTTAACTGTGTGGATGGTGACTCTGGCTGTGTGGATGTTGGTTCTGAGTGTGTGGATGGTGACTCTGGCAGTGTGGATGGTGACTCTGGCTATGTGGATTTTGGTTCTGGCTGTGTGGATGGTGACTGGCTGTGTGGATGGGGACTCTGGCTGTGTGGATGGTGACTGGCTGTGTGGATCGTGACTGGCTGTGTGGATGGTGACTTTAACTGTGTGGATGGTGACTCTGGCTGTGTGGATGTTGGTTCTGACTGTGTGGATGGTGACTCTGGCTGTGTGGATGGTGACTCTGGCTATGTGGATGGTGATTGGCTGTGTGGATGGTGACTGGCTGTGTGGATTGTGACTGGCTGTGTGGATGGTCACTGGCTGTGTGGATGGTGACTGGCTGTGTGGATGGTCACTGGCTGTGTGGATGGTTCTGGCTGTGTGGATCGTGGTTCTGGTTGCGTGGATGGTGACTCTGACTGTGTGGATGATGACTCTACCTGTGTGGATGGTGGTTCTGGCTGTGTGGGTGGTGACTCTGGCTGTGTGGATGGTGACAGATTGTGTGGATGGTGACTTTAACTGTGTGAATGGTGACTCTGGCTGTGTGGATGTTGGTTCTGACTGTGTGGATGGTGACTCTGGCTGTGTGGATGGTGACTCTGGCTATGTGGATTTTGGTTCTGGCTGTGTGGATGGTGACTCTGGCTGTGTGGATGGGGACTCTGGCTGTGTGGATGGTGACTGGCTGTGTGAATCGTGACTGGCTGTGTAGATGGTGACTGGCTGTGTAGATGATGACTGGCTGTGTGGATGGTGACTGGCTGTGTGGATGGTGACTGGCTGTGTGGATGGTGACTGGTTATGTGGATGGTGACTGGCTGTGTGGATGGTGACTGGCTGTGTGGATGGTGACTGGCTGTGTGGATGGTGACTGGCTGTGTGGTGGTCACTGGCTGTGTGGATGGTCACTGGCTGTGTGGATGGTGACTGGCTGTGTGGATGGTGATTGGCTGTGTGGATGTTGGCTCTGGCTGTGTGGATGGTGACTTTGACTGTGTGGATGGTGACTCTGGCTGTGTGGATGGTGGCTCTGGCTGTGTGGATGGTGACTCTGACTGTGTGGATGATGACTCTGACTGTGTGGATGGTGGCTCTGACTGTGTGGATGGTGACGCTGGCAGTGTGGATGGTGACTCCGGCTGTGTGGATGGTGACTCTGGCTGTGTGGATGGTGGCTCTGGCTGTGTGGATGGTGACTCTGGCTGTGTGGATGGTGGCTCTGGCTGTGTGGATCGTGCTTCTGGCTGCGTGGATGGTGACTCTGGCTGTGTGGATGATGACTCTGCCTGTGTGGATGGTGATTCTGGCTGTGTGGATGGTGACTCTGGCTGTGTGGATGGTGACTGACTGTGTGGATGGTGACTTTGGCTGTGTGGATGGTGACTCTGGCTGTGTGGATGTTGGTTCTGGCTGTATGGATGTTGACTGGCTGTGTGGATGGTTCTGGCTGTGTGGATCGTGGTTCTGGCTGCGTGGATGGTGACTCTAGCTGTGTGGATGATGACTCTGCCTGTGTGGATGGTGGTTCTGGCTGTGTGGGTGGTGACTCTGGCTGTGTGGATGGTGACTGATTGTGTGGATGGTGACTTTAACTGTGTGAATGGTGACTCTGGCTGTGTGGATGTTGGTTCTGACTGTGTGGATGGTGACTCTGGCTGTGTGGATGGTGACTCTAGCTATGTGGATTTTGGTTCTGGCTGTGTGGATGGTGACTCTGGCTGTGTGGATGGGGACTCTGGCTGTGTGGATGGTGACTGGCTGTGTGGATCGTGACTGGCTGTGTGGATGGTGACTGGCTGTGTAGATGATGACTGGCTGTGTGGATGGTGACTGGCTGTGTGGATGGTGACTGGCTGTGTGGATGGTGACTGGCTATGTGGATGGTGACTGGCTTTGTGGATGGTGACTGGCTGTGTGGATGGTGACTGGCTGTGTGGATGGTGACTGGCTGTGTGGTGGTCACTGGCTGTGTGGATGGTCACTGGCTGTGTGGATGGTGACTGGCTGTGTGGATGGTGATTGGCTGTGTGGATGGTGGCTCTGGCTGTGTGGATGGTGACTTTGGCTGTGTGGATGGTGACTCTGGCTGTGTGGATGGTGGCTCTGGCTGTGTGGATGGTGACTCTGACTGTGTGGATGATGACTCTGACTGTGTGGATGGTGGCTCTGACTGTGTGGATGGTGACGCTGGCAGTGTGGATGGTGACTCCGGCTGTGTGGTTGGTGACTGGCTGTGTGGATGGTGACTGGCTGTGTGGATGGTGACTGGTTATGTGGATGGTGACTGGCTGTGTGGATGGTGACTGGCTGTGTGGATGGTGACTGGCTGTGTGGATGGTGACTGGCTGTGTGGTGGTCACTGGCTGTGTGGAGGGTCACTGGCTGTGTGGATGGTCACTGGCTGTGTGGATGGTGATTGGCTGTGTGGATGGTGGCTCTGGCTGTGTGGATGGTGACTTTGGCTGTGTGGATGGTGACTCTGGCTGTGTGGATGGTGGCTCTGGCTGTGTGGATGGTGACTCTGAATGTGTGGATGATGACTCTGACTGTGTGGATGGTGGCTCTGACTGTGTGGATGGTGACTGGCTGTGTGGATGGTGACTGGCTGTGTGGATGGTGACTGGCTGTGTGGTGGTCACTGGCTGTGTGGAGGGTCACTGGCTGTGTGGATGGTCACTGGCTGTGTGGATGGTGATTGGCTGTGTGGATGGTGGCTCTGGCTGTGTGGATGGTGACTTTGGCTGTGTGGATGGTGACTCTGGCTGTGTGGATGGTGGCTCTGGCTGTGTGGATGGTGACTCTGAATGTGTGGATGATGACTCTGACTGTGTGGATGGTGGCTCTGACTGTGTGGATGGTGACGCTGGCAGTGTGGATGGTGACTCCGGCTGTGTGGATGGTGACTCTGGCTGTGTGGATGGTGGCTCTGTCTGTGTGGATGGTGAGTCTGGCTCTGTGGATGGTGGCTCTGGCTGTGTGGATCGTGGTTCTGGCTGCGTGGATGGTGACTGGCTGTGTGGATGATGACTCTGCCTGTGTGGATGGTGGTTCTGGCTGTGTGGATGGTGACTCTGGCTGTGTGGATGGTGACTGACTGTGTGGATGGTGACTCTGGCTGTGTGGATGTTGGTTCTGGCTGTATGGATGTTGACTGGCTGTGTGGATGGTTCTGGCTGTGTGGATCGTGGTTCTGGCTGCGTGGATGGTGACTCTGGCTGTGTGGATGATGACTCTGCCTGTGTGGATGGTGGTTCTGGCTGTGTGGGTGGTGATTGGCTGTGTGGATGGTGACTGATTTTGTGGATGGTGACTTTAACTGTGTGAATGGTGACTCTGGCTGTGTGGATGTTGGTTCTGACTGTGTGGATGGTGACTCTGGCTGTGTGGATGGTGACTCTGGCTATGTGGATTTTGGTTCTGGCTGTGTGGATGGTGACTCTGGCTGTGTGGATGGGGACTCTGGCTGTGTGGATGGTGACTGGCTGTGTGGATCGTGACTGGCTGTGTGGATGGTGACTGGCTGTGTGGATGGTGACTGGTTATGTGGATGGTGACTGGCTGTGTGGATGGTGACTGGCTGTGTGGATGGTGACTGGCTGTGTGGATGGTGACTGGCTGTGTGGTGGTCACTGGCTGTGTGGATGGTCACTGGCTGTGTGGATGGTGACTGGCTGTGTGGATAGTGATTGGCTGTGTGGATGGTGGCTCTGGCTGTGTGGATGGTGACTTTGGCTGTGTGGATGGTGACTCTGGCTGTGTGGATGGTGGCTCTGGCTGTGCAGATGGTGACTCTGACTGTGTGGATGATGACTCTGACTGTGTGGATGGTGGCTCTGACTGTGTGGATGGTGACGCTGGCAGTGTGGATGGTGACTCCGGCTGTGTGGATGGTGAGTCTGGCTGTGTGGATGGTGGCTCTGGCTGTGTGGATGGTGACTCTGGCTCTGTGGATGGTGGCTCTGGCTGTGTGGATCGTGGTTCTGGCTGCGTGGATGGTGACTCTGGCTGTGTGGATGATGACTCTGCCTGTGTAGATGGTGGTTCTGGCTGTGTGGATGGTGACTCTGGCTGTGTGGATGGTGACTGACTGTGTGGATGGTGACTTTGGCTGTGTGGATGGTGACTCTGGCTGTGTGGATGTTGGTTCTGGCTGTATGGATGTTGACTGGCTGTGTGGATGGTTCTGGCTGTGTGGATCGTGGTTCTGGCTGCGTGGATGGTGACTCTGGCTGTGTGGATGGTGACTCTGGCTATGTGGATTTTGGTTCTGGCTGTGTGGATGGTGACTCTGGCTGTGTGGATGGGGACTCTGGCTGTGTGGATGGTGACTGGCTGTGTGGATCGTGACTGGCTGTGTGGATGGTGACTGGCTGTGTAGATGATGACTGGCTGTGTAGATGGTGACTGGCTGTGTGGATGGTGACAGGCTGTGTGGATGGTGACTGGCTATGTGGATGGTGACTGGCTGTGTGGATGGTGACTGGCTGTGTGGATGGTGACTGGCTGTGTGGATGGTGACTGGCTGTGTGGTGGTCACTGGCTGTGTGGATGGTCACTGGCTGTGTGGATGGTGACTGGCTGTGTGGATGGTGATTGGCTGTGTGGATGGTGGCTCTGGCTGTGTGGATGGTGACTTTGGCTGTGTGGATGGTGACTCTGGCTGTGTGGATGGTGGCTCTGGCTGTGTGGATGGTGACTCTGACTGTGTGGATGATGACTCTGACTGTGTGGATGGTGGCTCTGACTGTGTGGATGGTGACGCTGGCAGTGTGGATGGTGACTCCGGCTGTGTGGATGGTGACTCTGGCTGTGTGGATGGTGGCTCTGGCTGTGTGGATGGTGACTCTGGCTCTGTGGATGGTGGCTCTGGCTGTGTGGATCGTGGTTCTGGCTGCGTGGATGGTGACTCTGGCTGTGTGGATGATGACTCTGCCTGTGTGGATGGTGGTTCTGGCTGTGTGGATGGTGACTCTGGCTGTGTGGATTGTGACTGACTGTGTGGATGGTGACTTTGGCTGTTTGGATGGTGACTCTGGCTGTGTGGATGTTGGTTCTGGCTGTGTGGATGGTGGCTCTGGCTATCTGGATGTTGGCTCTGGCTGTGCGGATGGTGATTCTGGTTGTGTGGATGGTGACTGGCTGTGTGGATGGTGACTGGCTGTGTGGATGGTGACTGGCTGTGTAGATGGTGACTGGCTGTGTGGATGGTGACTGGCTGTGTGGATGATGACTGGCTGTGTGGATGGTGACTGGCTCTGTGGATGGTGACTGGCTGTGTGGATGGTGACTGGCTGTGTGGATGGTGACTGGCTGTGTGGATGGTGGCTGGCTGTGTGGATGGTAACTGGCTGTGTGGATGGTGACTGGCTGTGTGGATGGTGACTGGCTGTGTGGATGGTGATTGGCTGTGTGGATAGTGACTGGCTGTGTGGATGGTGACTGGCTGTGTGGATGGTGACTGGCTGTGTGGATGGTGACTGGCTGTGTGGATGGTGAGTCTGTCTGTGTAGATGGTGACTCTGGCTGTGTGGATGGTGACTGCCTGTGTGGATGGTGGCTGGCTGTGTGGATGGTGAGTCTGTTTACCTGGAGTTTACCTGGAGAGAGTTTCGGGGGTCAACGCCCCCGCGGCCCGGTCTGTGACCAGGCCTCCTGGTGGATCAGCGCCTGATCAACCAGGCTGTTGCTGCTGGCTGCACGCAAACCAACGTACGAGCCACAGCCCGGCTGATCAGGAACTGACTTTAGGTGCTTGTCCAGTGCCAGCTTGAAGACTGCCAGGGGTCTGTTGGTAATCCCCCTTATGTGTGCTGGGAGGCAGTTGAACAGTCTCGGGCCCCTGACACTTATTGTATGGTCTCTTAACGTGCTAGTGACACCCCTGCTTTTCATTGGGGGGATGGTGCATCGTCTGCCAAGTCTTTTGCTTTCGTAGTGAGTGATTTTCGTGTGCAAGTTCGGTACTAGTCCCTCTAGGATTTTCCAGGTGTATATAATCATGTATCTCTCCCTCCTGCGTTCCAGGGAATACAGGTTTAGAAACCTCAAGCGCTCCCAGTAATTGAGGTGTTTTATCTCCGTTATGCGCGCCGTGAAAGTTCTCTGTACATTTTCTAGGTCGGCAATTTC
Organism: Cherax quadricarinatus; assembly: GCF_038502225.1. Taxonomy (NCBI): domain Eukaryota; kingdom Metazoa; phylum Arthropoda; class Malacostraca; order Decapoda; family Parastacidae; genus Cherax; species Cherax quadricarinatus. The sequence continues at coordinate 25,546,049 of NC_091301.1, read as the reverse complement.
ACCTGCCTTGAAAGGTGCTGTTAGAGTGCAGCAATATTCCAGCCTAGATAGAACAAGTGACCTGAAGAGTGTCATCATGGGCTTGGCCTCCCTAGTTTTGAAGGTTCTCATTATCCATCCTGTCATTTTTCTAGCAGATGCGATTGATACAATGTTATGGTCCTTGAAGGTGAGATCCTCCGACATAATCACTCCCAGGTCTTTGACGTTGGTGTTTCGCTCTATTTTGTGGCCAGAATTTGTTTTGTACTCTGATGAAGATTTAATTTCCTCATGTTTACCATATCTGAGTAATTGAAATTTCTCATCGTTGAACTTCATATTGTTTTCTGCAGCCCACTGAAAGATTTGGTTGATGTCCGCCTGGAGCCTTGCAGTGTCTGCAATGGAAGACACTGTCATGCAGATTCGGGTGTCATCTGCAAAGGAAGACACGGTGCTGTGGCTGACATCCTTGTCTATGTCGGATATAAGGATGAGGAACAAGATGGGAGCGAGTACTGTGCCTTGTGGAACAGAGCTTTTCACCGTAGCTGCCTCGGACTTTACTCTGTTGACGACTACTCTCTGTGTTCTGTTAGTGAGGAAATTATAGATCCATCGACCGACTTTTCCTGTTATTCCTTTAGCGCGCATTTTGTGCGCTATTACGCCATGGTCACACTTGTCGAAGGCTTTTGCAAAGTCTGTATATATTACATCTGCATTCTTTTTGTCTTCTAGTGCATTTAGGACCTTGTCGTAGTGATCCAGTAGTTGAGACAGACAGGAGCGACCTGTTCTAAACCCATGTTGCCCTGGGTTGTGTAACTGATGGGTTTCTAGATGGGTGGTGATCTTGCTTCTTAGGACCCTTTCAAAGATTTTTATGATATGGGATGTTAGTGCTATTGGTCTGTAGTTCTTTGCTGTTGCTTTACTGCCCCCTTTGTGGAGTGGGGCTATGTCTGTTGTTTTTAGTAACTGAGGGACGACCCCCGTGTCCATGCTCCCTCTCCATAGGATGGAAAAGGCTCGTGATAGGGGCTTCTTGCAGTTCTTGATGAACACAGAGTTCCATGAGTCTGGCCCTGGGGCAGAGTGCATGGGCATGTCATTTATCGCCTGTTCGAAGTCATTTGGCGTCAGGATAACATCGGATAGGCTTGTGTTAATCAAATTTTGTGGCTCTCTCATAAAAAATTCATTTTGATCTTCGACTCTCAGTCTGGTTAGCGGCTTGCTAAAAACTGAGTCATATTGGGACTTGAGTAGCTCACTCATTTCCTTGTTGTCATCTGTGTAGGACCCATCTTGTTTAAGTAGGGGCCCAATACTGGACGTTGTTCTCGATTTTGATTTGGCATAGGAGAAGAAATACTTTGGGTTTCTTTCGATTTCATTTATGGCTTTTAGTTCTTCCCGCGATTCCTGACTCCTAAAGGATTCTTTTAGCTTAAGTTCGATGCTTGCTATTTCTCTGACCAGTGTCTCCCTGCGCATTTCAGATATATTGACCTCTTTTAGCCGCTCTGTTATTCTTTTCCGTCGCCTGTAAAGGGAGCGCCTGTCTCTTTCTATTTTACATCTACTCCTTCTTTTTCTTAGAGGAATAAGCCTTGTGCATACATCGAGTGCCACCGAGTTAATCTGTTCTAGGCATAAGTTTGGGTCTGTGTTGCTTAGTATATCTTCCCAGCTTATATCGGTTAGGACTTGGTTTACTTGGTCCCACTTTATGTTTTTGTTATTGAAGTTGAATTTAGTGAATGCTCCCTCGTGACTAGTCTCATTTTGTCGGTCTGGGGCTCCACGCATACATGTCTGAACCTCAATTATGTTGTGATCTGAGTATATTGTTTTTGATATGGTGACATTTCTTATCAGATCATCATTGTTAGTGAAGATGAGGTCTAGTGTATTCTCCAGTCTAGTAGGCTCTATTATTTGCTGGTTTAAATTGAATTTTGTGCAGAGATTTAAAAGCTTGTGTGAGTGTGAGTTTTCATCAGAGCTGCCTCCTGGTGTTATTACTGCAACAATATTATTTGCTATATTCCTCCATTTTAGGTGCCTTAAGTTGAAATCCCCCAGGAGCAAGATGTTGGGTGCAGGAGCTGGAAGATTTTCCAGACAGTGGTCAATTTTTAACAGCTGTTCCTGGAATTGCTGGGATGTTGCATCCGGAGGCTTGTAGACTACCACAATGACTAGGTTTTGGTTCTCGACCTTTACTGCTAAAACTTCCACTACGTCATTTGAGGCATTAAGCAGTTCTGTGCAAACAAGTGACTCTGCAATGTACAGGCCAACCCCCCCCTTTTGCCTGTTCACTCTGTCACATCTGTATAGGTTGTAACCTGGGATCCATATTTCGTTGTCCAAGTGATCCTTTATGTGGGTCTCAGTGAAAGCCGCGAACATTGCCTTTGCCTCTGCAAGCAGTCCACGGATGAAAGGTATTTTGTTGTTTGTTGCTGGCTTTAGACCCTGTATATTTGCAAAGAAGAATGTTATCGGACTGGTGGTATTGTTGGTACTGGGGGGGGATTTTTTTTCCGGCATTAGTATCTGTATCTGTTGGTTTGGAGTGGAGGCCATCGACTGTGGTTCCACTCCAGGAATGACTGGATTTGGTGTACGATTTCTGCCATTTCCTGCCAGTTTTTTTTCCTTCCTGGCACTAAAAAACCTCTCCCTCTTGAGTGGCTGTGGCTACCCAGGTTTTCCCATGGCCTGGATGTTTTGTATCTTTTTGTCCCCTTTAGATGGTATGCCTGGCAATTTAAGTTATAGCACAGTCTTTCCTGTACTGAAGAGGTACACATTTCAGGGTGAAAAAGCTTACAGGAAGGGAGTTTGCATTTTCCTGTTGTCATATGGGCATGACATTTTCTAGGGTGGTCATAGTTGCATGTCCCATCTGTTTTTCCAGATTTCCCATGCCAGCAGATACCAAGTGCATAGTATGTGCACAGGCTTGGTTTCCGTTTGCCTTGGGTTTCTGTGACTGTATTCCCTGTTGGTGCATGTTTCCCTGTCTTACTCCTATCCTCCCTAGCACCAACAATGGAGCTCCCACCAGTTGTTTTTGGTAGCTGGTGACTCTGGCTGTGTGGATGGTGACTGGCTGTGTGGTTGGTGACTTTGGCTGTGTGGATGGTGACTCTGGCTGTGTGGATGGTGACTCTGGCTGTGTGGATGGTGACTCTGGCTGTGTGGATGGTGACTTTGGCTGTGTGGATGGTGACTCTGGCTGTGTGGATGGTGACTCTGGCTGTGTGGATGGTGACTTTGGCTGTGTGGATGGTGACTGTGTAACCACATATACATCTAGCACATGAGAGAGAGAGTGAAGCATTATAAGTACATAAAATAATATACTAACCAATGAAACGCTGGAAATAAAGAGGTAAAAAGTACACAATAAAGAGGTAAAAAAAATCTGCACAGTTTAGAGGTAAGAGTTACACCGCTTTATTTTTTGTATTGCTGGAATAAAATGTTTGT